>NC_090939.1:207878332-208189166 GCF_040938575.1 Ambystoma mexicanum
GGAGAACCATACACAGGAAATTACCTCTGGGGTAAATCAGAAACAGCACTCAGCGACATTCCAGCACCTCACAGACTGTTCAGTAAAGCAGCCATGTTCTTTTCATCGATAATACATCCAGGGGTACAAGTATATGCAAACGCTAAATGGCTGCAGATAATCAGGTGGGAGCTAATGATGACAAACTCCACAGTGAACGGATTCAACGCCATCAAAGAAGAATTAAGAGCGATACGAATGGTAGCACTACAGAAAAGATATGTGCTGGACCTCCTCCCTGCCATGGAAGGAGGAGTTTGTGCAAAAATTGTAAGTTCCTGCTGCACGTTAATTCCCGCGAACAAAGAAGATAATGGCACACTATCAGAAGCGGTATCACAATTGGAAAAGATGCACACGAAGATGGAAGACGAAGCAAAGGGAATAAAAAAGGATGGAAGCTGGTTTTCATATATCTGGTTGTGGATGCCATCATGGCTAGCGGATGGTCTCAAGGTGTTAGCAGGATGCAGTATACTGGGAATGGCATCGCTGATGGGAATAAAGTTATGGATGGCAAGGTCAAAAAGTACAGCAGAAGAAATGATCGGTATGCACATCCTCATGCCTGCAGAAGATGAGCTTCACACGGAAGTGATCCTCAAGGAACATGAACGGCTACGCCAGCAGATAGTAGAAACAGACTTGTACCCACCATCTATAAAAGTTGAAAATCCATGAAATCCAAAATCATACGTTGGAAAATGGGTCTATTGTAAACCCGGTGGTGGATGTGTATACATGTATTGGTTATTGATAACGAAGGTGTGGAGCTTAAGTGGCGATAAAAGAGTGGTTAATGTTGTGGGACTGAAGAGGGGAAAATGGGACGGTCCCTTCCCCAGACCTATGTACAAACTATGGTCGACGACGTCACGACCCAAGTACCCTCAGCAGGATGAGTTTGCACCTCTGTCCACTGCTTCGGATGTCAATATCCACCGTGACCATGCCCCACCTGTAAAACCCGGCCGCATCCCACCCAGAGCATGAGGTGGGAACCAAGACGGAGCTGAGACTGATCACATGGACCAGCTTGACTAAAATGTTCCACAACCTAAGCTGCCATCGTTAGAGATGACACGACAACATAGCCGCAACAGACAGAAACACATGTGCTGCCACGCACCTGGATCAGACACGCACCAACCCACACGAAGAACACGCTCAGTGCTATGAAGTAGCGGACTGTGTACACTAACAGACATACATTGTTATTATTTTTCACATTGGCCAGCAATCGCTTCGCAGAAACGCAAGACGCCAGAAGTGTTTGTGTGTATGCTTGCAGAGGCTTCATGCTACTAACCCTGGAGACAAGACCCTATAACTGGACCGATGTACAAGGAACCAAACCACACCACCAAACCTCAACACCCTCTTGCTTTATGGACCTTATGCCACAACATGCAACCAAGCAAAAGTAGGCCTCAAACCAGAGTCGACATGCCGGAGTAGCTTGTATGGAGTCACAAGGTCCTGAGCATGCAGAACAGCCCCTGACTGGAGCCAGCGCTGCCAATGTCATGATGTTACAATCCACATTCTGCACTCTCCAAGCCAAGGTTACACCTGCTACTGCTGCAACTCCCCGGAGCAAAAATACAAATCAAATCCCTGGAATTCTGCCTCAGCCACGGTCTCTCGACACGTGACCAGGCTGACCTGATATGGCGCCAACTCCCGAAGACCAAAGAAGCATTGGTGTACCACGTCTGGGACCCCGCTCGCAACAAAGTTGTAACAACTCAGACACCGGCGGCGATGGGAAAGGAGCGCTCTAATGGCAGTAGAAGGACCTGTACATTGTTGTCCACTGATACATAGTCACACATTGTTGCCAACACCAGGTACATCGCAGGCTGGGAATGACAATGGTCCCAGGCTTGGGGGGTAGCTGATGGACCAATCAGGACACGGGGTGCTAACCACTGACGATATTACAACACAACCAATCACTAACTCTCTCCATGTAACCTTTTAGAAGTAACAATTTTTAGGGACGAACCAAGTGTATCACCTGACCTCTACTCTGCCAATAAACTCTTTCACTATATGGTCCTATACAGAACCTACCACTCGGGGAACCAACCCGCAGTGGCGGTAGGTTTGTGGACGAGCCTTCACAGATGATGCACATTGTTACATCACTCAGATACAAAAGGGGCCTGCGAGCCCGAGTACGATAAGAAGTTGCCTGGAACCTATGCTCCATGTACCTATCCCTGTCTGTTTTTTTGTAATAAACAGCAGTAACTAATTGATCTTGTGTGGCCCCTCTAATTCTTCGGGACACGGAAGGAGTTATGGCCTTCCGAGAGCTGGAGGTCCGCGGAACCCGGGTACAGCTCTGCCGACCACCAGAAATTACCCTAACACAACCAAAAAGGCTAGCTCGCCCCCAGTCCCAACCGTCCCAACATTAGCATAGCCCCGGATCTTTTCCAGACCTAACAACAACCCTAGACAAACAAAACTCTCTCAAGAATCCCAGTTGATCCTGCGGCCTTCAGTGGCCTTCTGCACAAGGTGTGGCTGCACAGAGCAGACCTGTAGCGCACGGTATGTTGCTTCTACACTTCGCAATCAGGGAGGAAGCAATCATGAGGTCCAGGCACAGAGATAATGGAAGGAGGCATTATTTGTTCCAGCCCTGCTCCCAACATCGGCGCATCCTGGTAACAGCTTTTGGCTGTTTCCCGCATCGACACGTCACCCAGGAGTATTTAAAGGATGTCCCTGTGACACCCGCTGCACGAGGGACAGCGACGCAGATACCCGCAAGGCCGCCATCCAACCAGAAAATGTGGACGCAGAGGCACGAATAGCAGGTAACCCACTACATAGTACCACAACCTGTCACACAACTGCACTGCAAGTCTGCCTCGGTCAGAGTTTTGATCCCAGGCCTAACTCAGTACTTACGGAAATAAACAGTTTCTTTTAAATTGCATATTGCTCGATTTCAAATAACTAGTCATTGCTCATTTGGAGTCGAGCAATGAGTGACATGTTGCTTAACTTATTGCAGAGAAAAGACGTACACACAGGCCATTATTCACAGAGCATTTTCCAATGGGGTTTTGCCATTATAAAACACGTCTGTGAATAAGGCCTACAGTCACTTCAGTGATATTGTTCAGTGCAATGCTTCTATGCTCATAGCCCACCCCACACAAGAGTTCACGGTCACAGAGGCCTACCATCAAATATGCACCCAGTCACTTACTGGAGGAGTGCTGCTGGTTAGCAGCAGCATTTTTCATCTCTGCCTTTGAAGTAGTGTGCACTGCTGCATGCAGATAAATAGGAGCATCGACCCTTCTAGCGCAGACAAGCGTTTTCCACTGCTCACACCTGCACAGTGAAGTTGTGCACTGCAAAGTGAGGCAGGCTATGGTACAAGTGATGCCACGGGCAGCAAAGGAGCAACACCGAGCCTGGCCATCACAGAGCAGCGATGAGCAACATGTTGCTCACAAGCTGCAGGTATGGGAACACTGCTCTAGAAGATGGTAAGGCAAAACTTAAATTGTTTTACCAACTCAAGCTCTAAAAAGGGATGTGGAGAGCAGGTTAAAATATTAGTAATTTCACTGTGCCTTATATGCGTACACTGGGAGATTCTACAAGAGATTCATTAAAATCCTCCCTTATTTAATGTATTCAGAAAATAAAAATGGGCTTCCCTTTGTGTTACTCGGCTAGAGAACCCCCAACCCGTTTCCCTGAATTGCATTACTGTAGCACTGGTCTTGCCACAGTCCTATCGGACTTGATTAGAGAAGAGAACATATATTATCGGGCAGTCAGGGAATCAGAGATTCTGGTATTGCAGTGACTGTATAACCAACATTAGTACCCGGCGATGGGGTGAGGAGGGTGAGAACAGGGCCTTTACCACACCAGGAGAGACTTAGCTCTGAGCCCCCTCCGAGCGGGAGGCTGCCATCTTCCCCTCGCAGGATTGACGACAAGTGCAACCTCTCCCTGTGCCCCCGTCCCCTCACCCACCTTTTTCCACATCTCGTGACCCTTAACCCACTTACCTGTGCTGCTATGTTCTCCCCTGCACTGGGAACACTAGTGTTCCTGGTGTAGCACCGAACCAGCAATGGCCGCCATGGAAAGGGAGATGGGACTCTATCTAGTTCCCTTCTCCCCAATCCATGGCAGCCATTTTTTGTAATTTTTCTCGAATTGGGAAACCGTACACATGCCGTTTCACAACTTGAGAAAAATAAACTATTAGTACCCCGGTGAAACGTGACATGGTATTAATAGCTATGGAACTCTCAGAGAAGGGGCATTACCCGTCTGTTAATGCTGCAGGGATTATGTTAACCGACACCCCAGTGGCATTACCAGACCAGTAATGCCCCCCTCCTCAGGTTCTATTGCTTTATTAATTTCCACCCTGCTACTGTCTATCACCCTAGTAGATTGGTTCGGGCAGTGCTCTGCCTGCCTTACTTGTGTGGACTGACTGCAGAGAGTAAGGACATCACATTAAAATGTAAGTTTAAAGGCAAAAACTGAAAAGTGCATACAAGTGCAAAAGATAGTTTGAATGAGTGTTTGTGAAGTAAAGGAGTCCAATCGGGCGTCACACACCGGATCAGGACTCTTGCCCTTAGCCCAGGATGTAGCACTCAATTAGAATACTTTTTCTTTATTTTCAACAAATTCGAATTGAGCTGGCACCCAGCCCGTCTCACACCCCCTTTTACAAATACCCTGTGTCACAATGGACCATGAACCAGGCCGGTTGGTGGGAATACAATATTTATTTATTTTAAATTCAAAGAAAATCACACAAGTTTTATATTGGGCAGCAATCACCAATTGGGTGATAATTACAATGAAAACTACTGAAATAAACTTGGGTAACCTTCTACAAGAAAATATCCAAAGCACAAATTAATAGAAGCACATTTTCAATTAGGATAGATAGCACCCGAGTTAAGGTTTCCCCCTGCAATGTTCCCTCAAACCCCAATTAATCGAATTCTGAGTGGACAGAAAGAAGCAGCAGGGATTCAGGAATATTAGGCAGCAAACAGAATCAAAATCCAACCCTCGGGGTCCCTCACAAAATAAGAGACAAAAAGATTTTAAACCCTTTGCAATGGCCTAAAATGACACTCGGAATTTGACAAATAATTAATTATATGTGAGATTAAATAATTATGTACATATGTTTTATCACAGTATTAGGGATGTTATATCACTAGCAACTATAAGGAAAGGTATCACAAGAGGCATACAGTTCAAAAAGCAACTTGAAATGAAAACAGTGCAGCCAAAGTCACACGTTGAAAAGTTGCAATTTACACATTTGCAGTTTTAAATGTCAAAACATTTCTTTTACAAACGGGTGAAAAACACAGAATCGGAATGCGGTTTTTAGGCTGGGTGATAGATGCACATCACAGGGACAATATAGAAGTGAAATAGCGACAATAGCTGGATAATTGGATGAGATTTTCAAGGTGAAAGAAGTTTCGGTTTTTGGTAAAATAAAGCAATTAAGGAGAGAAAATCGGTTTTAAAGAAAAGACAAATTTCACTTACACTAGATTTAATGGCTAGAAAAGAGGAACGCCATCTGTGAATATAAAAGTTACACTGCAGTTGTAACCCTTCACGCAGTGTACCCCTTTTCTTTATGGAAAATTAATTTATTTAATCAGAATATTCCTAAGGACTTGATCTATGCAAGAAGAAATGAAGAGAAAAGTGGCGCTAATGCTTGGAGATCAAGGACAGGGTGCACAGAGAATTCTGTTTTAAACATGTTATCAGGGTATGGATAGAATTACTTAGAAAATAGTAAAAAGACAAAGCTTTCAAGATGGGGTAGGCTATGTGTTGCTATGGGATGGGGAAATACTCACAGTCCGCACTTGACTTGGGATTTGGGACAGTCAACCGGGATCTGGACTCAAAAACTCTGGTCACAACATTGTGGGCACCCCTCACAGCAAACAGCTGGACAAGTATGGTCACTGAATGGCAAGGGTACAGCGGAATGCAGGTAGTGGACAAAAAGCCGGTCTGGTCACAGGAGGCTCCCAAAAGGGTACCACAGCTTTTCCCCCTTGTTATTGGGATTTTAGTGGGGTTTCTGGATTAATGGCCTTGCTGGGATAGGGTCAGCTATGCTTTGGCCTGGCAGTAGTCTGGGTCATTGGCCTTGCTGGGATATGGTCAGCTATGCTTTGGCCTCGAAGTCGAGTCTGGAATCTTGCAACAGTGGATACACAGGCGCTGGAAATTCAGAGAGAGTGTCCTGCCTCTGTCAGCCTCTCTTATTTATAAGGCATGGTGACATCATAGGATTATATGGTGGGGCAGGTTTAGGCTGAGCATGCCTAACAACTGGATTGGTCAGGGGTGATTGTTACCGCCTTGCTGTCAGCCGGTTGGGTTTCAGGGGCATGACATCAGATTTATGATGTGGGCTTTACAATGAAGAGGATCATCCCACTGTTACTTTTGCTAAAATCATTCTTAACATAAATCACACATTTATACAGTTGTGGCACTCTAGCAAACAACATAGGCAGATTACATATTTCACACAGAGCATGGCAGTCCAATTATCACGTTTGTAGGACTTTGTTTCGTCCGTCTAATAATTTTTCATCATTTTACTGAGAACCGCTTTACCCAAAATCCCACAACTTTAGGAGTGTGTACATATTATCATAGGGCATATGTCCATACATTTTTAACATTCTATCATATGCACTTTCCCCATGATTCACCTTCTCCTGGCATCTGCGTCCCATACATGCTATGGATAGCCACGATATCTTGTTTAGAAACCACGAAAATCACATTTAAACTGTACAACTTTTACATTACTGCGCTGTCCAGTTACAGAATTAACCGTCTTTAAAGTTTATTAATCAAATAGTATTTTGAGCAAAATGGGGCTGGCCTTTGTCCTTCAACTGGGACAATTTTTTTCAGGCTACCAGCAAATGTCAGCTTAGCCCAGGGATGTCATGGAGTTTTTCTTTGGAGCTCCTTGGTTTGAGTGGATCACTGTTGTGACTTCCACAAGTCACACATAGGTGCCCCAGAATCTATTGTCTCAAGGTGGAGCACAGCCACAAGTCTGACGAGCGTGTGATATTTCTCTCTCTTGGCCTATTCAAAGTTTCCAACGGCACAATTAGCACATAAGTGTCCCAGAATATATTGTGGCTTCTTTTGGGGAAGAAGGCCTCTCCTGTTGCTAGCAACCACCCAAGCAGCAAACCTGTTTGGCTAGTTCCACAATGCAGCCAATATCTTAGTTATTTTATTTTTCTGCATCAGAATCATGTCTGTTGAAACAAAACATCCCATCTAGGTTTTCACACAACACCCCCCTGATATTTCTAGGCAAGGAAAGGGCTTTATTCAACAATGTACTTTTAAACCAGGCATGTTTCTTGTTTTACAAAAACACATTTTGACATGTGGTGAATGCTGCTGGGATTTCTCTTTCAAATTCGGTTTTCTCTCCCATCTGGATTTCAAACATTGTTTGTAGCCCTAGCCAGTTTCTCTTACACTAAAGTCTGTACAGGCCAAAGGTCCCTTGAAATTGACATATGCACAGAGAGCTATGGTTTCTTTTTGCAGGGTTTATTTTTGACATTTTGTAGCCAAAGGTCAAGCGCTTTTCCATACGGCTGAAAGTAAAGTTTCTGGTCACTTCCCAGACCATGCCGAACACAGCCTGCTATTCTGTAACAGTGCTCTCTTTTGCTGGCAAAATCTGAATGTGGATGGGCACGGCTAGATCTTCCAGGATTTGAACTGTGTAAGGTTGAACAGATGAGGAAGAGCATCAGGGCGCCATCATTATAAAGGCCAAATATTACCTTTTTCAAGAGGGAATGTAGATCAAGCAGCAAAGCAACGCTGCTTCTCAATTTTCTTCTTGGTGCATGTAGGAAACACACTGTCAGGCTTTATCAGTGTGCCCCCTTGTTCCCTCCTGCCCAATAGGTGCTTGGCAAGACAGTGCAGCCATCATTTTATAGCGGCAAACGCAGTTTTGATGCAGGGCAATGGTGCTTAAAGGAGCCAGCACAGCCATTCTGCTGTTAACTGCTGAAGTGCAGCTTGGTGATGTGGGGAAGTACTGCTGAGTGGGTAAATGTATCGCAAACAGGATTTACATTTGCACGCTAGCATATATTCTGGGCATCATTCATTTTTTGTGTGGCAATACTGGCATCTATCTGATCACAGGCACTGTATACAAAAGTGTTTTAGAGGGCAATGCCAGCATAGACCACAGACATGGGCACCATGTACATGTACTACACAGTGAGATGGCTGGCATGTAGTATGACGACATGCATCATTACAATGCTAAACATTAATTGTACAAGGTTCCTGTGTAATGTTTGTGGATTGGCATCCATGGACAGCACAGACCAGCCCTACATGCAACAGGAGTATCCGCCACTTCTACTCTAATAGGCAAATGGTACCCAAAAATAAAATTACGGATTACACATTCTCCCAACAAATTTAGGCCTAGAAGCCGGTCCGCCGGTTTTCAGCCACAAAGCTCTAGGGAAATGTTTGGACCTGTAGTAGTCTAGTGCCACAGGAGAAACCATTATTACTGACCGGTCTGAATTTCTATTTTAATTGCATGAATAACTTGGTGCAGAGAAATATTCATCACAGAACATTTCTTTTGTACAGTTGAAAACATGTATGTTTATTTGCTTATTAAATACTCCCGTTTGAAATGGAACTTACTTTTTTACTCCCCCAAAAATAATGTTTCGGTCAACTTTATATGGAGTAAAAAATACCCCCCATTTCAAAATATTATCGGGAGCACTAACCCAGATTTTAATTTGTATGGATTTTTAACAAGTATATATTTATCAAAAATGGATCTGTACAATTTTACATTTCATCTTATTAGTTAACATTCCCAGGGGGAACCTGAACTCCAAACCCTGCCTCTGCGAGCGGACCTCCTCCCGCAGTGGTGGCGCCACAGGGTGGGCGTGGTGGGGGGCGCCAAAGAGTCTGGAAGACAGGGCGGTGGCAGCAGCCACCGAAACAGGCGTAGGTGCATGCCCTCAGCGGCTAAACAGTAGTTGTCACCACAGGAGCTAGGGCGACTGTGCCAAAAGGTGTCCAGAGAGCAGGGGAGGAACAGAGACCACCATCCTCTGACCCAGCTGGACCCACGAATGCTCCATGGAAGAGACCCCGCCTGCCTTGCCCGCTGACTGAAGGAATCGCCAACACACTCCTCATCGTGTTTTCCAGGGATAGCACGCCTTAGAGGGACCTGGCTTTCGTCTGCATCTGGAGGACTCCTGTGGGCTGTGGGAAGCAGCTGTTTTCTTTTAATTGCTATCAGCCTTGGGCTCGTCGCTTCCCTCTTCAGTGCAGGCAAGGATGGGGTCCCAGCGGGAGGTGGGTCCTCTCAGAGAAGTGGTTATTATTTCAATACGTGCGGCAGGAGGTTACGGTGTCGGGGCGCGGGGCAGACAGAGGGGCTTCCACGATGCAGGTGAAGGGTGGGGAACACAGGAGGGACAACCCAGAAACAAGGGCTTGGGCGCAACAGTGGAATTGTAGTTATATGCGCGATATAGCACAAATAAGAATAACGCTTGCCACAGTGATTTATCATAGGAGCAGCAATAACCTATGAACTTTACCTGCTGAAAAATTCACCCGGGGAAGGTGGCAGCATTGTTCACTATACTGCAGGAGAAAGGGGTAGACACAGTCATGGTGCAATTAGAGGCTGGCACGGGAGGAACCATAGTGGGGCAGCCAGCGTGAGCAATAAGCGAAGAGGGAGCGGGACGCAGACTAAGGAGAAAGAATGTCACTCCTAGGATGGCATACCCCCCACCCAAACAGAGAAAGGGAGCCAAGACTGTGGGAAGGGAAGTGTTGGTAGTGGTGGTGGGGCAAGGGCAGGTGCAAGCTCTGAGACAGGAAGGGTCACCTGCAGGGGAGGCGACGGTCCCCACAGGGCTGACAGGGGAAGCAGCAGGCACTGGGGTCAGAAGTGGCTCAATAGCGAGGGCGCAAAGGGCAGCAACAACCCAAGGAATTAGTGAGGCACAGTTTATGGGACTTGGACCACCGGCTATTGGGTTCAGCGCCAATTTTACAGCGCTCCCAGGGAGATTGGCGGCGGGTGCAGCTTTGCCTGACGGCCTTGGTAGCAGACAGGCGGATGGGCTGAGACATAATGTCACGGGCGAACGACCAGGGGCTGAATTTAACCCCTGGGTGGGCCCAGACTGCCGCAACCAGGGGGAAGCAAGGGGCCACTGCGTAAACAGACAGGACAGAGGTCATGGGGCTCGGGTGGGGCACCCTTCATGGGCCAGTGGGCAGCAGGGGAAGATGTGAGGGCATTGGTGGCCCCCATCCTTAACCCATCAGGTATGCTTACTTGGCACATGATTCCCAAACTGAAAGAGAAGATTTGGAAGGATAGATTTGTGGATATTTTTGCATTGTCTAATTGTGCGGTATCTGATGAAGTGAGGGAAGCAAAGGGAGAGGGAAAAGAGAAAAAGGTGCAGGTGGACAGGACAATTGTGAATTGGACGTCAGGGTTTGCAATAGTCACAGCGGTAATGACAGAAATGTTCCCGACACTGCATAAAACATTGTTCTCTTATTTGCACTTGATAATGTCAATGTACCGGGATTGCACTTTCGTGGCATGGTTAAACTTTGACGAAAGATTCAGGGCATCCAATGCAGTGTTCAGCCGGATTGGGGACCAGTGCGATTGATTTATGGGCAAGCTGTACCATGGTTAGTCAGCAGGGGGCAAAGGCACAGGGTACCTGGGTACAAGGGGCCTGGGCACCCAGGCAGGGGCAGTCCTTTCGGAACCTTCCCCCAGAGGGGGGGGGGGTGATAAAAGGGGACATGCTGGGCATTCACCACAAAGGTGTGCAAAAGAACGGTATGCAAGTTTAAACACACATGCTCCAGCTGCGGGCTCCCAAGGCACCCAGAGCAAAGGTGCAATAAGAGAACAAAGGATCGGGAATGTAAAAAGGGTGAATGAGGGGATGAGAGCCAAATCTCCATTGCCGTCACCGATCAGAATCAAGGGTCTTAGATTAGAGCCAATAGTTACCCTAGGAGGAAGATGTTATTGGTGGTGGCTTTTTCAGACAGTTTAAGGATTCCAGTAAAGGGGTTGGTACTGCCAGCGGTACCTAAAAACCAAGCATCAGCTGAAGTCAGCAACACCTTACTGGAGTAAAAAATTGATAGAGAAAAAACTGGGGCAGGAGGACGCGCCATTCAAGCACCTGCAGTTTTTTTCAGTTGTTTGCTCTCCCGCGGGGGTAGAACCAGAGAAGGAGGAAGGGAAGTTCAGAATGATCCACAAACTGTCCTTCCCAAAGGGGGCCTCAGTGAACGATGTGATTGAGGAGGTCATTTGTTCCCTAACATACGCAATGTAGAACGACGCGCTCGCTCAGATGAGGTTCTTAAGCAAGGGGGCATTACTGGCCAAAGTGGACATGGAGTCAGCATTTAGGCAGCTCCCGGTACACCCGCACTACTACCGTTTGCTCGGTTTTCAAGTGGGTCGGGGGTTTTACTACGACAGATGCATGCCAATGGGCTGCTCCATTTCCTGCTGCTACTTTGACGCTTTCCGCATGTTCTTGGGTCCCACTCACTCAAGTCACTACGCAGGCACCTTTGGGGGTGCTGTTATTAAAGGAGAAGACCGAAGGGACATTAACAGTTATCAAATTCCTCAAGATTGAAGTGGATTCAGTGCAAGGGACATGTCACCTTCCGCTCCGGAAGGTGGTGGAATTCAGGGAATCGGTGGACAAGTGCTTGCAGGCACGGAAGGTCACACTGGCTCAGTTGCACCGCCTGGTAGGGCAACTCAACTTTGAATTGAGTTTCATCCCGATAGGATGCCCAGTCTACCGCGCCATAGCTGTGGCCATGTCCAGACTATCAGAAAAACATCACCATACTAGATTATCAGCTTCAGTAAAAGGAGATCTCAGAATTTGGGATGAATTCCTAGTAGATTTCAAAGGGATAAGGTTATGGCCTGAGGAGGCGCAGCCTAACCAGGAAATCGGGTTTCAGGGACATTTGGGGGAGCAAATGGTGTGGGAGGAAGATGGCCAGAGGAATGTGCCAGCAGCAAGCTAATCAGGAACATTACATTTTTGGAACTATTCCCTATCATAGTGGCGCTAACGATAAGGGGAAAGGGCCTACGGGGAAAGGGCCTAAGGGGAAAGCATGTGGTGTTTTGGTCTGACAGCATGTCAGTAGTCATGGCGATCAACACATCCTGCCCCATGGTACTAAAGCTGTTAAAATATTTGGTATTGATTTTTCTAAAAATTGAGGTTTACTTAGAACTAAACATGTCCAGGGAGTGCTGAATAACGACGCTGATACATTATCTCATTTCAAGCAGCAGGAATTTCACAGATGGATGCCTCAGGCAGAGGCAGTGATGACCCCCTTCCCCAACTCACTCTGGAGTCACGGTGCGTCGATTTAGCACCCATGATAGCTGGATCCCTGTCACGGAAAACAAAGACAGCATACGAAAAAACATTACAGGAATATTGGGAATTTTGCAGAGAAGAGTGGCAGGGAAAGTTGTTTCACAGGGACACAGCGATTGCATACCTGAGTCATCTACACAAGGCATGGGTATCTGCTAGCATGACAAAGGGGAAGAGGGCAGCAATCAGGTTTGTGTTTGGCCAACACAGGGTCTCGAGCCCCACTTACGATTTCTCCATAAAAAAGGCGCTGGCAGGGTGGCCTAGGATGGGGATGAGGGAGCCGGACGCAAAGAGGCCCCTTGTCCTGCAGAAGCTGGAAACTGGAAAGAAAATGGTGTTGACACTGGGAGGGGTTTGCTTCAATGGTTATAAAGCAGCACTATTGAAAGCAGCATTGGTTACCGCCTTCTTTGGGGCATTCATGGTTGGGGGAGCTCATGGGGACATCCGAAATGGATAGTTTGGGGGTTTGGCTTTGTTGAATGAGTGATTCCAAGGGACAGCCAGGGTGTTAATTATGGTAAGGAAATCCAAAACAGACCAGGAGGGGAGGGGCACGGTGGTCGTCCTGGCAAGGAATGGGAGCAACACTATCAGTGGCGATGCTGAGGGAATTCATCAACCTCAGGGTGGAGGCGGCAGGGCCATTGTTTATGCCCCAGGATGGTTCCAGCACCTCAGCGTTCCAATTCAGGGCAGTTTTTCAGAGGTGTATCATAGCAGCAGTGTTTGGGGTGGTGGGGCTGGGTTTTGCACCCCATTACTTCAGGATAGGGGCTGTGACCACGGCTGCTGGGCTCGGGACGCATGAGAACGAGATCATGAAAATGGGTAGATGGAGGTCGGACGCTTACATGTGATACATACGGCATCACTTGGCATGTTGAGGACCCCAATGCGAAGTAGTCGATGGAGGACAGAGTGGAATGGGGGGAGCTGAAGAGCAATTAACGATGTAATATAAGCATAAAAGTAAACTGTAATTTGGTGCATAACGTTGCTGTCTTTATGTTATCCATACAGGATGCCCTGAACACTGGTGGTATGGGTGGTAGGCCACTCCTTCGTTAAACGGATGGAGAGGAGAGTGAATGAACTAACCGGATAGCTCAATGACACAGGAACATTGATACACTGGATCGGCCAAGGGGGGCATGCGGGATTTCCAAGTGAGAAGTATCATGACAAACTGCGGAGTGAGACATCAGAGCCGTATTTGGTTATTTTACACATTGGGGAGGGGACGACGGCCTGGTGCCAATAGGGAGAAAAGATCACTGGCTGGCATTGGTCTCACGCTTTGGCTGGTTAGGCAACTTCTGCCGCAAGCACAGATCGTCTGGTCCCAGATCATCCTCAAGACAAATTGGGGGGATACCGGGGTCCACAAGGCCGCCAAACACTTCTGTAAGGAAACTGAACTATTAACTAGCCCGGCTGGTGGGGGGACGGTTGCGAATACTGGCCAACAGATTGGTGAGAGGAAACAAGAAGTTTCATCGTGATTTTAGAAGTGTGCCCAACTGCCTCGCTGTGAAAAGTTGAATTTAGAAGTAAATTTAGAAGCTGCATTTAGAAGTGTACCCAATAGCCTCTCTGTGAATTTAGAAGTGTGCCCAATTGCCTCTCTGTGGAAAGTTGAATTTAGAAGTGCATTTAGAAGTCTACCCAATAGCCTCTCTGTGATTTTAGAAGTGTGCCCAATTGCCTCGCTGCGAGAAGTTGAATTTAGAAGTACATTTAGAAGCTGCAATTAGAAGTGTGCCCAATAGCCTCTCTGTGAAAGTTGAATTAAGAAGTTCTTTTAGAAGTTGCATTTAGAAATGTGCCCAATATCCTCTCTGTGAAAAGTTAAAATAAGAAGTACATCTAGAAGTTGCATTTAGAAGTGTGCCCAATAGCCTCGCTGAATCTAGAAGTGTCCCCAATAGCCTCTCTGTGATTTATAAGTGGGCCCAACTGCCTATCGGTGTTAGTTGAATTTTGAAGTGTGCTCAACAACCTCTCTGTGAAACTCAGATTTAGAAATAACTAACAGTATAGCTGTGTAATGTAGAATCTAAAATGGTGACTAATAATCTAATTACAAAGTTGATTTAGACCCATGCCTAATACCCTCCCTGTATGATGGTGAATTGAAAGAAGTCCACCACTACCATGCCCTATTGAATACCATTGGTATAACTAACAGTATAGCTTTGTAATATAGAATCTAAAGTGTGACTAATAAATCTAATACCCCCTCTAAGCAAATTGAATCTAGAGGCAGACCAAATATCTTCTCTGTATACAGGTGAACTTAGAAGTGTACCCAATAAACTAAAATCATCTCGGTCTACAATTGTATCTAGAAACCACCAAATAGTCTAGTATCGCCTTGAGCAGTTGAACCTTGAAGTGTGTCTAAAAGCGTGTCACCACCAACCCTAGATCTACTATCAGAAAGCCCTCCTAAATCAACCTAAAAGCTCGCACCAATCATGAGTGCACCCACTCCACCAGAGTCTGTCAGAAACGACCCCCGTGGGCCACCCCCACTCTCCGACCTGCCTTCCCTCCCGTCCCCCCCCTCCCAAAGCTCCCCACCCTCCTCCGCACTCCCTGCCATTCCCCTCTCCAAACACCAAGCCAGGGGAGCGCAATGGTGAGCCACTCACCCTAAGACCACTCATCCCCTGAACCCCACCCCCGACCCACCAGCATTACCCATACCCACTCCCCTCACTATCACACCTGGCACACCCCACCCTGCAATCACCCACCCCCTAACCTCCCCTCATACCCCTGCCACCTCCCCCCCGACCACACCCTTTCCCCTCCCTACAAACTGCACGCCTAGCCCTAGCAAGAACCGAAGCTGTCGCCCTCTCCCCCTCCAACCCCCCTACTCTCTCTCACACACCAATCACAGCAAAGAAACTAAAGAGGAAACGTTCCTGGTCCCCCTCAATCTCTCAGCACTCCTCGCCTCCCCTCTCTCGACCCATCACCTCTATCCCGCAATCCCCTCCTTCCCCCGTGGCTTCTCCCTGCCTGAAACCCCTCTCCCTCGATTTCTCATCAACTGCAACTGAAACCCCTAACCGCCAACACCCCACCTTCAAATCCCCCAACCCAAACCCGATCATCCTATCACACTCAGCCACCCAACCCCACCCGAAGCCTGCCAATTTCTCGGCTCGCCCACTATTCCCATCTAACATCACCCATCCTACCCCCCTCCCTCCACTCTCTCCGCCACCGCCCCATCCCACTCCAGCACCGAGACCATCCTTGGCTGCTGATGTGAACTGTATCCTATTTAACGCCCGATCTGTAGCAATAAACAGACATTGCATCTTTGACCTCCTCGCCTCTGTCAAACCAGACCTAGTTTTCATCACTGAAACCTGGTTCTCTGACAACTCCGGTCCAATCGCTAATGAAGCCTTTCCCCCTGACTACTCCCTCATCCCACTGAACCGTCCGTCCAAGGGAGGGGGGGTAGCATTCATCTTCAAATCCCTCTTCCGCGCCTCAATCATGGACAACCAAACCTCCATTCCATCCTGCAAATCTCTCTTCATTAAACTATCCCTCTCCCCGTCGCTCTCACACAGCTTCCTAATAATATACAGGCCCCCTGGCTACGATAGACACTTCGCAAACAACCTTTGCGATTCTATTGCCACCCTCCAACTAAACCATCACAACCTCACCCTTCTTGGAGACTTCAACATATGGCTCGACATCCCCACCAACCCTATGACACACTCCCTAGTTGACGGTTTAGATGCAATTAATCTCCAACCCCACATAAACGGCCCAACTCACTGTAAAGGACACACTCTTGATGCCATCTTTAGCCCCAACACCCCGATTCATCTAAAGCCACCCACCCCTATCATCTGGTCCGATCATTTCGTTCACCATCCACTCACCCGACCCCCTTCCCGTACTCGTGTCTAGTCCTCCAAATATACGCAAATGCTGGAAGAAACTAATAATCACCCCGGACCTAGCCGAGGCACTTCTCCAGTCTCCACCACCTACCTGCCGTCCCAACAACCAACTAACCCCTGAGGCCTTTGATTCATGGCTCAATGCATCTCTGACGCGGCTCACCCCCTCGTGCAAACCATCAACCCGCCGTGGCCGTTTACTCCCGAGTTGAAGACCACTAAACGACAATACAAATACCTAGAACGCAAATGGCAGAAAGAGAAAACCGACGAGAGCAGGACCACCTTGGCCCGTCACCTGTATCGGTACGAGGCCGAAATCAGAAAAGCAAAAAAAGCCCACTACAACTCCCGAATCCTAAACTGCAAAAACCCAAGCAAAGAACTTCACAAAATTATCTCCGAATTCACCAATCCGGCCCGTAACACAAGCGTCCTGACTCCGTCACAATCACTGTGTGACTCACTCTCCCTCCACTTTTACTCCACAGCTATCGAAAGGACAAAAACTCTAACCACCAAACTGGCTCTCTTACAGCCAACAGGCAATCCTCCACCCGTACCGGCCAGCCCATCAGCGGCGACCTCTACGCAACCGACATTCGAATCCTTTAGCCCAATATCACCAGAACAATTTCTCAAACTTCTATCTGCCCGCAAACCATCTGGATCACCATTGGACCCTTGCCCGGCCACAACCCTTAAAGAAATGTTTGCTTCCACCTGCGCAGGAGAACACGCAAGATCTATCATAAATATCTCCCTTTCTTCCGGCATCTTTCCAGACGCATTCAAAATGGTGCACGTCAAACCTCTAATTAAAAAACCTTCACTCGACCCTCTCAAGCCCAAAAACCACCGCCCCATCTCAAACACCAGGTTCCTTGCCAAACTCATTGACCGAACCGCCTCCTCCCAACTAAATGCCTTTGTTGAAGCCAACAATCTCCTAGACACCGCCCAATCAGGGTTCAGAACTCTTCACGGAACTGAAACCACCCTAACCTCGATCTGGGATGACCTTAAAGTGATAGCTGACTCCGCGGGATGCGCCACACTAATCCTTCTTGACCTATCGGCTGCCTTTGACACGATCAATCACTCAATCCTCCTTGACCGCCTCCACTCCCTAGGAATACGTGGAACCGCCCTTAAATGGATAGCTTCATTCCTCAAAGACAGGCACCAAATAACGACACTCTCCAACTTTACCTCCCAAGCCCGACCAGTCGACACAGAAGTCCCACAAGGAGCATGTCTATCCGCCCTCCTGTTCAATCTCTACCTGATCACCCTCCCACCAATAATTCGCTCACACAACATCCTGTGCTACAACTACGCCGACGACACTCAACTAATTCTAAAATTCTTGAACGCGAAACCTAACTCCCGACCTGACCTAGCATCCTGCCTCCTCAACATAGAACGCTGGATGACCCAAAGCCACCTCTTGTTAAACCCCTCCAAAACAGAAATCATGGTTTGCGGCAACTCCGATCTTCTTCCGCACCCACTACCCTGGCCACCCGCCATGGGAAACTCACCGACACCCTCAACACAGTGAAAAATCTTGGTTGCACCCTGGACTCTGACCTAACACTCTCGCGCCAAGTCAACAATGTCTCAAAGTCCTACCACTACCACCTCAAAAACCTTAAGCGCATCTTTCCATAATGTCTCATTTCCCAACAGACTCTCCGCGGTCCAATCAATCGTTATATCAAGACTGGACTACTCAAATCCCCTATACCTCGGAATACATGCCTACCAACTGAATAAAATCCCAAGGGCACAAAACGCGGCGGCCAAAATGCTACTTGCGCTCGGTCCAAAAGACCACGTATCCCCAGCCCTTAAGACACTTCACTGGCTTCCAGTAGCCCGCAGGGTGGCTTTCAAAACCTTATGCCTCTCCCATCGAGCACTGCATAAAACTGGACCTCAATATCTTCAAGACAAACTAATACCTTATCATCCCACTCGCACCCTAAGATCAAGCTCAGCCGGCCTCCTAGTAATTCCTAAGACAAACTCAGTCAGGTTAGGCGGATCTTCATTCACAGCCTTAGCCCCAACCCTATGGAACTCCCTCCCACCCCACATCCGCCTTACTGAGGATTTAACGTCCTTCCGTAAACAACTGAAAACCTGGCTCTTCCCGTAAAACCAACCGGTTTCCAAACTAGCATCATCACAATAATCACCAACCCAACAAACTACCTGAAGCGAGAAATTGACAGCTAATAAACTCGAATGTAAACTAAGAAAGACACAAATCTAAATGAGTAATGTAGACCAAAACAATGAAGTGGATAATAGGAATAAATCTGTATGAAAATAGGAGATCTAAACTTATGAAATGGACACAATAAATGAGGAGGGACGTAGTAGGAAGATGAAATAGTTAGAATGGATGAAGTGTATAGAACAGATGAATGCACTAAGTGTAAGAGCGCATGAATGGAAGAACAGACGACTAGAAAGACCAAATGAGTATGGAGATCGAATGGAATAGATGAACATACTAAAGCCAATAAGTGTGTAGCGTGGTTGGTGTGTGTAGAGCGGACCACCGTGTGGAGTTGTTGAGTACGTGCAGAGTTGATGAATACGTAAACACAGAGAGGAAAAATACAACGCAGAAGAACGTAGAACTGATGACTACACTGAACGCACGAACGTATCAACTGTATGAACGTCTTGACCAGACGAACGTGTAAGAGCGAACAAGCATGTAGAAAGGATGAGCATGGAGAGCGGATGAATGTGGAGAGCAGACGAGTGTCCAGTGAGTACAAGTGTGCAGTGCGTACGAGTATGCAGTGCGTACGAGTATGCAGTGCGTACGAGTGTGCAGTGCGGACGAGTGTGGAGTGCGGACGAGTGTGGAGTGCGGACGAGAGTGGAGAGCGGATGTCATGACCGCAGCCTCCAAGGAGTCAGGTTTAGCCACAACTGCCTCGGAAGCTGGGTCACAACTTCATTTCCAGGCACCCATCGGCTCCCATAGGGGCCTTATGGACCTTGTCCTGGCGCCAGTGGCGCCAGGCTCATAAGGGGACCCAGTCCCGGCACAGGACGTGCCGGGCTCATGATGTAAGGAAAGGTGTTTGGGTGGACCTACCTGCTGCAGACCATGCTGCTCACTCACCTGTAGGATGAAAGCCTCATCCATCCATGGCTGGAACTACTTTCCCTTATGGGTGTGGCCAGCACCACTCCCTGGGACTGGATACTGGAACTATTCTGGAAGCTGGGACTTCTTACTTGGGCGAGGCTGCTGTGGAAGGAGACACCTAAGCACTCCAGTAAGCTATTTAAACCACGCCCGATCACAGCAACGTGCTTCACGGTATTCTGCAATAGCAGCAGGAGGCTCACCATGTCAGCTCCAGAGAATCTTCAACTTCTGCATCTGGGGAAGAGAAATCCGCAATCTTACCTTCCGAAATACTATCTTCGTCTCCAGCAGCATCTGAAAAGGGAAAAGAACACCAGGTTAGCACGAGATAAAACCAGCGCAGCACTTACCCAGTCCATCGGTGCATCTCAAGCCACGGGCTGCAGCTTTCCATTTTTTCCGGCACCCTGTGGAAGCAAAGACATTGGTTAGTAAACCTCTGTGAAACTTTCCTTACCTGCGCTGCATTCTTCTCGCCTCCGCCGACGCTGCTACTCGCATCTGCAAAGCAAAAGGACATCATTAAGAAATACAAAACTCCATCTATACGCACATGTTTTGGGCAGCGCTCATCTTTCTCACTCCTCGGTGCATTCCTCGACATCCATTTTTCTACCCAGCTGCTTCTGCGACCTGAAAAAGGAAAAGAGACATTAAGAAGTGCTTTTAACTTCGAATTGACATTTTCTACTTACTTGCCTGCAATACCTTCGCCATTCCATCACTCTCCGGATCTCCATATTCAAGCAACCGCCGTTCGTGCTGCTAACAACGGCCTAGCTCCAAATCTTCATCCTCTGCAACCAAGAGGCTGGACAATTAACCAGTGAAGTAACTGGCTTCGGCGCCCCTGCACAGACGCAGGATGGAGAGCTCCGCTTTCACCTACATAAGGTGAGCACATTTAGCCTACGAACTACTTGGGAGTACCAGGAAGGGGAGGCAGCTTACCCAGTCAGGCTTATATATCCATATTAACCCCTTGCTCTCATAATTGCAGACACCTCACCCTTCAGATCAAGATCTCAGTGCGGAAAGGGCCTTTCCAGGGTGGCATTCGAGGCCTGCGCGTGACCCTAGAAGACTCCGAGAACCCCCAGCCCAGACCTGCGCCTCTGAGGGATTCAGGTGAGCGTTACAGCGGATGAGTGCGGGGACCAGACGAGTGTGCAGTGCGTACGAGTGTGGAGTGCGTACGAGTGTGGAGTGCGTACGAGTGTGGAGTGCGGACGAATATGGAGTGCGGACGAGTGCGGGGAGCGGACGAGTGCGGGGAGCGGACGAGTGCGGGGAACGGACGAGGGTGGGGAGCAGACGAGGGTGGGGAGCGGCTGAGTGTGGGGGAGCAGCTGAGTGTGGGGGAGCGGCTGAGTGTGGGGAGCGGATGAATATATGTGGAGCGGACGAGGGTGTGGAACGGATGAGTGTATATGGAGCAGATGAGTGTTTGTGATGTAGATGGGTGTGTGAAGCAGATGAGTGTGTGGAGCGGACGAGCGTATGGAGCAGATAAGTGTGTGGAGCGGACTTCCACATGGAACGAATGAGTGTTTGGAGCAGATGGGTATGTAGAGCGGATGAGTACATTGAACGGATTAGTGTGTGGATAGGATGAATATGTATACCAGATGAGTGTGTAGACCGGATGAGGATACAGAGCGGATGAGCGTACAGAACAGAGGAGTATATAGATCGGACGAGTATACAGAGCGGATGAGTGCGTAGGCAGACGGGAGTACATGCGCGTGGTAGACTGGGGTGCACGCGCGGGGAGGACAAGAGTGCATAGCGCATGCATGTGGAATCCATGTGAGCACACGCAGCGGCACACTGGAGAATGAGTGATAGACCAGTACACGCAAAGCGCACTTGAGAGTGTAAGTATGTCAAGCAGACAGATGTGTGGAATGCAGGGAACATTTGAACGAGCATATATCATACCACACCCCACGCTTACTCTCTTCTTTACACCACCACTCAAATAGAACACAGGGACACTATGACACCATTCGGTATAACTGTTCTCATATCAACATCTCCCGCTCACCCCCCATCATTCTAAGTAAACACTGCTGGCCCCACACCCCCAGCTAGGCGTTCTCCTCAGGCATAACGCAACCACACTCGGTCGGGATAATTCTTGTCAGAGCAAACACATACTCCTGATCTCTCCACCACCACACCTACCGCTAAGAAGCAGCTACCACACGAACTCCGCACCAGCTGCACACATACCGGGTGCGCACACGCACCATTGGACTCTCTCTAATCTCTCTACTGACTAGGTTCCCAAGGGCGTTCAACCTACCAGCGCCTTCAGACCATACCAATGGTATATAAGGCGCTATATAAATGCAAAATAACAATAACAATGGGGTTCATTTATCGGCCCAGGGAACAGACTTTTTGGCTCTGATTCACATGTTGCAAGGGGGGAGGTTGGTTGAAGGTCCTGTGGCAGGCGGGGGTGGAACTGGTGGTTGGCAAATCGCCCTTTCCGTGGGTGGGGGTACCTTGAGTGCAGTTAGGTACAGTGGCGAGGGCACGGTCTGCCTCCCACTAGGTTGGCTTCGGCCCGGCAAAAGGGGCCTGATGGGAGACGAGACAGATAAATGGGGTCAGGAGGCAGAAGGGGGTCGGACAAGGAAAGGATGCCTCCTGGGATCACCCCCCCAAACAGAGGGTATGGTGGCATAGGTCCACAAGAACGCAGGGTAGATCTCACTTCTATGCAAAAAGCCGAAAGGGGGGCAGAGTTGGCAGTTACACCTGGGACTGCCCGTCATAAGGAGGAAACAATGTAAATATGGGTTGTGATGTATTGAAATGTAGTTAGTGTGGTTACAACAACGTAGAGCATTTATTAGGGTTGTGTTTTTAATGTTGGCACAAGGCCTGGTATTGTTAAATGGATTAAAGCGTGGTCGTTTCTACTTTCCAACCCAAGATGTGTTGTGTGGTTTTCTCCAGTCTTCGATGGCACTGCATCCCTGCCAAGCCCACCACGAATGCTTGTTACGCCGCCTTTATCATGCTCGGTCACTCATGAAAATGTAGGGGGGCTTGGGAGCTATTAAAAGGATATCAATGGGAAAAGAAAAATAAATAATACAGAGCCATCCCTGAACTGGTAGCCTTCATAATGGAAGTGCACCCTTAACCATACCTCCTGAAGAACCGCTCACTATGATAAGCGGGGAAACACGTGTCGAGGTTTTCCAAGCAAATAGAGGTTCTCCAAGCAAATAAACAGATTTACTCTGAAAAATACACCATGAACACTATATTGTATCCAAAGTACAAGCGCAGACCATGACAACTCATTTTGTACATGCACCCTTAGCATCCGTATGCTCCTGTTGGAATAAAAAGCTACAGCTTCCACTTCAGAGAAGCAGCTTTCTTCCTAAAGTACATCCCGATATCATTGCACTGCTGACGTGGTACACACTGCTGCCTACTCTCATAGGTATTTCCCCAATGTGAATTAGGGCTCAGCCCCGACACCGTCCATTAGAAGGAACACCAACTCATTCCTGGGTGCTTCAGAATCAGGACTAACAACTACCCTACAAAAGGGTTACCTTTACAAGAAGGGTGGCACCACCACACTAGCTGGTTGCAAGTCTAAACTGACTGCTTTGTGCACCAACATGCTCAAATTCTGCATTCTAATACAAAATACAAATATAGGTTAACCCACCGACACAAGGCAATTGAACAACCTTCCCAATAAACAAACATTCAGAACACTACACCCATCTGATCTACCAAAGTATTGACCAACACATTTGCACACTACAGGTCCACTAGGGTTCCCTCTAGCACAGACAATTGCTCTCAACACAAAACCTAGAAACAGACTGAAGAGGGAAAATGGGACGATTCCTTCCCCGATTCCCGTCCAGACCATGGCCAATGACGTCACGACCTAAGCACCCACCGTGGGATGAGTTGGACCCTCTCACTACTGCCCTAGACGTCAAGATCCACCGTGGCCACGCCTAGCCCCCACACAAAGCATGTGGCGGGACATCAGGTGGAGCTGAGGCAGAGCATATGGACCAACTCGACTAGACTCATTCCCATATCTGGTGACTATGCAACAGACAGCATAACCCTTAATGAATATACGCAGTAATACAAGCATGGATGGCTCATCACAGACTTTGTCTCAAGGACGCTGCTTATCCTTGGTACGCATGCCAAATTAAAAAAACTAAACACTTCTTTTAAATCTTTCACTATAAATGGTAACACTATTCCCGTCTCAAACAACACTAAAACCCTTGGTATCTACCTGGATGCCACTTATCCTTCTCCAAACAAACTAATGCAGTAGCATCATCAGCCTGTAAACTTATCACCGCACGTAGGCCGTTCATCTCCACACCTAACTGCATTACACTTGCTAGAACGTTAGTTTTGTCCAAAGTAAACTATTGTAATGCCCTCTATTTAGGCACTAGCCATAAAAATATTAACAAACTACAAATAATTAAAAATAATGCCATCAGGGCAGCCCTCAACATCCCTAAGTCGTCGCACATCTCTGTAACCAGACGCAATCTCCATTGGCTCCCAGTAGAGCACAGAATATCCCTCAAAACTCTTGCCCTTACACACAAAGCCAGGGCCAACCGTGCACCATCCTACCTCACCAACCAATTTACCCCACACACATCATTAAGACCTCTTAGAGCAGCTCAAGATAACACCATGTCCATACCGAGATTTAAACTCCATAACTCGGGAGGAGCTAGCTTCCCTGTACAAGCCTTAAAGCTATGGAACACACTCCCCGCTCTCCTCAGGTCAGAACCCTCATTCAACCTATTCAAACGCAACACTAAGCGCTGGCTTCATGACCTTGACACAATGACAGCCTAACTTCCTAATCTTGTTGCCTGCCTAATGCATGTATGTAAATAATATATTATATGCTATATTATTATTTGCACCTTCCATTGCCTACCACATGAAAATGACAACTTGTATGTATGTACCTGTAACACCAACGTCTGTATTTATCTGTAACCGTAACCTTGAAACCTTTGCCTCCCGCATACTAATGTAACTGTAACCCAGTTTCCTGTAACCAGATCTAAACGTATGCGCCCGTATGCCCCTGGGCCTGGCTGTGCTTTATAAATAAAACAAATACAAAATACAAATATACGTCACCAACCAATATCGCCATCGCTAGAGAGGACATAACGACATAGCCGCAACAGACAAGAACACACATGCTGCCAATCACCGGGATCAGACACACACCAACCCACACGAAGAACACACTCAGTGCTGACATAGAGGACTGTGCACACTCACAGGCATGCATCATTGTTATTTTTCACATAGGCCAACTAATGCACTGCAGAAACGCAAGATGCCAGAAGAGCTTGTATATATGCTTGCAGATGCTTTTTGCTACTAACACGGTGGAGATGTCACCCTGTATATGGACTAATGTATCGGGATCGAATACGCACCTTGCAACCCTCATCCTATGGACTGTATGTCGCCACCCATGACTAGGCCAAGGTAGGCCGCAGGCCGCAGCAGCTCAGAAGGAGCTGCAAGGTGCTGATCATGCAGAATAAAACCCTGACGGGAGCCCCACAGCCAAGGCTGCGAAGTTGCATTCTACACGCCGTGCTCTCAGCACCAAGGTTACACCTGCCACTGCTAAGCACTCCCTGGAGCAGACATACAAATCGAATCCCCGTAATTCTGCCTCAGCCAGAGTCTCTCAACACGTGACCCAGCTGACCTGATACGATGCCAAGCTCCAAGGACTAGAGAAGCTCTGGGGTCTGTCACCTGGTATCCACAGGGACGCCACCCAGCCCTGGTTGGATGATTGCACTCTCGAACCCTCTCCCGGTCCCTTGGTAATGCCTCTGGTTAAAGATGGGTCTGCAATATAGGAGAGCTGGATTCAATACCAGATTGTCTTTGTTTTCCCACCTCCCTTGGCCTCAACTCCTTCCTCCCCCTTGGGCCTTCTCCTCACCTTAATATTGTAAAAGGTTGATTCTCTGTCCTGCTCCTCGTGGCAGGGGCGCGTAGATGTGGGGGCGAGCAGCAACCAAGTTAGTTCACTGGTGCAAGTCCCCCTGTGGGAATCCAGGCCTGTTGCGACTCCGTAGGTTTGCTGCTTTACAGTCTTTATATGCAGTTCTTATGTTCCGTTTAGTTCGAATAATAATGTCTTGCTTCTTTCCTTTTAGGTATGGAAAGGTATTTTGGTGTTGTCATGCAGTTTGAAGATGAGCATGGGCTGGTAGGCGAAAGCACGGTGTGCGCGATGCTGTCCAGTGAGTAATGTGTGATGCGCTGCCCTGTTTCGCCTTTTATATTGCTAACCTGTGTCTTTTCTCTCCTTGCAGGTTGCGATGTTCCCTGCCGAGCGCCGTAATGTTCCAGCAATGATACTGACCAGGAGATGACTACCCAGGTAAGAATTGTGTGGCTTTCTTCGTTCGGGAGGAAACGTGAGTAAACGCTTACTAATGCTGTCTTTCTTTCTCCTCTTTCCAGGTTATGATATTCCAGGATGCATGCGGTGCCGGATGATGGAGTTCATACCTTCAGGTGAGTGGAACTGAAGTCAGCGATGGATTGAAGACAGGATAGTGTTCCAGGTACGTTTTGTAGTGTTCTTTCTCTCTGTGCAGGTCCTTGGTTTCAGGTAAGCTGGCATCAAAGAACTGGACACGGTGAGCTTTACGCTGCCCACAGCAGAATAACGCAAAGCATGTTCTGCTGTTTGGGTGTGGTTTAAATAGTCTCAGGTAAAGTAGTCCCAGGCCTTCCACACCCAAAAGACTAGGCCTCATGGCTCAGTTCCTTGTAACTGAGCTATGTGTGTGCCTCCATGTTGGCTGAACCCCCCCCCATCCCCCAAGTTAAATAGTCCCAAGTAAATAGTCCCATTCTAATTTTGGCCTTCATGATGGTTATGAGCCTGGTGCCAGGACTGACTCCAAGAGAGTCTTGGATGAGGTTTTAAGGCCTTTGACCTGGCCCTAACTGGAAGGCTGACTTGCCAGTGAGGGCCAGGGGCAAGGGTCATGACAGGTCTCACATCTGGGACACAGACTGTAACAACAAAGCTACAAGTTGTACACCGGCAGCGATGGGAAAGGAGCACCCAACAGTCAGTAGTAAGACCTGTCCATTGTCCGCCACTGACACATAGTCACACATTCTTGCCAGCACCAGGTACATCGCAAGCTGGGAACGACAATGGCCCCAAGCTTGGGGGCTTGCGGATGAACCAATCAGAACACAGGGGGCTAACCACTGACGAGACCTTAATTCAACCAATCACTAACTTTCTTCATGTAAGACTTTTCATGTAACCATTCTTAGAGACGACCCAAGCATACCACCTGACCCCCTCTCCATCACTAACATTTCCTTCTATACGGATCCATACTGACCCTACCACTCAAGGAGCCAACCCGGGGTAGCGTTAGGTTTAGGGGTAAGTTTTCCCAGGTGACGCACACCGTAGCGTCATCCGGTTAGAAAAAGTGCCTGCGAACACATCACTGCTGAGATGTTCCTTGGGTACCTACGCTCCGAGAACCTGTCCCTGTCGGTTTTGTTCAATAAACAGCAGTAACCCTTTGCTCTTGTGTGTTCCTCATACTCTTTTGGGACATGGGAGGAGTTGGGGCCTTCCCAACCCCGGAGGCCCACGGACGGCCCTGCCGACCGCTGGGAAATCACCCCAACAAGTGGAGACACTGCTGAGATGGTGAGATAGACCACAGCGAGACCGTTTACACCAAGATGGCCTGGGCAACGCAGCCCCCTCTGCCGTTGTCCCCTTTGGAGGACTGCAGGACCATCGCGGAACTGCGAGATGACCGGACAGCGCAATTCGGAGATTGGCCGTCGAGAGCAGACTTCAGAAATTTCCCACCCGCAGTTGGCGAGTGTCCAGACGTGGTCCAGACGAAGGGAGGCGACTAGCTGATTGGGAGGGGTGCTTTCAGCCGAGCGGCATAGGCAGGCGAGAGCCCGATGTGAGTATGGCACACGCAACCATCAGTGTAATGTTGTGCGGGTGGCGGGAGGAATTGTGAATAGGGTGGCAAGTGGTTTTACAGTGTGCTAAAAAAAATGTTGGTCATTTGGCAGCAATCGATATTTAAGGTGTAGTGGGGAACGGAACGAAGGCCGTCCCTTCTGGTGTTACGGAGCATGCAGGGTGGGGCTTCGGGCACCCACATGTTGACTGGCGGGTCGCGCTGATTGGTCTAGATCGTGGATACCTGTACAGGGGGTGTGGAATTCCCATAAGTCAGCGTTGTAGTTCGATGAATAGATGAGGATTCCTATTGAGTGTTTTAGCTTGGTGAATAGATGACGTATTCCCGCAAGAGGTAGCTAGATTGTTTCTCAGTGCAGAAGATAGTTGGCTGGTTAAACCCCTCTAGGGAGGGTGTGTATCACACGCGAGGCGACGCAGCGGGTGCAGCACAATTATTATAATGAAAGTGATTAATAAATACTCCACTCCGGGTGCGGTGGGAGGACAGCTGTGGGGATTGTGGGAAGCAACATTTTCAAAATTGCCGCACATTTTATGTTGCAACTGTATGTACCGGTAGCACGTTATACTAGATGGTGACGTCACCCATAGGGCTTGCATAGGACACCGCTGTCTTCTTCAGTGTAATTGGAGCAGTGGCACGCGGTTAAGGAGAGGTGAAGGGACAGGCGACAGTGCACGGAGAACGCCAGCACGTCCTCGACCAAAGGGGTCGCACTGAGCAGCGGTGCGATCAGTGGGAGGGGGAAGAGACTGGCATACACTGCGCAGGCAGTGAGGACAGAAAGGAGGAGGGGTTAGAACAGTAGTAAAGGCGTGCCGGGTAGCGGCCGCACAGACAAGGCAGGGCAGCTCAAAAGCACGATGCGCTGGCCGCGGGGGCACAGGGGACCTTGCACGCCACAGGTCGCAGGGTGCCCTAGCTCCGAAAGGAGGAGTGTCGAAAAGGCGAAAGCACCGTGAAGAACAGGAGAGCGGTAGTGACCAACACAAAAGTATTTTAATAACAACACTGCTTTTCCTTACAGCGGAAAGTCGCAAGCCCCCAATTACGGGGCCAGGTAACGGTGGTAAACAAATTTGCATATTTTGAAATGTCCGTGTATTATGGGATAGGGGCAGACTATGGGGCCTGCACATTAACAACACCACTCCAACACATCTGTGCAACACTAGTACCGCATAGAGACCAAATTGTAAAATACAGTATTGAATGGACCCATGGGACAGATGAAAGGATCAGGATACCATGGCCGCCCAACGGCAGCTTTGACATGACAACTCAGCATTCACTGCTGGTATACCTACATAACACATACAAGGGGAAGAAGTTAGCAGGCCACCTAGAAGTTTTCTGGAGAATGTTTCAGGGTGTATATCCCAGGGATGATGAGCTTGCAGGAGGTAAAGAAAGAGGAGGTGAGCGAAGGGGAGGGGTGTAGCGCGCCCCAGGCTCCTCCCGCCCCCAGCGCTGAGGAGAGCGAGGAAGAGGCATTAGGATCATACCCCATTGCAGAAATAAAAAAGGAGAATGAGGGAGAGACACCCACAATTAAAGAGGTGAAGAAAGAAACAGAAAGTTTGTACCCAATGAGGGAATTAAGAGAAGCAGCACAACCTCACAGCTGCTGAGGGATACTCAAACCCAGCATACAGCCCACTGCCGTACGCACCAGAAGACCACTTCCAAAAGGGGTTGGGTGCAGGGAGTACATTAGACACCAAACAGACACGGGTGAGCTCGGGTGGCTTAAACAGGACCCAAATAGAATTAGCAAGTATAGGACCAGACGAATGGATAGCAGCACAGGTATTATTGAAGCTTCGGGGGACGGTAACAGGAGAAGAGGAGGAGGTGATAAAGAAGGTAGATAAGGAGGAGGTCGGACACAATCAGAGAGGGAGCGAGGGGAGTACCAGGGAAGAATGACGAAGGAAGAAGTGGCGCCACTGGAGGTAAAATTAGCAGAATTGAGGGAAGTGCGAAGCGTACTGATTAGACAGCTCGAGCAAAGGGAATTGGAGAGGAAGACCAAGTTGCGAGAAGAGAGGGGAGCGCGGACAGGATTAAAACAGCAGGAGGAGGAGAAGAGCAAGAGGGAGGAAGACTGCATACGAAGGATTGCAGAAAGAGTAGCACGTATGGAGCAACGGGAGATCAGGAGGAAAGAAGAGGAGCGGGAAGAGAACTACAAGGAAATGAAGCTATGGAAGAATAAGGTATCAGAAAGGGCACGCAAGTACAAGGAAGGGAGAATAATAGAAAGTATACTGGCAAAGAAGGGCGGGACATGGATTGACAAGGACAGAGACACAAGGGTGTTGGGACAGGTAAGTGACGCGATAATGAACGAGCTTCGCATGGCAAGAGCGAAGTTAGGGAGTGAAAACGACCAACGAAGCAATCAAGGGCCAAGGGGAAGCAGCCAAGCAACCAGGAGTAAGAACAACGTGTGCAGTAGTGACGCGTTAGCGATGCCGCGAGTAGAGGGAGACAGGGAGGGGACAGGTAAGTACACCGATATAGACCTGGAGACAGTAACAGTGGGAGGCACACGCCCACGCACATTGACATTCTCAGATGGCTTTTGTAGTGATGAGGAGGAGGAGGAGAGATCTTGCGGAGGACAGAGTGATGGGAGTGGAGAAGGGCTAAGTAAATTATACATCACACGCACAGGCTGCGGGTCATCATGGGAGTGCAGGACCAAGAAGAAGAAACAGGAAGGGAAGGCAAAGGATCACAAAGGGACGGGGCAACAACGAACAATAACTTCACCAGCCCAGCACACGCTATAAGTTAACAGACTTAGAGAGCTCCCGGGGCGCAGAATGGAGGGACCAGCAACCACACACAACAAGGACCAAGCGGGTCAACAGAAAGGACATAAGCGTGGAGGGGACACACAACACCTTACTGAATTTATAGAGGAATTTGAGGGCATGGAGAATGAAAACATACACGTCACCACACACAGGCGCACGCCAGACGAAATAACAGAATACACGCAAATGCCATTATTAGGGAGAGGGGAGCAAGGCCACAATACGTCCCATGGAAGCATTCACACAAAGAAAATAAAATGCAGACTACCATGATTGAGCGGAGGGGCGGGAAAATGGATATATGAAATGGAAAAGCTAACTGCAGGGCATAAGTTAGCGGGCGCCTTCGGACAAAACATTAGCAATATTTTACTGCATACTGATACAGGGGCTCCCAGAACCAGTACAGAGACAGTTGAAAAAATTGGTGGGAATGGAAGCAAAAGCATGGCCAGAGATACAGCTAACAATAGTACACCATTGTAGGTTATGGCAAGAAAAGATGAAGCAGAAAGAAGAAGATAGGAAGGCAGATGAAGCAAAATTGGTCCAGGAAAAGCTGTCAAAATATGCCATGGAAGGTGCACTCATAACCAGCCCCGCCCCTCCGACATTAGCCTTTGCGCAGCAACCACAACCACTAGCAACACCGCTACAGCAAGCACCAATTACAACACAGCAACTGCCACCACCGCCTCCATACACTGCACAACACATATACGCACCACCAATGGGGGGGGGTACACGCAAATGGGAAACGGTTACACAAACAACTACAGAGGGAGGGGTGGGTTAACGAGGGGGAGGGGATTTTCGTCCAGTGGCACACCAGCCAGGGGGAGGGTTCCGAGGGTATAACCAATACGGATAGCAGGGGTATGTAGACAACTCTGGAGGATACCCGTGGCAAGCACGGGAACCACCCATGTGCTGGACTGGTAGGACATGTGTCACGCACATGCAAGGTAAGAGACACAAGCAGGGTGGGGAGAGCAAGGGCTACAGGGTTACAATGGGGGACCACACTACTACCAACAACAACAACTGGGCGAAACTCCCATGCAACAGCAAGAGGGACTGACACAACAAATGCCACAACAACCGCAGCAGCAAACATACGTGACAACTACCGCACAACAAATACAGGACCAAACAGCCCAACACCAAGCACAACAAATGACGGCAGCACAACACCACAAACAAACGGTACAACAGCTAACACAAGTACCAGACAACACACAGCAACTAATGGACACATCGATACCACAAACACAAATGGGAAAGGTAACAATAATGGGTAACAACCCCAACACAGGGAACGGACAATCATTATACCCCCAATAGGTCAGCCCACAGACGTCCTTGTTGTGTCCCATCCTATCGATAACACCTAACCCTGTGGAGGAACCATGCATACAGGTGGCGATAGGTGACAAAACAATTTCTTTCCTAGTAGACACAGGGGCAACTAGATCCTGTATTAGGGAAGGGAAGTTCAACTTTTCAGGAGATGCCATGCACACTCAAGGATTCTCTGGGGCTCGAGGGCTGGTTCCTTTTACTGAATATCTCCTTATCTGTTGGAGATCACGACCCATCACTGCCACTGCTATACTCAAAACAATCACCATTAAATATACTAGGGAGAGACATCATGAGCAGGTTGAATATGACTATATCCTTCAATGAAAAGGGATAGTATGCTCCACACCAGGCATACACATGCTCACAGCACGGCACATACTTCAGGCTTACTGTGGCAAAACAATGGCAAGGGCAGAGCCAGTGGACGGAGGGAGCTTCCAATACGGAACAGACATGGCAATACCATGGCTACCGGGGATTGAAGGTAAAATATGGAGGAGGCCAGCAGCATATCTTTTCAGACCAGAGACACCCACTAGTGAGGAGGAAGGGTCAATAATATCAGTGGATATCGAGAGTATTGTGGCTACTAAAGAATACATTGCAGTACACACCCAGGATAGGGTAGGGAAAGCATGGAGGGAAGCGATCGCATTGGCTGAAGGATGCAGACTGACAGGTGTCAGATGAACTGTTCTCAGACGAAGTGGGAGATGGAGTTCCAGATAAACGTCTAAGTGTGTTTGAGAGTGACATACAAGGAGGTGGCCCAGAAAATGGCAATGGCACTAGAAGTGCCCTCCCCGACACAATCAGACTTGTACGAAGAAGACTCAGCAGCTGTACCCACCTCACCATGGACTACTAGTCCCCATGATGTGGGATGCATAAAAAAGTATTGGAGGGGTTGAAATAAAGCTGAAAAATGAAGCAATGCGAGTAAAGCAGTACCCACTATCAAAAGAAGCTGATGAAGGGATTTATGAGACAATAAGTGCATTAGTGGAAAGAGGAATATTGGTACCATCAGAATCCCAATGCAACACTGCGGTATACTCTGTGCGCAAGGCTATGGGAGGTTCCTGGCGTTTCATACAAGACTTGAGACCACTTAACCACATTGTGGAGGCAGAATACCCAATAGCAGCGAATCCAGCAACAATATTGTGCGGGATACCAGCAGAGGCATCACGTTTCACTGTTATCGACCTCAAAAATGCGTTCTTCTCAATACCACTGCACCCGACTCAAGATTTAACAAGTTTCACATACTGCAACAAAAAATGCATACACCAAGGGTACTGCGAGTCGCTATCCATCTTTAACCGAGTAATACAAATGGACCTATGGAACATCGACCTGGAGAGCACAGTGCTGCAGTATGTGGATGATATAATCATCTGCAGCACCACTGAGGAAAAGTGCAGGAGGTACTCTGTAAAGATGCTCATAGTGCTGTCTGAGAAAGGGTACATGGTTGACAATGAAAAACAGCAGTACTGTCAGGAGCAAGTACTATACACATAGGGCAAATCATCTCACAGAAAGGAAGGAACATTGCACCACAAAGGGCACAAGGAAAGAACACACCACAACCACAAACAAAGGAACTGCAACAATGTTTTGGTCTGTGCAACTATTGCAGAGCATGGTTTTTTGACTACAGCACATACACAGGACCCCCATTAGAGGCTCTCAAGGAGGCAGGGGGGGGGGGCGAGGAAGTGGGGCAGACAAGAGAAATGACTGATGCATTCAATGAACTTAAGGAAGCAATTTCAACAGCACCAGTTCTAGAAACCCCTAACTATGATATAACTATGATAATGAGTTCTACATATTCTCACATTGCGATGGTGCAGTAATGAAAGCAGTGCTAATGCAAAAAACAAGCATGGGGCACAAACCAATAGCATTTTACAGCGGGCACCTGGACGCAGTGATGATGGGGCACTTCCTGTGCGACAACACTTGGCCACAGCAGCTTTTGCGGTAGAGAAATCATCTTACATTACTATGGGTTGCTCCACCACAATGTACGTGGAACACGCCCTCTTTGCGATCTTCAACCAAAATCCACACCGACTACCCAGAGAGCAACAGGGTATGAAATAATACTATCCAGACATGAGCTAAAACAGTAAGGTGCAGTAATGTCAATCCAGCGCAGTTCATAGCAGAGGAAGTGGCGAGGTACTATATATTGATGGGTCATCAACAATTGACCAAAGTGATGGTATAAGGAGGACAGGAGTTGCTGTAGTGAAATTGAGGGAGGATTGGACGTACATTCCGTTCAGATGTGTTAAACTACCCCAACAATATTCAGCACAAGAAGCAGAATTGGTAGCACTGATTTTAGCCTTAGAAGAAAGCAATGAAAAGAGTTACAATATATTCTGATAGTGCATATGTCACTTGAACAATACACTCAGGATTAATAAAATGGCTCAGAAGAGGGTTTAGGAGAGCAGATGGTACACCAGTGCAACATGCTCTCCTCTTGTGTGAACTAATGGAAGTAATAACATGCCCAGCTGAGGTGGCACTGGTGAAATGTCAGGCACACGCGAATGGGGAAGATTCAATATCAAGAGCTAATGAAACGGCAGACACACGCAAAATATGCTGGATACTTTGGCGATACATGGGACCTCAAAGAAAAACAAAAAGATATGGGGAGGGTAAGACAGATGATAATGAAGGATGGGTACACACACACATTCTAGAGACACAGATTATGGAACTGCAGGCTGCAGGTCCAATGGCAGAAAAGGAACTGTGGGTTAAAAGAGGATGCACTATGTCCGCCACAGATGCGCAATGGAGACAGAATAACAAAGGGAAAGTTGTGATGCCTCTGGCCCTACTAAAAACAGCTCTGGCCTAACTACACCACCCCACTCATACAGGGAAGGAAGTAATTGCAGCACGAATAAAAGAATCATGGTTCTGCCCCGAGCTCAACTCACACATTGCAAATTTCATTAGCATTTGCCTCACGTGCCATCAATTTACGTCCGGTCACACGCTGCAAGTGATCAAAGGCACAATACCCCGACCTGAAGGACCATTCTTGCACCTACACATTGACGTCGACATGATCAACGTAAGTCAAGGATACCGATACATGATTGTAGATAGTATACCCATTTTCAAGGTGGATTGAGGCCGGCCCGTGCTTCCATGCAGATAGGGCAGAAACATTTTTAGTAAGGGAGGTTTTCTCGAGGTGGAGGGTTTGCAAAGTTCTGAGGTCAGACAACGGTCCCCACTTTGCGAATTAATTATTTCAGCACGTAACTGCCCTTCTGGGGATCAAGCATACATTTGCCTGTGCATTTCACCCACGAGTAAATGGTGTCTGAACGCCTCAACGGCCTCCTGAAAGAAGCGATAGCAAAGATCCAGCAAACAACCAAAAAGAGCTGGCTTCATTGCCTTCCTCTGGCTTTGTTTGAATTAAGAAAAAAAACAGGTTCGACCACCACCTCACACCCCATGTTGTGGTATCCGGATGCCAAATGCACCTTCCCCTCAACACCACCACCAAGGACAATGTACGATTGCGATGCAGCAAGTACTGTTTTTGATGAAGAAATGCACGAGTATGTCTCTTCCTTGGTTACTAGTACCACTTATCTCTCAACAGATTCAACAGATTCAGGCCGGGTCAGAGAACAACCAATGGGAACCAGCAACCAACGAGGAGCAGGTGCTGACTGGACAGTGGACAGTGAAAGGAGGAGATACAGTACTCCTTAGAAACTATCGGAGGAAGTGGAACGCCCCTATATTTACAGGGCCTCACACTGTCCAGCAAGTGGCCCCTAGAGCTGTCCGATAAGGACGTGTGGACACACATTCACGACATCAAGCCCTACAAAGCACAGACCTGGCCCCATCCCTACAGCGACAGGGCCAAAGCCTCAGCAACGACAAACAAGGACACAGCACAAACGCCAGATACCCCAAATGACACAAACGAACAACCACCCATAGCCCACCCCATGGTCACGAGGTCACAGACCAAATCCACCCCCATGTCAGAACCATAAAATTTTTTAATTAAGATACTGCCACTAGAACTAGGAAAATAAGTTTAACTTAGAGGCACCTGCCAACAGTAAAAGAATACAGTCAAATTGCATGCTCTTCTCTTTTTGTCTCGCACATGCAGGTTTCACGCATTGTAATTGTTGTATGCAAATATCTGATAAAGAACATACGCCACTGCCCAGGGGCAAATGCTACCCACCAACGATATCCCAGAAGCACTGTCACACTCATTAGTATACGTTATTAATAGGCCAAAGTACTTAAGGCCCAGGAGAATACACATTTACTATAACGCGTTTCTCATGTTAATATTACGTTTGTTTCCACACCTCCACGCAGCATTACCTGCCTTGAGAGATAGGACGGTAAGGAAAGCGTGGGAAGAGCTTTTCGCCTGGGCATTGAACGACCACATGATACGCAGGGCTTGAATAACAAATACTAACGAAGTAACTCAACATTTTTAGAGCTTTTCAGGCGGCACCTATATCATCTAAAGTAGCTTCGGGACGGCAGCGCAGGCAAGAGAAAAATGCCAGTGGTAATAGCAACTGTAATAAAGATGTTGGGGATATTTTTCACCACTGGTTTGATAACTGCTACTGTCTGGCAGGCCTAATATGCTTTCCAAGTGACTGCAAACTCCAATACTAACATTTCCCCTACCACTGCTGCAAGAACTGTCAGGTGGTACAAGTAGCACTGGACCAAACGTACAAAGAGGCAAGCGTATTGTTTCTATAGATGTACATGGGGTTGACACATCTTACAGAATCCGCACACGTCTCTAACATGTGGTATAAACACATGTTCAAAATTGGCAAGGACACGACAAAGGACAACTGTTGTGTGCTCGTTGATCCCATACGCCATGAGCACCTCCAGAACAATCGTGGCTACTGAAGTAACAACGACGACAGCAGAATGCCTCTTATATTTAGCATTATTCCAAACACGGACGATTTCAAGGGAAAATGGCAACACTAAGATGGAAATCAAGGTCCACATACTATTACGAAGACAACTTCATCAAGACGCTACCGATGTATGACAACTATTGGCAGCTGACTGAAGGGCTACAAATCATAACGGACGGACCCGACAAAGGGGAAACAAAAGAGGTAACACTGAACTAGCCGCCATGTAAATGGAACGCTAAAGAAGTTGGAGGTGAACCAGGATGCTGGGAAAGACCACCAATACTGGCCTATGTCAAGGTATATACAAAGAACGGATGGGCGGATGGAGTTGTAGGAAGCAAGATACGGACATTGACAAAATCATCAGCAGTGATAGTACAAGAAGAAAACGACAAATGCTACAAGGAGTGGGCAAAGAGTGTGGCGCGGCTAACATGGTTAGACAAAGAAAAGCCCATAAACGATAATACCTATTGCAGCACCTACACTTTGCTATCAGCACGATGGTGAAGTTGATGTAGTGAGTAAACGAAGGGTGTAAAAGAACAATAAAGATTCCTGAGGGGGGAGCAGGAACAGCAGTACTGATGGACCACTATTGGGCCTGTAGAGCAAACACTTTACCACAGTCATGGAATGGGGTATGCGCTATGGTACGAATCAACGTACCGTCCTTGGTAGTGCTGCAAAAACACATCAACCTGGAGAATTTCCCCCAAGATGAACAAAGGAAATAAAAGGAAAAGAAGGTCCCTGGAAGTAGCAGGGAGCACTTCAAGGAGGGACACCACTAAGACAAACTATCCAGCGTTGAGACAAGGAGAACCACTAACCGGCAATTACCTTTCGGGAAGGTCAGAAACAGCACCGAGTGAGATTCCACCATCTCACAGACTATTCAGCAGAGCAGCAATGTTCTTTTCCTCCGTGATACATCCAGGAGTGCAGGCGTATGCGAATGCAAAAGGGCTACAGATAACAAGATGGGAGTTAATGATGACGATTAACTCCACTGTTAACGGATTTAATGCAATAAAAGACAAACAGAGCAATAAGGACGGTGGCTCTACAGAATAGGTATGCGCTAGTCCTAACAGCAATGGAAGGAGGTGTTTGCACAAAAATTGGAAGTTCCTGCTCCACGTTCATTCTTGCAAACGACAAGGACAACAGCACTTTATCTGTAGCAGTGTCACAGCTGGCCAAGATGGAAGAAGCAGCTAAGGGGGTGAAGGATAGTACCTTGCTTTCATACCTCTGTTCTTGGATGCCATCATGGTTATCAGACGGCCTCAAGGTCGTGGCAGGGTGTATGATCTTAGGAATGGCTTCGCTGATGGGGATAAAATTATGGGTGGCAAGATTTGCGTACTGCAGAGGGAATGATAGGAATGCATGTTCTAATGTCCGCTGGACACGCAGAGATCATCAAGGAACAGAAACAGCTACACCAACAGATAGTGGAAGCAGACCTGTACCCGCCATCCATTAAAGTTGAGAACCCACGAAACCCGAAGAGCTATGTTGGAAAATGGGCTTATTGCAAGCCTGGTGGTGGATGTGTCTATATGTACTGGTCATTTGAAGATCACATAGACCGATATGGACACCTGGCAGGAATAACAAAGGTAAGGCGAGTAAGAGAAGATCGAGTGGATAATTTTGTGGTCGACAAGTCGACCAGAGGGGGGACTGAAGAGGGAAAATGGGATGATCCCATCCCCAGATTCCCATCCAGACCATGGCCGATGACATCACGACCTAAGCACCCACTGCAGGATGAGTTTGACCCTCTCACTGCTGCCCCAGACGTCAAGATACACCGTGGCCACACCCAGCGCCCCACACAAAGCATGTGGCAGGACATCAGGTGGAGCCGAGCATATGGACCAACTCGACTAGACGTCACCAACCAATATCGACATCGCTAGAGATGACATAACGACATAGCCACAGACAAGAACACACGTGCTGCCAAGCACTGGGATCGGACACACACCAACCCACACAAAGAACACACCCAGTGCTATGGCGTAGAGGACCGCACACACTCTCAGACATGCATCGTTATTTTTCACGTAGGCCAACTACCACACTGCAGAAACGCAAGACGCCAGAAGAGCTTCAATACATGGTTGCAGACGCTTTTTGCTAACACGCTGGAGATGTCAACCCTGTACATGTATTAATGTATAAGGATCGAATCCGCACCTCACGACCCTCGCCCTATGGCCTGTATGTTGCAACCCATGACTAGGCCAAGGTAGGCCGGAAACCAGAGTCCCCAGGCCCGGAGCAAGGCCCTGTTCATGCAGAATAAAAACCTGACGGGAGCCCCACAGAGAAGGCTGCAAAGTTGCAATCTACACACTGCGCTCTCAGTGCCAAGGTTATACCGGCCACTGCTCAGGACTGCCTGGAGCAGAAATACAAATCAAATCCCCGTAATTCTGCCTCAGCCACGATCTCTCAACACATGACCAAGCTGACCTGATACGATGCCAAGCTCCAAGGACTACAGAAGCTTTGGGGTCTCACGTCTGGGACCCAGACTAACTACGAAGTTACAAGTTGTACACCGGTAGCGATGGGAAAGGAACACCCAACAGTCAGTAGTAAGACCTGTCCATTGTCCGCCACTGACAGTCACATTGTTGCCAGCACCAGGTACATCACGAGCTGGGAACGACGATGGTCCCAGTCTTGGGTGCTTGCGGATGAACCAATCAGAAGACAGAGGGCTATCCACTAACACCTTAATTAAACCAATCACTAACTTTCTTCATTAACACTTTTCATGTAACCATTCTTGGGTACGACCCAAGCATACCACCTGACCCCCTCTCCACCATTAACATTTCCTTCTATACGGATCCATACTGACCCTACCACTCGGGGACACAACCCAGGGTAGCGTTAGGTTTAGGGGCAAGTTTTCTCAGGTGACGCACACCATAGCGTGATCCGGTTAGAAAAAGGGCCTGCGAGCCCATCACTGCCGAGTTGTTCGTTGGGTACCTACGCTCAGAGAATCTGTCCCGGTCTGTTTTGTGCAATAAACAGCAGTAACTCTTTGCTCGTGTGTGCCTCATACTCCTTTGGGACGCATGAGGAGTAACCCCGGAGGTCCGCAGGCGGCCCTGCCGACCCCCGGGAAATCCCCTTGACACGACCCGCACGCAGAGGTCAAGGTACTTTGTCGAACACAACAGCAAAGCCATCTTAAACCTTCTACCCCAAACTAACTTAACCCACCTTCTCTTTCAGATCCCCCACAGCACCTAGAAACCATGAAAGCAGAGTGAGATATAAATCCCAGTAACAAATCTTGTACAAGTTCACAGGAAGTAAGATACTGAAGGTTTCAACCATCCAACATTACTGCCTCGATATACATTCCAAATCATACTACACAAGCGGCTTACGTTTCCAAAGATGTTTTAATTTGGACTTTAAAATCATTTGTTCAAATTATCACAATCAAGATAGAGGTTTATGTGAACATCGAGCATAGAAAAAAAAATAAAGCCTTTCATGTATTTGCATCTTCCATTTACAAAGTCCAGTGGATTTGGTTTTGCAGTAAAAAATAGCTGCTACACATTTTTCCTGATCGTGGAACAGGATTTATAATGATTTGCAAAAATAGAATTTCTGTATTCTGATCATACTGGATTAACCAAGGAAAGTAAAGGATCAAAACAATTATACACAAACTGCCTGAGCGAATAATGCAGATTTAAAAAGACAGACTCAAGAGTGACATTCACTGACGTTTAGAAAACAATGACCTTTATCCAGCATGTTAAATATTCATGACAATTCAACCAGAAGGTGAATGCAATATTTGATGCTGTTCTGAACTCCCTTTGCGATAAGATAATCGAGCAACCAGTGACAAGCACTGGTCCTTTCTTCCTTTCTCATGTAACAGGTAGAAATAATTCGCATTTACAAATGGCGTGTCAAGTTCGTTTTTGCAGTAGCGCCAATGTATCACAACACGTAAATCTCACACATTCGATTCACAGTTCTTCTCATTTGCAAACACATGTATATTTAAAACATAATTACACTATACAAATATTAAATAAGTGTGATGCATATACATTATATACAGAATTCCTTTGAAATGGTGTGATTTCGAGGGAAAAAACGTCTACGGTTGGTTTTTACAAAAAACAAAATGATCTGTGCTTGCACAGCATTCTTTTGTATGAAATGAGCGTTTAATGCAAAAGGCATCCCACAGTCCACTTCAGCCGTGTGCTGAAGCCACCAGTCTACCTATGGCAGCAGTTGAAGCCCGCGGTGGGCTTGGCTGTACAAGTTGCTGGACATTCCTTTGCAACCCACAGAGCGAGGCATTGTTTTGGAACGAGTTTGAAGATGGCTTGGAAAAGCAGTCTGAATTTTATATCTTTGGTTTCGAAAGCAACCACATTTTAGGACAATGGCACTTGATATTGAAAACATGAAATCCTATCGAAGTCTTGTGCCACCTGATAAAGGAACCACAAAGCCATCCCATGATCTTGTGTCACTCCCTGGAGAGGTGCTGCTGAAAGCCTCATCATAGCTTTTGGGCGAGGAAGGCGTTGTCCCCACTGTCCAAAGGTGGAAATTCTTCTTTAAAAAGGCCTATTCCTCATAGAAATTGCCCGATATAGGGCACCAATTGACAGGGCCTCGGAAGGCATTTGTCCACATCACAGGTTTCAGATCATTCCAGATTCTCCAGGAAGATCCGCTCCTCAGTCTTCAGTGTCTGGCTGCACCCCCAGCATGGCATGGAGCTCTTCTGCGGTGTACCCCAAGAGATTGTGCAGGTCGCATACAAAGCGGTAGACATATCGCTTCCCAGACGTTTTGTGAATAATGTTCTTGTCATAATAGTAGCGCAGGCCCCGACTAAGCTTCTCATAGTTCATTTTTGGCTTGTTTTTTCGTCGTCCCCATCTTCGTGCAACCTTAAAAAGAAAAAAGGGGACAATGAGGTGGAGTACTGAATGCACGCTAACAAATCAATTTGGGACCAGTGCAAACAACAAAGTAGGAAAAACACCAATAGTATGTAGGATTTTCAATAAAACCAATTTCTAAAATACTACAAAAATAACAAAACCTAAAAAGGTAACCCAAATTGATTAGGAATGAGCTTTACTGAACTTCCCATTAGGCCTGGAGGATATCTCGGGGGCAACATGTTTGTCTTGGAAGCACGACAACGCATAGCAACACAGGTTCGAATCCTAGGCTTGTGCTTAAAAACTGGTTCCGGGTATGAAGCGCTTCAAAATAAGTATTTTCTGAAAGACAAGTCTAGGTACACGCCCATATACAAGACCACCATGCAGCACAAAGGCTGTCGGAGGCGGCGCTGCACTCATTTCACAAGCACCTACTTCGCAAGATCACGGTCACAAATGTAATTAACACATAGGACCAATTTATGTCATCGAGAGTGCTCAGTAATGGAAAAACTTTGTTTATTTTAGTTTAGGACATTAATTAGCGAGCTTTCCACCCGATGCATGGGTTATTGTTAAAAACGGTTTGTCAAACCAAAAACACAGACACACAATGGACATTGGAATAGCGCATTATTAAAGTGTGGAGAAGGGCTTTCGACTTTGGTCTAGTCACTTAAAAGCCATTACCCGCCATTCAAAAGTCAAAGAAATTGTCACGGGATGTAATCATCGGGTACAACATATAACACGGTCTGCACAACCACCATAAAAGCTACACATATAACACGGTCTGCACAACCACCATAAAAGCTACCCACCTCATCCGGGTCAGCAAGCTTGAACTCCCATCCATCCCCAGTCCAGCTGATAAACGATTGACAGGATTTGTCAGTCAATAACTCCAACAAAAATTGCCATAACTGAATAGGACCACTCCCTGTTAAAAAACGAAGACATTGTGAAACTAATGCAAGCAGCAAGAGGATACAACACATCAACTTAAGTCCATACTGCTGGATTTATCATGCGATTTTAATACATTGGGGGTTGCGACATTGTCAGTTCTCGTCTCGTTTAGCAATGAATTCCGACACTTCTTTTGCAAGTCACCTATCTGGTCACAAAGTGGACTAGGAACTGTGAAAAGCATCAGTTGAGTAAAACAGGACCACCCCTTGGTAAATCAATTACCCCCGGTCCTAATCCACAATATTAGGATGCTAATTAAATGTGCAGAATAGTTGCACTGTATATAGCCTGCGACAGTCACTAATGAAGGATGACAACATTGCCCTAGTGTTAGTGGGAAGAACACAGGGTTTGAAATATAAGATTAGATGAGCAGGAGCTAATACCAGGTCCTGGGTGTTTGGCATCATGCAGTAGAGAGGAGCCATCCTTGGGGAGCCAGGAGAGACTATGCAGTGCACTGCAAATATAACTTCCAAATGTGTTGCACTTTTTGCCCATTATGTACGATTAGGGTTTCCTGTGTTAGGGGTTTATTTTTGCTTCCGGGGTGTATTTCCAGTGTTAGGGGGAGAAAAAATAAAGCCAACTGTTTTTTTCCCCCATTCATGTGTGCATAAATACAGTAATCTCTCTGAGCAAGATGTTAGGAACACTTTCCGGAGAAGATTAATGTATTAATCCAGTAAAATCTAATATTTCTACATGTCAAAATTATTGTAGTAAATCATGCAATACTTTTTCAAGGACTCTTTGCCCATCCTTGCACTTTGTTTTCTTCCCATAAAGACACTGATTTGTGAAAACGACCTTTCCACATTGGCACTGGACACAGGCAAGAACAAAAATGTCCAACACACAAACTGATAAATCTGGCCATTGGCGCTTTCACACCCGATACTCATGTACCTGGAGATGCAGATACTCAGGCACAGGCTTTGAAAAATAGGCATTAACCTGGGTCTGGGTGCAGAGTCAGAATCATTAAAATGGTGAGCAATAAACGCATAGTTTGCAAATTATGGACGTAATTATTTTTTTGCAGAAGAGATCAATACTTGCATAGCATACCAAAAGGAGTCTTCACTCACTTCGAATGACATGGTGGCTGATGGGATGTTTCTACACAGCATTGCTTGCCATTTTTCATTCATTGTTGAGTAGAACCATCAGTGCCTGCCAGTGTTTTTCAAAGCAGTGCTCAGAGTTAATGCCTTAATTGGAGTTGTAAACCCACTACTGGTGTACTAAACAGGTTTTAACCAGGTCTGCCTTCGGCTACTCGATTTATAAGAACCATGTGTGTCCTTCACTGAAGTTACGACATTCCAAGCAATGCACACAGCCCAGGATGAGCAGGGTTTGGTTGAGGAGGTTATGTAACCAAGTTAACACCGCCAGATGCACCTGGGCAGTGGGTGCTTTACAAAGTCAAATAATTAAGACCTAGGCCTCTGGCTTCAGTGGACTGAACGGGGAGGTTAACTGCCGTTTTGTTCTTGTGTTAATCCAAGCAGCAGGGGCAGCCGGCGTTGCAGCGAACAGCACATCAACACTGGCTGTGAGGCACATGGAGCGTATAGCTTCAGCAATACCAGCGTTTTCCGGTTTCTCCAGAGGAAGAAAAGAACAACCTCAGGGGGGCTTTTTACCAATGACCCTATGTAGGATCTATATTTGAACGTGTTGCAGAGGTGTCCTGAATCTTCATTATTTACTCTCAAGCACTGGTTTGTAAGCACCAGTTGGACTGGGGAGCCAAAAGTAGCTACTGGCAACTGTGGTTCTTAAGCGAAGAAGCGGAAGCTAAATAGCTCCAACAAATTTCAAACCTTGGAACCGTTCTATGGAGTACAGTTTACATCAACAACTTATGATACATGGTGGAATACATTTCCTAAATAAAATTTGGACCAAGACAACAGTAGTACACTCAATTAAATGGGCAATGCCTTACGCATATGTGGCAATGCCTCGCTTGTAAAGTGCCAGCACAGAAATGGCGACTGAGCATTGGGTCCAAGTGAAAATGGGTACCTTCGGCAAGACCCAGATGCACTGGAATGAAAGAATTTCTAAGAAGCAATTGAGCATCTTTTGAAATGTTTACAAAATACTGCCCATCATGTAATCCTGGAACGTTGTATACAAGAACAAGGGATTAAATCAAAGCCAAAATGCTCACCTGTGAATCCGGCAAGAATGGCTGCAGGAATAACTGGTTTGCCTTGCTCGACGGGGTCATTTCGATCCTGAATGTAATCCTTGAAGGACATTGTTGGTTTGTTTAAACAAAGAGACTGGCTCCAATCTTCCTCAAAACTCTCATGTGAGGGCACACGCTGCATGTCCAACAGGGAGGACTGGCTGGTCCAAGAGTGCATGTATGAGTCAGAGCTCTCAAAGCTCTCTGTGCCGCTGTCACCCGAATCATGTTCACTGGATTTACCTGAAACAGGTTAGACATTGCACAATTACTTCACTACGAATGGGAAATGTAATCATTTATATGATGCGTATGACAAAGTTATTTTCAACATACCTGTGTTTCTTATCAGCATATCAAGGTTTCGCGCAAAGTCCCCATTCATTTGGCAATAATTCACACTGACAGTTTCCAAGCAAGGCTTTGCAAATCCATGAAACTCTTGGTCTGGGCTTTGAATATCTGGTACAGTGGATGGCTGGCAGAGATCGTCCAAGAGACTAGGTTTCTGGTAGCTTGGAACCCGTGCGCTGCAATGGGCTGGATCCAAACCAAAACCTGTAGGAAATGGAAAATAGCAAGTCACATCTCGATTTGTAGCGATAGTATTTTGGACTGCTTTTCAGTAAAGAGTTTGCAGTGGTAGTATTATAAAGTTGCGAGTAAAATTATTCTTTAGGGAGTAAAAAAAAAAAAAATAAGTGCACTTCCCAATGGGAGTATTTACTAAGCGAGTAAAACAATGTTTGACTGTAAAGCAGTGATATTTTTGTAATAACACTTCTTTGCACGTAGTTATTTATGCACATTAAAATATACATTTAACCACTTCGGACCAGGCAGTAATAATGGTCGTTTCTACCTCTGGCACTGGTCTACTACAAATTCCTATATTTGATTGGAGTATTTGTACTCCCCATTTCTATTTGTTGGGTGTAAAGTGGAAGATAAACCCCTTATCTGTACTGTTGGAGTGTGGGATAGGGGAGGGGGGTGTTCTGCAATATAGCGACAGCCACTAAGCCAAAGAAAACACAACTTGAAACCAGCATCCAAAACTATCACGTACACTAGGGAGAGTATCTCCTGTATTAATCCAACCCACATAAATATGTTGCAACCTTAGTGCTGAACATATTTTTGTTGGATTATGCACCAAACACTCCGTTTCACCTACATCTGAAATTGTGGCAAAGGGCTCACAAACTCGCTTATCAATCAATGGGACTAGCTGTTGCAAATGTTCACCAATTCAGTGTCAAAATTGTAGCTATTTTAATGTCAGCCAATGAAGTGTTTAAAGATGTAATCAAAGAGTTACTTTATTTGGAATGAACAAAAAAGTCATATTGATCAAATCTGTTGAAAGATTTCCACAGCTTACAACAAATTAAGATACTAACCAAACGAGTGTGAATTGATCCACTGGGGCACAGTGTTAAGTTGTGAATTGCCGAGATAGTCATCTTCCTCCTTTACTTGAGGCTCTGAAGAAACAAGAAAACGTGTTGGTCACATGTGAATTGCATATAATTATTTTACTAAGTGTGATCTGCAAAGTGATTCATGGTCCAATTTTTGCAACTTCTATGCATCATGGAGCTTAACATTGTATATACATGGAACTGCTCAAACATTGAAAAATAAACAAGCAAGTGACCAAACCATTAGGAATAATGCCGAATAAGAAAGCTGACTTTAAAGTTTCCAGGCTGTTCATAATGAATGTGCACGTACAAAATAAAAATAAAAAGTTTTTAATATCCGAATGGATTGCGCTATTCCAAAGAGGTAATTATTCCAGTCCTAACAATAGCTAGTTGCATTAGAGGAATCAGAGTTGCATATACAGAGAATTTTCTTTTTCTTACAATAGACTAGCTGGTATTTCTTTCCAAACAACTTCCATGACAACTTTGCAAAAGACGGTTCTAAAAACATATCATCTTTCAACACTGCACTTTATTAAATCATCGATTCATTCCCAAGGTACCTTTCATCATCTGATCCAAGTGCTCCCACAGAATGTCACCCACAAAATCTGGTGCCAGCTCAAGGAACCGGTCCTTGCCCAGGTTGCAGAGGCCCGGACCATCCAAGAGAAACTTCTGAAAATTCACATTCTGCAAACTGAACTCGTTTACTGCCCACAAAAGCCACTGGCACACTTGATTTTCAGTCCACAGCCAGGGACCTGCAAGTCAAAGAGAAAATGGGGCTGTCAGAGCTTAACCTCTACATAATGAAATGCAAAGATCAGACATTTTATTGCTAAAGATCCAACGAACATTTATAGAAGGAACCCTGCTGTTGCCTATTCTAGTTAGATATTTAGACAAATCATGTAAAAGTTGCGATTTTTCTTTCCATAAATTTGCTACCATTTGACATCTTTCAGCAGAGACAATAGTTAAAAAGGGTGCACACTTTTAGGCATGCTCAGCAGGATTGGTGAACTACTTTAGGGCCATCGTGGGGATGTAAGAAATAACACTCACTGTTTGGAATGCCAAGCCGATGCTGCTCCTTAGTGAAACCATTGAAGGTTGCTTTAAGGGCCTGGCTCATCACAGCCTTGCTGCATGGCGTTAACAAAGGTAGCTCACAATTGCTGTCTGAAAAGAAGCCAAGCACATGGTTCATAAGTCTGGTGTTCATACAAACTAACAAGACAAAAATGGTTTACACTATTGGATCAGTAACAAAAATGGAGAGAGAGAGAGAAAGACAGGATAATGGATGTGCAATTAATCTAGGACCGCCAGGATCTGAAAGGAACAGATCAGCTATATGGAAACGGAAATTACATCTATGCACAGATCCTGGAAGGGGAAACACCAAGACCATCCTTCAAGCGCAACCATTCTGATTTTATGAGGACTCTGTTTAAGTTCTCGGTTCTTATAATGACGGAGTACCATACCGTGTACTTACCAGGTGAAATGGAATCAAAGCCTGTGGGAACAGCTTGCTCTTCATCAAATGATGAATATGATCCCGTGAACAACGACGAAGAATTACTGAAGGCATCAAATGCTACCTGCCGCTGAAAAATAACCAAGACAAGGTTTCTTTTTAATTCATACTTTACTTACACTGCAATGTTGACTTGATAACAGACAAAATACATTCCATATTAATTACTGGGAGTAGCCCAGATATTAAACATCAAAAGTAATAGGTGAACGATTTTTGCTGGGGGACGGGGTGAGGTGGGTAGGAGGGCTGGAAGCCTTCGGCAACTTTTTAAACTTTAAGAAAACCGTTTGCAGAATTGGAAGTAGAGCTACCCTTACATTTCGGACCAGAAGGCTGCAACATTTATTGAAGGACAAACATGAATGCATCAATCACCCCTGCTTAGGGGGGTGCACACGGCTGGTAATGGCCCACCAGCATTCGTTGAGTGCTCAGGTGCACAGTTTATTAAACTGGAGCTGGGTTCTGTGCAAATTTCGCAAGCCCAAGCGCCAGTATAAAAAAAAAATATATAAAAAAACCAGATGCTCATCACCATACTAAGTTGACAAGGCAGCAGGTCCTTTTCTATTTCTATGGCGGTCGTGGGCAGGACAGTGCACCAGAGCTCAAAACTCCAGGCCAGCAGGAAGTGGGAATGGGAGGAGGGTGCGGGATATCTTGGGGAGGTAACAGGGAGGACCTCCCTGTTGCCATCCACAATCAAGATGGCGGCTCCCGGGAAAGGGCCTTGGGTGGCTGGAGAACCGTAGGCAGTACACTTTGTTCTTGCGCGTGTTTCCACCAAACGGATTGTCCATTTGAACCTGCAAAAGGGCGCTCACCCAATTGAAGTGGTCTTCATAATTTATTTAAAAAATAATGTTGATTCTTCTATTGGCTGACAACAGTCGCCCCATGATGGGTTTTGTTGCACCAATGCAAACAGAGCTGTCTATGACCTCAAGGCCTCCTGTCGGCTGTAGAAAGGGGCAAAGGTTCTTATACTTAAGAGATTCTTTGTGGCCATATTCATGAAATGGCCATTACAGCCCATAGCAATATTTAATAATTAGGGGTCCAGAGCAGTAACATGCGGTTACCCCCCACCCCATTTGAAACAGTACCTTTTCCATTTACTATGGTGGCGGCCATTTTGGGTTTCTAATGGCGATTCCACGCAGAATGTGCAGGGAGCCCATCTCCAGTAACAAAACAAAAAAAAAAAAGTGGCACCCTGCATTGCACATAGAAATCACCCCTGCGTTGGGAGTGGGGGGCATTTTGGACTGGATCCTTTGCTTAATTCAAATTGTTTTTTGTTTTGTCTAGAACTCCCAACCCCCACCACCCATGCAAATCCTTTATGAGGTAAAATCCCTGTGCGCTCCAAGCTCCTACTCTGTTGCACTATCTGGGCTCCTGTTTTTAGTTCTACCTATTAGAAGGCAGTACTCTTGTCATGGCAGTGAACATTGGGGGGGCTCGGGGGTTAAAGGGAATATACAGTCGGTGGGTGGCATTTGGGCCTTTTACCAAACAAACCACCGACTACCGAAGGCCACTGGGATGGCCATAGTCAAACTATGCACCACACTGCCCAAAACATCTCTTCCCAAGGAGTACCGAGCAGCCTTTGAAGGTCAAGAGCTTAATTGCAGTTATAAATTAGCCCCTGGTGTAATCAAATGTCTTCACCAAGGTTGCCTGCAACCACTTAATTAACAAGCGGCATTTGCGACTGCATATGTTCCTTGCACTGTATTCTAGTTACAAACAAGGACTGGCAAAGCCAACAGTTCGGTTCTTGTATAGGCATTACATATGCATTTGCCAGGCACTGACATAATAGGCCATGGTGCAAACACCATTTGCCAACTTTTGCCTTCTTATATTAGGTTTCTCTGCTTTCACAACTATAGTAGGTTCAGAGTACCCGATCCTTGTCGGTGGTGTATTGTGCCCCAGGCCGTAGTCTGCCTGAGAAATAGTGGGCAAAACTGAGGAATAGACGAGGTGAGAGTGGGAAGAGAAGATGTATGAGTGGGAAATTAGGCAGAAGGGAGTGCTTTGTGTAAGGATGGATGTGTCACTGAATCTCATACGGATCGTCTTCGGGATAAAAGTTATAGACTAGATATATGTGGTGAGCTAGCATAAGTAATTTGATTCCAAGGCAGTTTTGTAGAGTTATGAATTAAATATTGATTAGTGTTGAGTGGGAGGGGGAAAAGTGCTCCGGAAATCCTGATCGAGATAATCGGCTTAATATATGTGCAGCATCCATTGAAATTACTGCACATATACAACGGATGGTACTTCTGGGACAGCCAAGCCAATCTTAATTCAGAGTACTAGTGTCAGTCACAAATGTGAAGGTTGTTTTGTGACGGAAGAGGGACAAAAAAAAAAAAAACAAAGCATGCCATTTTTGGGGCATAATCATAAGGTTCATGGGTTTCGACCCCATCCCCTCAACCCCCAACGTTCCCCTTTGTTCGCCACTCTCCTCCAGATGAGATCAAGCACCAGCCATGTGCTCGCACTACTCCAACCAAGGCTCGGTGCTTTCTCAATGCATGTGGCCTTTCCACTTGTTCTCCCATTAATGAACAAGAGAACGCAACCTCAGATTTAAAGGCTCCCAACCCTCGATGAAAACCACATTAGAGATCGACGCATGGCTATGTTACTTGTTATCTGCACAGCTCCCAGTGTCATGGCATCGAAGTTGGGCTCCTTATAGCCATGTAATATCACGACATTGCAAGAAAAAAATCCATCCAATCCTATGCCTACATAAAAGCCATAACTGTGTAAATGCTGGTTTGTGTGGTTTTGCACCAACCCACACTAGAGTACTTAACTGAAATGCTTGAAAATGTGCTTTTTTTTTTTTAATACGTGGTTTCTTTATAGGGAATTTAAACTGGAGGATGTCCTACAACATAACGCACTTTAAAAAAATCGTACAATAAATGCAAGTAGCTTTGTTAAGCAATGAAAACAAGCCGCATCTGCGTCCTTCGCCGATGCCCAGTTCCTTTTTAAAATGTAAAATAAATAGTTATAGCCGGGTCTTTATAAATCGCGCATGAAGGAGACAAAATGGCATACCACTCTTTAATACGGAAAACAATTTCCTCACGTGATCGATTTAGTTTCCACTCAGAAGCGCTCTGCAGCTAAACAAGAGGTCACCCAGCTCATGATTGAACACGTGAAGGGTGCACGATTCTCAATTTCTGGATTTAATTATAGGCCAAACAGTCACAAGGACTTGTATCAACAAAGGGACGCATTTCTCATTCATGACAAGAGATGCTTTGCAGGGAAGGCCAGTGTGGAATTTGCGTGACTCGTCATTTGCACGAGGACTGCCTCCTCAGAAAGGTTCTAGTCTCTCTGGTTGAGTGGACACAACAAAAACTGCCCGAAAAATCCTACAGTGTTACAGCAAGCAAGGCAGAATGGGGGCCTATGCGATACCCAATAACTATCAAGGATTGAAAGTAAGCTGGCTACAAAACAATCCACTTTAAATAGCCTTTTCACACCCAAAAACCATAGAATGCAAACATCTACTGGCAATTTATTTAGTGCATACCACAAGGCGAAAAGTCGATTTGTATTTAAAGATAGTTATTTGCCAACCTTGGAAATTCAGTACCCACGTTGTAATCCGAGGCATAATGGGTGTAGACAAGTACGGACAGCCATTTGTTGTCACTATTCTAGAAAAAAAACAAGTATTGGCAATGCCAACAGTTTGGGCTTTTGCAGAGGTATGGGAAAGTCACTTGATAGGCACTACCATAGTGATAATAACTGCTCATTGATGTAGCAGGTTCAAAATTGTACGAGTACCTGGGCATCCAATAGCACTGCCTGGCAAATGCCTAGTAATTGTACACAAGACAAAACGGCTGGCTTTGCCAAGACTTGTTGTTTTAAACAGGACTTCAGTGAAGGTTACTTGGCGATTTTCGGTGGCTGACTGCAGACAGGATACATTTTTTATTGCACCAGTTGTGGGTTTACAACTTCAATTAAACCATTAACTCAGAAGACTGCTTTGAAAAAAACACTGCTAATCACTTCAAGTGGAAAGTTTGATGGTACGGTTTGAATAAAGAAAGTGTTTCCATGAGGAGTTTTTTTGCTGGGAGGGGTAGGAACTGGGCGGGAATGACCATAGGGATGAGCATGTCCATGGGCAGTCAATGGGCGGGCAAATAACCAAACACCTTGAAGCTTTGCGTCCCTCCTCATACGCCATTTCTCTCCATCTGTAATCGAATGCAGCAGTTTTGGCTTATACCAATAGCCCAAACTAAAACACCACTGTAAAACACCACTGAAAACAAACTAATCACAATACAACTGGGATGAAAATACCCGTACAAAAGGGCTATTGAATGTTGGCAAGCCTCATCCAGACAAAACACAAAAGGTCTAACAAAAGCAGAGCAAATTTAAATTGTTTAGGGTTCATCTTTAAAGTACTGACAAAACACCACAAGACGAGAGGTGAGACTACATGGAATGCTAACTTTTGGAATAGATGCACGTGTAATGGTTATACTGTGAAATTCTCCGAGTGCATCACTACATCCTCCCAGCCATCCAACCCTAGATGCCTGCGGGAACACTGATGTTAAACACTTCCCAAGACAGAAGTTTTTTTTCCCGGATTCCACCCTCACCCACGAAAATTTAAATAACGGCCACATGAATCCAATCAACGTTTGGATAAGCATGTATGCACGTTCCAAGGATTTTATAGCGCGCACCCACCCACAACCAGAACAGGAGCACTGCGGTGACAAGGGGGCCACAGATGGTGGGGGAAATATTTGGACATTGCGTAGATGGACTGCGGCTACTAGATGGGTATTACCGTGATGTTAATGGGAGGTACAAGAGCCTGGGTTTGTCTTTCCTAAGTTTGGAGGAGCGCAGGGGGTACACAGGTTGCTCTATTCCACTTTTCATTTTGCCCTGTAATATTTACTCGTGCTTGCTCAATTCTTGACCACATAAGAAGCGTGGTCATGATTTTTGGGAGAATTGAGAAAGTAACGCAACGAGCACCATAGTCTGACCAATGAGCCAAACAGGACATGGTGCTGGCTATTGATTTTTGGACCGATGACTGTCAATGGACTTTGAATGACAAACCGCACCCAACATAGCTACCGTCTGTAGTTTACACGAAGCTGCCTTGCAAAGCTGTGTGAATCATGCACGATAAGTATAGGGAAGGAGGAGGGAGCATGGGCCGCCAAAACGTGAGGCCACGTGTGTTATGAGCAAATTAACAGTGAGTCAGTGATGCGAGGCAACTACCCTGGTATACACGCACACAAAACAGTAGACCCACAGCAGACTATTTGGTAAACAGGAAAGCGTTAAAAAATAAATAAGAAAATAAAAAAGTTCGGAACAAGGCAAACCAAAAGCAAACAGACTGGTGGCGAGGTCTTGGAAACAGAGCTTGGCAACTCACTGCTAATCAATGTTCAAGAAGTTGGGCCTCGCTTGCCAAGGCCCTTGAGAGGGCCGGAAAAAACACGTGATGAGTCACACTCTGCACACAAGGTATGAAGGCCCAGACGTTACAGGAAGCCCCCTAATGAACCTTTCCATGCTCGCAGACTAAAGGTAATAAAGGCAGCATGCACAGATGAAAGGGTACAATTTAGGCTGGGTCCGCAGCCCACAGCAGACTTCTTGTATTTCAAAGCGGCCAAATGATCCGGCCTCAGAATATGCCGCTTTCAAAGCGCGAGAGCTCAGGCTGGAAGGCGCTTAGCACAGAACACGCGGAAGCCGACTATATAGTCACACCTACATTATACATGTGCTACCCACCGGTACATGTCATCGCCTACTTGACATCCCGGACACACTGCCCCGATATAATGGCAGTTAACATGTCCGTGTATAAACCCAGGTTATCAACACTTTTTTAAAAAACACACTGTTTGCAAAGGGATTTAAAACGAACATCAGTTGTACGCATGTTTAGCAGTCACTATCTTGCTATATGAGAACGAGTTGCGCTTTTGTTAATGGCTGACAGAGACCGAAAGGGGGGCGGGGGCTTGATGGAGAGAAGGATCAAGCGTTTTTATTCAAAAAGTAGCTAAGAAGAAAACAAAATATGCTTTAATTGCACTAACATTATAAACTGCCTATTTAAAAACCTTTCTGTATCCATTCTAGTTATCCCTCCCAATATACATTTTAGGCGGTTCTACGTCGATTATCGATCTTCGTTTGGTTGAAGTCGTTTAGGTTTCATCTGACGTATATATTGCCCCGCCCAATTTTATAAGGGGGCGTCCCCCAAAACCCCTCTTTCCATTCCCGCAACACAAACACAGAATACAACCCCACTCAAACTCATGTCCCCTTTCAGCACGTGCGATTCTTTACCAGAATGAAATGGTGCAGCAAACTCACCTTAAGTGCTCCCCTGTAGCCATTGTAAACTGGAGCCACCTGATCCATATTCATTATGTTAGTTCCTTGGAGCTAAAAAGAAAGAAAATAGCAAAACGTTCAGCCTTTAACACATTGTCTAAGATAATTGTTCTACGACATTATAACGTCCATTTCTTAAAGCACCACATGCTTTCGATGGGAAAATTCTCAGATGCCGAAGAAATAACAGCCCAAGAAAGGGCCCTGCTTTTCTGTGAACCATTATCATTAAGGAAGAATGAAGTATGTTAACAGGATCCAATTACCCATCCATTCACAATACAGACTGGTTTTATGCCCGATTTAGGACCCACCCCTCTGGGCCACACTTATTCTTAGATGGTGTGTGAGGGCAGTGCCCCCTCCCCCCGTCCACCCCATCCCACCTAGCAATGCTAACCAGTAAAGCCACCTATACGAGTCATTGACTAATCTGGAGATTTTCCTGGGAATCCTGGCACTGGAGGTTGAAGAGCAAAGCCTCAAAACCATCAGGGAGCTTATAGCCAATCCTTAACCCGTATCTGGCAATTCACTTCTGGGAGGTGGAGCGGGACCATCTTTATATTGCGCCATGGGGAGAGGACTGAAGAACCCCTTTAAGAGCGCTCATCTTCCCCCACAGCTGGCATTTTGAACTTGGATCTTCTGCATGGCATCGTACAGCTCAGCGATTTTATCGCCCTGGTCCCCTAAAAACAAATCCCATATGGACTATAGCACCACACATTACAGGCGGGCCAAGTTTGGAAAATTGTTGCATTGCCTGCTTGCATTTGCTTTATTTCAGATGCCACATCAGTGTCAACATCACTAGTGTCTAGGTGTCGACATAATACTGTCCCATGAAAAGCAGGATACAATACAGAGAAAAGGGCAGTAATAATGCCATTTCTATTCTTAGATTATAGTGTGATCATTGTCACGGGCCCTCCAACAATTAAGACTACTATTGGGCCTAATGGCAAGACAGTGTAAATCTAGGCCACATATTCAAGAGTCTCTCCATAATCCACTGAGCAGCTAGGGGCGGAGGAAAATGTTGAAGATACAATAAAAAATGTGCAGGAACACGCCCACAAGGAACCAGTTTGACAAACTACAACAGACTTCGTAAGTGAAACTACAAAACAGGACCAGGAGGAAGATCCATAACTTTCATTGAACCCCACTGGGGACGTGGGGAGAATCTACTGTTACCAAGAGTGGAGGAAAATTCTGAAAACTGCAGAGCACTACATTTTTTTAAGGCAGAAACGAATCCCAAAACAGCACCCAGGCCACTTTAACCATGCATGCACCTCGCTGAAATATGCCATAATGAAGAACTTACTGGTAGAACCCATACACCCTCAACAATTTGTTGCAACCTACTCACAGATAACTTGGAAGGTAAATTATTACCTCTGCAAATGGTAACTTCTCCCTAACCACCCCCTAGCTTTGCAACGTGACCAAAGTAAACTTTGAAAAATGATGTCCTTGTTCTACCCAAAAGGTAACACTTCGTTCCATCCCCACGCAAGTGTGTTGCTGAAGCAGCTCTGCCACAACAGGCCCAACATTTATCAGCAATACATCAACAAGCTAATTGAAATGATAGCAGGAGAAGTAACCAAAAATCCCAAAACATGTAACAAATTCTGTAGCTAAAAGAGTCTGTTATTAACCATCTAACCGAAAAGATTGTAAAAAAATGAAAAAAAAAATAGAAAATGTAAACAATTTAGATGGGTTTTGAACAAGAAATGGAACGTTAATACTGGCATAAAAGCTATAGAACCGTAGATTGTCTTTGCATTGCGTCGGCAATGACCTGGATAGTGCAATGAAACATCTCAGTTGCTTCCTGGAACAGCTTAAAAGCTACTGCAGACCTCTGAGCTTTATTAAAGCGTTTTGCACTGTGCCATGACTAGGGCTTCCTACCTTTCGGTATGCTCTGTGCAAAGAATTTCGTTTTAACTAGTTTCTCCTAAATACGTGTACGGATAAACCCTACGTATGTGTGCCAGCGCAAGTCTTATGGAATGCTCTATGAAGTACAATGTAAAGCTACAATAGCCCTTCGGCAAAGATTTGAATGTTCTCTTTAGTGAGGGGTGTTCGCAAATCCCTACCATAGGTAAATGACAATGAAACTCCTTGGGCTCCTTGTGGAAATGGATAGCAGCGGAACACATGGTAGCCCACAATTGCCAATTACAGAAGCCTGGTGATTCTGGCAGTAGCCCAGGGGGCATTAGCAGGAAGGCAAGGTGCTAAGCTAAATCAGAGCCACACCTGGAAATCCAGGCCCTGAAAGCTGGTTTGGTATGGAGGGCCTGGCATCCAACTGCGATGACCTAAAATTGGGCTGATTTTGCAGGGCCACCCCAGAGTCTCGAAAAGACCCATTGCTTGTTTGTGTGCACGGGTAAACAGACACCCACTCCTTGAGAAGGGGAGCCATAAAGGTCCCTCCTTAAGTAGGCCCCCACATGGATCCTGGATTACTGCGTGTAACTATACAACATCACAGTGTCACGACTTTACAGGGATTATTACTGTCAGCAGGCGAGAATTCTACTAAAATGGGGCTCATTGTTTCAGCACATCCATTTATTAAATGCGATTCAGCAGCAAACGGGTGGTAGGGTTGCGCCACGGTCTGTCTGAAACATAATTATACAGCATCCACTCATATGTTCAGCTAGTGCCTCTTCCTCGACACATTTCTTACTTACTGAACAAGGTCTAATCACACGACAGGCATTTCCCCTGTATTCTCAGTGGTTCCATGCCATTTCACTGACAGAAATCACCTCAAAGTGATTACTGGAAATGTTACACTGACATTCATTTAGTATGTTCCTTTCAGAGATCTTGGGTCTTCAGACCTTGGTCTCAATACGGGCAATCAGCCCAACCAGCCTGTCGAGAAGACTGGCCAGTTACTCTTTGGTGGAATATCCTTCAATCAATTTCTCAATTTTTCTCTCTCAATATTTTCGTTAAAAAACAGGGAATCCACAGAGTTGTTGTATTGGGGATTTAAAAACCAAATGCACTGACTCCAGGTAGTCTTGTTGTACTCTTGGGTCAGGTCATTTTTATAGCCGACCGGTTTCTTTGTTGAAGAGTGGTTGAACCACATTCATCAGGGCTTAGAATATGGGCTGGTGAGTAAAAGCCCTCTTCATTACTGTTGCAGCGTTGTCTGCATTAATAATGTTCCTCTACCCTATCCATGTTGCTGGTTGTGCACGGAGGGGTAACAGGCGGCCTGAGACCCGCTGCTTGAGTCTGGGTCTGGCGGGCCACGCGCAAAAGGTTCTCCCATACGCAAACAAGTAATAAAGCATGCCATCATCGACATGATTCTGTACATGAATCGCCAACGTGTGTACTTTTGTTTCATGCTCCCTTTTGAACTACATGGACATAGTTGACCATCGGGGACTGCCTCTCAGGCCCTTGACCATATCTTTACAGGTTAAGAGAAATCCACCAGGGGAAAAGCAACCCTATGGTCTGGGTCACGGAGAAATGCATTTGAGCAATGTTTGCAGAGCAGCAACTCTGCGTCTTTATTTTCCATTATAGGATTAGGGCAAGGCCACCTGCTTGGCAGTAGGCCTTTTATCTGTCGCCATGTCTTACATGTTCATGGTACAGATATGTTCCACCGGAATTTGATTCAACAATGTGACGTCACTGTGTCGTCTGATGCATGAAATTGTTGACTCAATGTCTCTGGGCTTGGAACGAGGAAGATGGAGGAGAGTAGTCCTCCAATTATGTATGGTCATTTGTATTACTCCGAGCCCTACTCTTACTCGTCATATTCATGCCATCCTGGCCACCCGCCCGGTCATATGGAAGGCAGCTCGGTTACATACAGGAAGCCTCTGGAGCGGGATGGCCTTGGGCTGTGTCAGAGAAGACAGTGTTTTGACTTAAATGAATGCGACATGGGAAGAGTAGACACAAGTAATGAAGATTACTGTGCTTAATTGGGGGATTTCCACATTGCTCTGAAAACGAGAGTGATGCCAAGACATCTTGAAATAAATAAAATTAATGCCACCACACAAGTTTGGCCACTTGTGATCCAGTTTAACTAATCGACAGGTTTTCCAGAGCTTGCCCGAATATACACAAGTGTGACCAAGAGCACCTACCATCTGAAGTCTCGGCAAGCAAAACACACACGAGTTGGGAAACCTGCAGGTCGACTAAAGTCACGCATGAAAATTATTAACCCGGTACCCGTGACCGATTCATTTTACTGCCACTATCCTCACAGCCAATTATTGGCTACTATACCAAGAAATTGCTCCAGGACACAGTCCATAAAACAAGCAAAATGCAGATTTATCTAATGTACATTCGTTAAAAGCAGCCAGCTTGGCGCGAGGACCAACGAAAAGTAATACCATTTAAAATGCCAAGTCGTCATTTTTTGAGATAGAAAGAGTACTACCCATGGAGGGAGTTTTTGGTATTTTTAATGTGTGTTTTGTACGAGTAGAGTCACTATTGGCCAAAAAACTAGCCCACTTTTCACACCTAAAAAGACTAGCATGTTGTACCTATACGCAGACATTGCCCTATGGGCCAATCTTATCGTGCATCACACCCCACCCTCAACATGCTACTCATTCTACATTCTTCCTTATAGTGGCGACACCCGCGACCTACAAACTCCCTCCTCCCTTGGTGTCAAGTACACTGAACTGTACTTGTGGCCACTCTGACGCCACATATCCATCTCGTGGAACTCCAACACGCCCTGCCCCCCACACCGTTTGCAGTGGGCAGACCTTAAGGATCAGTCCTCGCCCCCTTTCTTTCTCCCATCTCACCAGAACACCCTCTCCTGGTCACTCAAGGCTTGCAACCATGGGCTCCTCTGACAGCAATCCGACACTCCAAAACAGTTGACACAACCACGCCCAATGCTGCCAGGATCAACCTGCTCAATTCAAGGAAGATCTGCCACCATCTCACCCACAACGGAAATCTCTGCAGCAACTCCAATCCTGCTCCCCCCTGAACAAGTTCGTTTCGTGCAATCGTTACGACCTACACGGAGCCTAGCCCACCTTTGTCTAACAACAAAACACAGGATAGCATTCAAATGAAAGGGGAAAAAAAAAAAAAAAAAACGCACACCACTTCAAATGTGCCCACGATACCTTGTTGACGTCGCTTTCCTCTCCCTCTCCCCACAATGCCCACTGCAACTCTACTTGATTTACTTACCTCCAGTGCAATGATCACCCCCCAAACCCCCAACAATAACTGTTCAGACCCCGACTCAAACTTCACTTGCTTGCTGGGGGAGGAAGCATCCGACACCCTCACACCAATCTCAACCCCCAATAGTAATGTCATACATGACTAAATATGTGAATAGTGTGCATACACATGAATGTATATCCCATGTTAATCACCTCCTCATCACCTGGTGCACTTTTAGCGTTTAACAACAACATACTGCTGCTAAGGGATACCAACCAGGGATTAAATATACCTCGTTTATCTTTAAGTGCACCCAACGCAAGGCATCTCTGTCCGAAATGATATCCCTTTTTTTTTAAATATAAATACAACTTCAAGACACCGAAAAGGTGAAACGATGTGCTTAATAAAACCAATATGTATTAGGGATTTGTATACCACGATCTGTATACCATGGGCAGGGCACCCACCAGCACCCATACAAGCTTGGCGCCCCGAGAGCCCAACAATAGTCGTTTGGTGCAACACAAAGGCGCAACATCATCCGTCCCGACCTTAAATTGTGCATTCTGGGTCTTGCAGTCCCAGAATTCAAAATGAAAACCTGGAATTGCCAAAAAACATCTGCCCAATGGAATGGATATTGTTGGTATGTATTTAAACGCTTTACAACAAAGTTATCGGCTCCGTTTCTCAACTATGCGCCATTTTAAGCAAAATATACACTAGTCTTAACCAGGGTATTTGAAGAAACAAAATCCGCACTGCAAATCTGATTGAGTCCCCGAATAGACATTTGCCTTATAAGTAATTACATTTAAAGCGACAAAATTGACACTAAAAAGGTTACCAGCCAGGACGGCAACAATTCCAGACCAAACACGTACACATTCCGAAGGCGCCCCCACCCCTCCCCCGAAAGACACACTATTTTGATCGAGCACATCTGGGGGTTGCACGGAAACACGGTGTGCCACGAATTACACGTTCAGGAAAAATGGCGATTCTCGGATCAACTACAGAAGAGGGTTCATGGGCAGCCCACCCACAAGCCAAGGCATACAAAAAGCATTACCCTGGGATTAAACAACCCACAACAAAAAGCGCACCTGGCCAGTTCAATGAAACTGCACCCCCCCCACACACACACACGTCACTGCGCCTGCCCTGGGGATGGGGGGTCTAACTTTGTTCCAGAAAGGAAGCAGGCAGTACACAATATTAAGGCTATGAAAGAAATAAAGGCAGTGCACCAAGTGGAATAAAAGCCGAGGGTGTTTTCATATTGGAAAATCTTCGCCAATTCCCACGATTGCGTCATGTGAACGTGAAGACTTTCCAAAAGCATGCAAAATTATGTAAGCAACTCAGTGTTGCCCGTTTGTGAATTTTGTATTTTTTAACATTGCAAAAAATGTAGTCAAACACAACCCTATTTCCGTAAAGCCCATGGTCAAATAGGCCAAAAGAGCGTGCATTTACAGCTTGTGACGCTGTCGGTGTCTTAGTACAATGGCAATCAAAGTATCAAAAGAAACATATTATTCTCATAGCATGTGGTTAATTTCTGGGGTGTTTGCGCCCAATTTGCATGCGATTAGAATGCAATTGTCCTGGCATCCCAGAAAAGAGCATGTGGTGATGGCCAGGGAGTCGAAAACTAAAAGTACATTCGCACGCCCCATCCTCACAGCTGGGCACGACGCACCCCCTACCCCCAGAAGAGCCAAAGGAGTGCGGAAGAACAAGCTCACATAACCCCACCTCCCCCCTACTGTCCTGTCCGCATGATCGCTCTTCTTGCAAGCAAGCGAAAGGTCACAGGCCATGAACATCCCACCCCCAGCTGTACTGGTACACGTGGTGTTGCCCCCACACCAACACCCCGGAGAGAGGCCAAGGCTGTGTAATAAAGAATTCGCAGGCTTGCCCGGCGGGGGGGCACCCCCTCCCTCCAGGATAGCAAGCAGCTGTGTACGAGAGTGCATGCTGTCTTCGGCTGCGCAACGAGTGTGCTGGCAACGGGCCATATACCACCCACCGGGGCAGATGGGGCAACTCTGACAGAGTCTCGCCCACGCTCCTGACCTCACGCGAGGCGACCAAGAGGAATTAAGGCGGCCTGCGGTCACCGGCAGTCAAAGCACCAGGCCACATACACGGGAATTATCAAGTTACTCACTGCGTAGCAAGCAGCAAATACACATGGCCCACGCCAGCTCGCATGTCTCCAGTGTGGAAGCGTTACCCAGTGAGGGGCAGTGAAAAGAAAAGGGGGATCACAAAATGCATTAGAGCCAATACTTTCTCCGGCATCTCCTGCCCCTTACACCCAGGCAGTTCCTCACGCACTGCAGGAACCGGTCTGAAAGGCGCATCTTGTAACCCAGGGATTCCTCCCGCGTGCCTATTTTGTGTACCTTTTCCAGAAACCGCCGATGGAGCTTTCCGCCATGGAAGTGCTGTATGGAAAATACGCAAAAAAGACAAACCTTGCACCAGAATAATTCCCCCACTCACTCAGGGTACAAGGAACAACATGCAAGACCACTGCTACCTCACACAGGAGCGTGGCACCACAGTTCCAATGGGTCTCCTGCAGAAGTGCATCATTATATTCCTTCCCCCAGAAGCGATCCATGTCCAAAGTAAAATCACATCCCTCCAAGCACCCGCCTCGGCGGAATATCGTATTCATGCGCGCTTTCACCAAAAATACAAGTAATAATCGCCCTTTTTCTCACTTTCCCCCACAAAAGTACTTTAAAAATGAGTGGCGAGGAGGCAAGCTGGCGCTGTATCTAACAGCTACGCCAAGGGTAACCGAAAGCCCCACACATGGTGACCCCGAAAGTAACAGCCTTCACGGCCTGGTGCCCGCTCCCCAAACCTCCCAGACACAGACCGGTCACGGCTCAGTGATCTAGAACACTCTAGGCTGGTGCGCCACATCCCGCGGTGAACGCTTACCTGTCACCGATAGCTCCTGGCAAACGTGCTATCCTCCAAAGGCAAGTCCGGCTCGCTCGCTCCACTGAAGAAAAGAAAACAAATCCGGCTAAAACGGTTCTCACTTCGCCAACAAAGCCCGGGGTGGTGCTCCTGTGGGGGGCGTGAGAGGCTGGCGGTCTCTGGAGCTGGCCTGTCCCCGCTGGCCTGCGTGCAGCGTATGGATTCTCCGGCTAGGTCTGCCCGCTCGACGGGCTGGGAAGGCAGCCTGTGGTGAGCAGAGGGGGTGGGCCAGGGCAGGGCCGCCCCCTATGGGGCGGAGCGACGCAGTTTCCGGCCACCACGCGCCCTACAAGGTCCGGGGGGGCGGGGCCGGCGGCGCGCTTCAGCCGCGTGAGCCGCCGCCCTCCATGTCATGTCAGTAGGAGCACGTGAACGCGGCAGTTGCCTTCTGCGTGTAATGGAGGATAGGGTGATTTGAAGAGAGCAAGGGGGCGGCGAAGTGAGTGTCAGCACGTGGATACTGATTCACAGGGAAGTATATAGTAATGGGCCGGCCTGTACATTATGTGTGTGGTGTTTGATGAATCGATGGAGAGGTGTAGTAATATGCTTACCGCAAATTATGTCATGAGTGCTGATGGGTGGAATGTACATGTGCTGTGAGGTGCTGATGGGTGGAATGTACATGTGCTATGAAATGTTGGTTGAGTGGGTGCGTGTTCTGTGAGGGGCAGTTGGTGGAAGCTGGCTTGATGTGTGGGTGGGCAAGTGTTTGTGCTCTTTCTATATGTCCTACACTCAGAGGCATTGCTAGGGCGGCGCTAAGGGTGATTTAGCCCCGGGTCTTTTGATTGTAGCCCCGCATAGAAGCTGAGGGGCTACAACCAAGAGGCTAGCTAGCCCCGAGAGTCCCGTGTCCCGTGTATTAGTGTATCCCCAAATCTGTTCCACACCTAGCAACACCCATGCCTACACTTCGTCTACATGTGTACATCAGGACCGAATAAACATAGTTCTAAGTTACCTGGTCTTCAGCTTGGTACTTGGAGAAAGAACCCATCCTCCGTTTTTCACTTGTGCCGAGTTGGCTGCAGTCTGTGGATGGAGGGAACTGAGGCTTGAGCTGTGGCAGGGGAGCCGCAGAGGACATAGACACTTCCCCCCAAATGGTCAGACCATCAACATTTTTATCAAGTTGTGCCAGCAGGTGACTGGGACCAAGCAGGGCAGTCGTGAGGGCTTTGCAGGCCAGACGATGCAGGCAACAGGGCTGGCAGAAGCTATCTGGGGGAAAGGACCTGGGAGGAAGGTGCCAGTGGTTCCTTTTGAGTGCAGGCTGGGTGGTACATCATTAGCCGTTGCCAGGTGTGGAGTTTGGAGACCGGACCCGTGCCGTGAGTTGGTGAGAGAGGGCCCAGTAGTTGTGGCTGCTCAGCCTTTTCTCCAGGAGTTGCTTGCAGGCCAAGTGGTGCAACTGGGGGTGCTCGCATATGGGACCCAGGTGCCAGCAATGGATCCGGCCACACGGCTGTGGCGAGGGATCCAGCTGCAGGGCTATGGCATCCGTGGGAATTTGTTTCCTGATGGAGGGCTTCCCGAATGCAGGTCTGCCCCCAGAGGGTTGCAGTCGATGCATAGTGGAACTTGGAGGTCCGTCCGACAAGGAGGACGGACGGCACTGATGTTGTCACCAGAGGCATAGACTGGACCACACGGTATGGAATACTGTGAGCGTTGGACATCAGCGGCAGCACAGAGTGGTTGACACTGCATTCGGAGCACAGTGAAGGCGGAAGAGGGTAGAAGGCACGAACCACATAGTTCCGGGGGGGCTGGATCAGGTGGCTCCAGCTGGGAATTGCATGTTGAGAGGTACGTTTTGGGGTTCGTGGACACCAAGGAAGGTATTTCAGTTTAACCATGGTAGGCAAGAGGCACTGTGCTGAAGTGGTGGTGTCCAAAGAGCTACCGCGCGGAGGGGCAACTTGACATTTCTCATAAATGTGTTGTTTGCTCGACAAGGGGTCTGCATGGGGGTTACAAATGCCCACCTGCAAAAGATTGGTGGTTAATCTGTAGGAATTTCATCCTGATCTGTGGGACCTCTACATGCAGATTAAGGATCTCAGAATTAAAGACAAGGAATACGTTATTGTTGTGTGTTTGTTGAGGGGGGCCTGTGTTTGATCGATGCTGTTTGTGATATATGTTGGTGGCCTCTTTTAGTTTAATTTTGGGTTCATTTCTACCCAGGCGGCAGAAGGGGAAATGTTTAGGTTTAGAGGCCTTATGTTTAGATATTTGGCATCAGGATCCTGTTTATTATGTATCCTTTTTCAGTAATGTTTTGTCATTTTCATTTTATCTTTGGCGACATGTGGGTGCAGAGTGCTTTCAACCTGCATTAGTACTGGACTTGAGGGAATGGGGAAGTCCTCCGGTAACTTTTGGGACTTGAGGTAACGGGGATGTCCACTGGATAACATTGTTGGACTTGAGGGAGCGGTTAGATCCGCAGGAATATCTCAGGGAACTTTTGGCTCCACCCTGCATCTAGTATCTATTGGATTTGGTTTTTTGTTGCTGTTTTGGGTACTGCAGTGTGATGTTGAGTGTGGGTGCTTGCATGTTGGAGTTTCACAAGACTTTTGGCTACAGCCAGGGCCTTGTTTTGTGCATGGCTGGAGTTTCACTATACTGTTGCTTACAGTCAGAGCCATGTAAGATGCATGGCTGGAGTTTCACTAGACTGTTGGTTACAGTCAGGGCTATGTGAGGTGCATTGTTGGAGTTTCATTAGACTGTTAGTTACAGTCAGGGCCATGTGGGGTGCATGGCTGGAGTTTCACAAGACTGTTGGTTGCAGCCAGTGTCATGTTAGGTGCATGCTTGGGGTCTCAGTACACTGTTGGTTACAGTTGGGGACATGTGAGGTGCATGGTTGGCGTTTCACTAAACTGTTGGTTACAGTCGGGCCGTGTGAGGCGCAGAGTTGGCTTTTGGTTACAGTACGGTTTGGTATTTAGGGATTAATGTTGTTACAGTCAGGCTGGCGTTTGTCCAACTGGTTGCAGTATGGTGAAGCTCAACTGCAGAGACAGTATGGTGCTGTTCCACTGTTTAGTCATTTGCTATCTGCCATGTCCGATGCTTGGTATGGGTTGTCGGGAGCTGCAGTGATTTGGCGAGATTCAACTGTTTGGTATTGGTTGGCTTTGTCCAGTTACAGTCACATTAGGTTATTATGGTGCGGTTCCACTTTTCAGTCATTTGCTATTTGCCATGTCCGGTGCATGGTATGGGTTGTCAGGAGCTGCAGTGGTTTGGTTTTAGCTGTTGTGTGCTTTGAATGGTGCAATGCATCTCTGCAATCTGTTACAACAATTTGTAGGTGGTTGGTGGGTTCCATGTCATTTCATCGCCGGAATTTTCAAAGTTTGGCATTTCAACGTGGAAATGTTCATCAAATTAAAAAAAGCAAAATTGCCCCCCCCCAAAACACCCTCCTCTGCCACCAATTTAAGCTATTCCCTAACCCCCCAACCCTTACCTGGCCTTTCCCACCCCACCTAAAAAATTCAATGAACATTATTCCCGAGAACATCTGTTTATTGCTTGAGAGTGATTCAAGTTAACATCTGTTTTCTCATTGCTGGTTGTGATCCTTTTTGGTAGGTTTCCTCCTCTGCTGGTTTCTGTGTGGACTCAGGTGTGAGAATGTGTGGATCACACCGTTTTATTTCAGTTTTTCCAGTCCTGTTTAACGGAGGGATAGCAAGGTTGTGGGTTATTGCAGTTGTGTGATTAACGATGGGAGAGTTGTTGTAATGTGCTAGTTTGTACATTACGTGCAAAGTGTGTTGATTAACGGAGGGAAAGGTGTAGTAATCTGCTGGTCTGTACATTACGTGTGTGGTGTTTGATGAACGGAGAGAGGGGTGTAGTAATGTGCTTACTGCACATTATGTCAAGTGTGCTGGTGGGTGGAATGTGCATGTGCTATGGAATGCTGGGTGCTGGTTGAGTGAGTGTGTGTTCTGTGAGGGGCAGTTGGTGGAAGCTGGCCTGGTGTGTGGATGGGCCGGTGTGATATCTACACGCCTTACACTTCAGCTACAAGTGTACTTTCGGACTGAATAAGCATATTTATAACTAACCTCGTCTCCAGACTGGTACCTCTGCACAACCCAGTACTTCCATTATTTCAAAGTTCACCTGGGTACACCTGTGCGGTGGCATTAAAAAACTTAAAATCAATGGGCCTTAAAAGGCTTGTGTATAGGCAGATTATAAATAGCCTATCAATCAATCGATCAGTGGCCGCTGTATGTAAGGAGAAACGTTTAAATGTCGATTTGTCTTTCCTAGCAACCTTCCTTAAGAGACATTTTAGTAGATCAGTTAATATTGAATAGGTTTGCAGCATAGCTGTTTTTCTTAGATTTGTCCAACAGTAAAAATGTATACTCTACTGCTCAAATGTCAATACCAATGTAAACTACGTTTATGTCAGACGACTCCTACTTCCAAGCGTTGCAATTACAGGTGTTCTTATTATCAGGGTAGGAAACGTGCCTGAGCAATTCGACAACGTTTGTCTTGGGAGTGCTGTCTAGCTTTGCTCTTTCCCAAGGCTGAGGAGGTAGCCTAGAAAAGTCCCATATCTATTTCCAATCCAGCTCTTGCACCAGAAACCCATACTTCCGAATCCTCAGCATGCATGCATAACCTTTAATTGAGGTAGGAATGAAGAAACATTCAAAGACTTGCATGTACATAGGCGGTCTACATTGCTATATATGTCTTGCAATTTACAATCATTTTTTTGTGAGGGTGAGTATTGTGACTAATGGAAAGAGCAGAGTTCAACTTCTATCACTTGCTCAAAAGGGTTTCTAACAGAATCACTATCACAAACATGTTTCACATTTCAAATTATGGGCCTTCTTATGATCCCAAAATGCTCTATGCTTTTATGCAAATCACCAGGGTTGGGTTTCACAGAGTTTTTTTTTCTTTTTCTAGCACTTCTTCTTAAAACATTTATGGTGGCTCAGTGTGGGGGCCTAGCCAGCCAATAATGACTGACCTGCTATACCGGGGTGATGGGCCGATGGGACCGACATCCATTCCAATGGTTTAGGACTATTATTTGCAACACAAAACAATACCTCTCGATTGGCTGTGATTCCAAAGTCAGTGAATTCAATATTTTAGTTTTTGACACGTAAGAGCTCATTGAAGACAATGGAGGTTGTAAGAGACTTGCCGTGACTGGGAACTTAGTCCAAGGCGGGTGATACGTGCCAAATGTGGCTGGCAGGCCGGATGAGGGGGCCCTCAGTATGAATCTCTGGCCTCACTAGTGTTCATATTATTGGCTTGGAACCTGTAATATTCCATCACTTGCCCTCAGTCCTGTGAGGTGGCCCCCTTGTGGCCTACGGCACTGCACAAGCAACAAAGCAAGCCTTATGAAAACAGTGAAAGCATAATAGCATAACATAAGGGTGTCAGGTTGTCAATGAAGAAAGAAGGAAAGATATTTGGCTGTTCTCTCCCTACTTACCCAGTTTGTCGTGCATCCGCCTACATCTTTCACACAGTATAATGAACTCAGCCTTCATAGGACACAGGGTAGCTTGTACTGTATTTTCTTACTATGGATGGCTACGTATTACTATATTTTGGTACCCTACTCCCAAGTAAGGCACCACCCTTTCTTACCATGAACTAAAATAAAGCCTAGAACAAAATATTAATAATAATCTTTTTTGCATCAAGGTGCTACACTTTTTAAATGTTACCATACTAGTTTGACTACTCCATTCCCTTACCTTCTATTACCCACAAGATTTACCTTTATACTCTCGGCTCAGGCTTGGGTTGCCCCTACTTTCTGGCCATGATCTGAGACAACAGTACACATTTTGTAGTATCCTAGCTTAACATCTGCTGTGTGTGTCTATGTGAGTGAGCAGTGGAGCTTGGAATGTTGGTGTGAGGCCTGGAATGGGGTGAGTGTAAGGGTTCCGAGGAAGAACGGTTGGGGGGACTGGCAGGGAGAGAGCCAAGGAAAGCAGAAGCACATCACCCTATCTCCTGTCTTACTTTCCCACTGTAACTGGAACAATAAAGAAGACTTTACCTTTTTATAATCCTGGCTCTGGTGTGGTTCCTGAGTTTCCTGCCTGTGTCTTTACCACACCAAGATGCATCATTTGGTGACGAGGAGCAAAAGAACCTGAAGGAGGATAGGAGACTGAAGAGTGATGAGAAATGGAGATCCAAGAGAAGGAGAAGTGAAGCCTCTGAGGTGATGGCGCTCCAAGAGAAGGGTAGAGTTTTAGAAAAATGAAGCGGAGGCTGTAGCATGTGGAATCCACAGAAGTCCATGCTGCTTGGAGTCTGGGTAGGCCCAGTAGAGGTATAAATCCTGCAGGGTACAACAATATGGAGGGGAGCATCCTTTCAGACAGCCTGAAGACGTGTGTACACTATCCTGCCTTTGGTGTGCTTATGAGGACATTGAAGTCGTGAACGCACAGTGGCGCCGAGAAGAAATGAAAAAAAAATGCAGGTTTCCTGAAGACTGACTGTCCACGTGTTTAAAGGTATTGTGGGGAATCATGGGCGGATGAAAATTTGGGCCATAATATGGGTCCCTTGAGGCTGAGGGCAGCGCGCGCGCCTGGCAAGCTTTTCTGTGCTTGCGTTCCAGCCTGTCAGTTGGTTTGGAACGCATAAGAAGGGGCCCGGCGCCATGATCCAGCTCTCCGTGTTCGGAGAAAGCATCTGAGGCATTAAAGGAAAGGTGGAAAGGTCCTAATGTCATGGGCCAACGCGATGACGTGCTATCAGGAAAGAGTAGATTCCTCATCGGAGCTGCGTGGAGAAGAGTGCGTATTGTTTTACATGCCGAGCCCAAGGACGCGCATCGTTGAGGCGAAGAGTGTGCCGGGTGAAGAGGAAGCTTTTATTTGTCTGCAATAAAGACGAACGGGTAGAGATTTTTTTATTTTTTTAAGGAACAACATGCAAATAAATACAAGGTCATCGCAGCATTGTGAAATTGTTGGTCATGCACAGAGTCTCTATATCGTGGAACAGTAAGCGTTTTTTTACAATAAGTGCAATTTGGGAATGTTTTTTTTGTATGAGGCGGCGTACATTTTTTTACCACGTATGCAGTGTCACAAGAACGTTATGAAGAATTGCTTTAAGTGCACGACATGTTTTAATGCAACAACAACGCGATTAAAGTTGTTTAGAGTTGCGACCTACACAATTACAGAGGAAAGTATGATGAGAATGGTAATGCATTTCGGAGCTTATGTTTTGGAGACATGTTGTACAACAGGTTTAACTAAAGGACATCAGTGAAAAAAAAATGTGAATTTTGATGCTTCCTTTTCTGAGACAGTTATGTCGTAAGACGTGAAGATATTTGATTCAGATGACATTTAGTCAGAAATTCGAAATATGAGTGCAGTGTGTGTGTCTTCTTTAAATGATGTGGAATACAGTTGAGATCATGTTAGAGTTAAACATTGCACATATTTTAGTAGATCCTGTACGGCATAATAATGTTCATAATGTATATGGCCAGGGTTTGAAATGCATTAGTAATTTTTCTTAAATGATGTTCTCAATAAGGGATTAATGGGTAATCATAATGCCATTTGGGTGAAATGTTTTTCTTAGATGAAGAATATGATAATAGTGTTCAATCTTAAAGGAATGGTTTGGTAAACGGGTCGGCCATGTGTTTTTAAGTCTAAGTCGCTCGATTAAAAAAAAAATTCCTATGGACCTTACACGAGTTTTCGTCCATTAAACGCACGCGAAAACAGGCATCAGGGAGCTGCCATTTTGTGATAATCCTATCACTTGCCGCATCGCCCTGGCTGACCTGCTTTTGCGGCACTAAATCATATCCCCCACCCCTGAGCCTGACATTATCAAAACATTCATATACCCCGCCTCTCTCCGTGACGTTTCTGTGCTGCGTAGGCAAACGCGCCCAGTCGTCTTCTACGCAACTTCACACAGAACCCGGAAACCAACACAGATCAACTCACAACACAGCGCGCCACAATTCGGAATATGAAACTGTACTTTAAAATCAAACAGCAACATGGTACATTTGGTAAAGTACATTTATTTGACATGAAATGTTTATAGAATATTCAGCAATTGCCATATGAACTCGGAATGCCATTTATTTTCTTTTATCTCTATCCGCAAAAACTGTTCCGTTTTATCGTGAGTCACGCGCTGTTCCTTTATGGTACACAGGGTGTTGGTTTTCGTTAAAAGAAGCACCTTGGTCGCACGGTGAACCGCAAGGCTGATCCATCAAGTAAGCACTAGGCCAGCGTAAAGGTTGATATGTTGCTTCTAGCCGCTAGTACCGCGTAAGGGCATATGGGCCCTTGGCGATCGTCCCATAAGATTGTCAAAGTGGTGCAGTTGTTGACAAGAAGCTGCAGCTGGCGGTTGAAGAAGCCGTCTGCCGGGGTCTGAAACTGGTGGTAGTCGCAGTAGGGAAGGATGTACCTGTTTTGAAAACATAAAAAGTATAATTAGTCTCGCCAGCCGATCTTTATTAATATTATTTATTTTATTTATTACGGCCGAGCTGAAACTATTTGCTTTCAAGGATAGTGCAATGGAGTATGTTCGGCTCTAAAATCAATGCGAAAAGTAACGAAATAAATCGAGGTTAGCACACAATGAGAAACGACTGTCTACATGCGTGTGGAATGTGGACCTGCATGCCCATGTGCCCGCTACAAGGATGATCCCACAAACGTTTTCCTAGCTCTTCATTCATTCATTCATTCATGCATCCATTAATTAATTCTTCATTCCGATATAAAAGCGCCTAAAGAGTTACTAACATTATATTTGCAATTTCCATTGTGTCTCTGCTTAATGCAGTCCGTAAATCCCACTGTGCTCTTGACAACGATTTTTTCGTATACTGAACTAACATGAAACTCGGTCTAGTTTCAGAATTTTCTGCCTTATCGTCTCTTACGTTATTGCACCCCCCCCTTCAAATGAAGTTCTTTCGGCATGGTCCCTGTCTCTCAAGGTCAAAAAACAATAGAACCTTATACTGCCAGTGCGAGTTGTGGGCCTCTTCAGGCCGCTGGCTGAAAATCAAAGCCGCTGACCTTCACTAGAAATGAAGGTCAGGGAAAGTATAAAGAGGAGTTGAGTTGAAAGTGAGATTTATTGTTTGTTTGTTTTATTATGCAATACTCAAGCCTCCCCTCGGTTAACAGTGCGGAGCATTTACATGAGATTGCGAAAATTAGTTACATCAACAAAAATATATACATACACATATACAAAAGGTCAGCAATATGAGGTGAATAGAGAGAGCATTCAAAGATGACACCCAGGTTGTTCGCCACCCAGGATGGTGAAGGTAGGGGTTAGGGTTAGCATACTTTGTATGTACACTGTACAATAACATTTATTTACAAAAAGACAATAGTATTACAATTATATAAACCAAGATTTGTACTTCACAACCAGCTCTCCTTTGGGTGGACATGGCACAGTGGCAATGTTGGGTGGCAATGGATCAGTGCTCTGCACAGCAACGTTCAAAATTCCATATCTGTGCTTCTCTAATACAGCAACAATGAGGCTTTTGACAAAGTCGAACTCCATTTCCTCATAGACTGGTTTGATCACCCATTGCTTACTTCTTTTTTAAAAGGCCTTAGTGTAGCGAGGCATCCTTACATTACCCGTAGTCCTAGATTGTTCACGGCCGAGATTCTCGTTATGGGCCAAGACGGCAAGTAGAGTCCTATGTCTCATGCCCTGTATGCTGAAATGCAAGCGAGTTGGTCTGTACTTTAGGCACATATTGTGGAACACCTCCAAACCTCCTGTGTGACAGAATTCTGTCAGTCCCCTCAAATCTCTTGATAGAGTTTTATTGAAAACAATCTTCTCAATGGCTTTGTGTGTCAGTGAAGATGGAATCAACCACTTCTTCTTCCGTGCCTCCTCTGGGTACAAAGGGCCATGTTCACATTGGTGGAAATGTAGGTTTTCTGACCAGCGGTGCATGTTGGTACAGTGGTGCATCAGTGACCGCCATTTTTCAAGTAGTATTTCCACTGACCCTTCACAAGGTTTGGAGCTCCACCAAAGATGGTTGCTGATAGACTGGGACCACTCTGAAATACTTTCCAAACCTTTTTTTTTCCCTGCAGCCGAGATTTTCTTATTGATTGATTTAGCAAGATGCCATACGTCAAATTGATGTTTAATATGTGGGAACTGCTCTCTCATTGTCTTGGCAATTGAAACGTGTCTGTCCGTGGCTATGAGGTCGATGTGCTTTTCCCTCGATTGTAGATATTCCACTGATTTTATAAATCCTAGTTTCTCCATGGCCACTGAGGATGTACATTGTGTTACCTGCACGACCACCGAACTCACAATTTTCTTACTATCCATGTCCTGAAAGTGGTAGGTGCAGTACTTGGCAGAAAATCCAGGGCTGTAGCACTGTCCATCGCCTAAAAGCCTGAATCGTTTGCCTTCGAATGTACTTGCTAGAGACAATTGTTCAATTTTCCAAGCATCACTAATGGCTGGAAACAGATAATCATGTTGGTATTTGTAGTACTGCGTTTTTTAAATGAAATGGAGTCCCACAAACTGAAAGAAAGACTCTAACTTTCTAAAACTGGACCCACTAAAAAGTGAGGCAGCTTCACAGAGTAGATTGCCTGCTGGCAGTTTCCCCAGCATCGGTTGTGCAGACCATGAGAACGTATGATTTAATCTACAGGCGGCATGTATTTTGATCTTACTGCATTTTTTTTGACGAGTCACATGAATCAATGGCTTCCCACATACTTTCCCTCTAACTGAATGCCCACATTTCAGCATACTTATAATACTCATCAAACAACTGTCGAATACTATGTATTTGCCCTCTTTCATTAGACTGTCATCCTGCGTCAAAGTTGTTTCGGCCTGTGACGTTGAGGACATATCACCACATTTGAAAGAAATATCGCTGCTATCAAGTTCTGATGCATCAGTGAATGCTGCTGCTGGTTCATTCTCTGTCATTTCAACATCTGCTTCAACATTGATGGGAGAACACAACAATGTCGACAGCTTTTTTGGTGGTAATTTTTTGGCGGGTGTAGATTGTGTGAATTGATCTGCGACTACTTCAGTGCTATCTTCAATACATCCAGTATCATGTTGTTGTGGTGGTGCGGTCGCACTGTAGCAATGGTCCAATACAACTTTGCTGGATTCTCCGGACACATTCATTTCATGTTCTGGCCATTGGACATGAGCATCCCGAGTCTCAACACGCCGCGTCTGAATTAATAGTTCCTCCATAGTGCAAATGGTCTGGCAAGCAACATCTCTCATTCGCTTCACAGTCTGTGTATGTATAGTTCGTAGACCCACGGGTAACTAGAGGACAGATTGGAAAAGGGATGTTCTGTTTAAACACAAGATAAAGTATAGTACAATTGACTGGAAAAAAACATAAAATAGTCCCCAGTACAAAATAATTTCTAAAGTTATGAACTGTTTGTAACTAACCTTATTTTTGTTTCTTTTCTTTGCAACTTTTTTGACTCGACCTTCAACATCTGCACGCTGTTGCTCCGATTCGTATCCGCATGTCTCCCCTTCCTCTTGCGCTGCAATGACTATATTTTCTGTATCTGCATAGACAGCACGGAATGAGGCTCCATCGACTCCCTGAAACATAGTATTTTCATTACTTTGTATCAAAATATTGTTAGCATAAAACACACGTGAGGACGAACACACAGGTACATCTCAATAGCCAAACATGATTTAAACATTGTGTGGAACAATCAAACGACAAGTATTCGAGCTCTGATGACCTAGTTCGATGGAGCTGTCAGTATCCATACCTCTGGCTCTGCATGGACTGCCACGAATGATTGTATTGAAGAGGAGGCATCAGCAACTCCCTGAAACACAGTACTTGCGTTAGTATGGTTTTCAATATTGTAAACATAACACACACTTGGGGTCGACGGCACAGGTACATATAAAGAGATAACCACAAATGTTGCATTGTCTAAAAGAATCAAGGAATATTTAAATATGATCAGATTTAATCGACTTATTTCTCCGATTTCTTTACATCTGCATCATCTAAATGGGATCTTGTGATTGTAGTGGAAGCTCCATCGTCTCCCTGAAACACAGTACTTGCGTTAATAGGGAAGAAAGTATAGCAAATGGTATCACGTTATATGATCACGCTCGATGGAGCTGTCAGTATCCATACCTCGTGCTGCTGAAGAATATCTATGGCTGTTGTAAATGTGGTGCGCACTTCCGAAAGCTGTTGCGCCGATTTGTATCCGCATGGTCCCGCTTCCCCTGGAATTAGTTGAATGTCAGGCTCCGCATCAAGTGCGTGGGTTGACGCTTCAACAACTGCCTGAAACATAGTATTTGCATTAGTAAGGATTACAATATTGAAAACACAACACACACTTGGGGTCGACCGCACAGGTACATATCAATGGCTAACCACGAATGAAACATGGTGTAGAACAATCAAACGACAAGTGTTCCAGTCCTGATGATCACGGTCGATGGAGCTGTCAGTATCCATACCTCGTGCTGCTGAAGAACATCTAGGGCTGTTGTCAATGTGGTGGACGATTCAGCATCTCCCTGAAAGACAGTACTTGCATTAGTATGGATAACACTCATTTTAACTGAAAACAAACACCAGGGGATGACAACTAAGGTGTATATCAATTGGAAAGCACTAACCAAACAATTGGTAAAATAATCACACGATACATAAAAACTATTACTTGACATCCATAAAACAAGTCTGTAACGGAATAGCCAAGTATGATTACCTGATACGCGCTAGAAGTGGTTGATAACTGCGGGCACGTCACGTATGTAGAAAGTTCTTGCTTCAGATTCAGTGGATAGTCAGGCAGTTGTAAAGGTAAATTATTGTTTGATGATGAAATGCAAATATTAAAAAATTGCCATGTAAATCGACATAATACTTGAGAATAATGCTGTTGAAAATGTGCAATATAGTACAGTTCCCTGTGCCCATAAATAGATTTCCTTTGGGGGTTATAAAATCGAAAAATAATTTATTGACAAACGTAATTATTCAAAAAGCTATACACTCATATCAATATCGAAAGTATTACAAGGGAGTATTACAAGGGACACAACACCTAAAATATCAATTAATCCATTCGGCTACCTACACACTACTGCAAGGCCTAAAGGTAAATCCGGACACTTGACTCACCAGTTGCGGAATGTGGACGAATAGAGTTGGAATAGCGTTTGCGAGCAATTTTCGTGTCGTTCGCCGTTTATTCTTCTTTGTTACCCAAGATGTGGCGTACATGTTTGAGGAAAAGTGCCGGCTGCAGATGCTGTATCGATCACCCCTCTTGTCCTCTAAGACTTGTTGGACTCTACTTTCCAGCTCATCCAGTGGATATCCGCAATGTCTGACCCATTCTCTTATTCGATCAACAGTTTTCGGGAATGCATGCATTGTAGTGCCTTCAGATTTAGCATGGGTCTTCGAAGGGCAACCGCTAATCGAACAGGCAGGCATTGTTGAAAATTCTGAAAAGTAAATATCAAGATTATTATAAAACCTTGATGAATAAAAATGTCATAAAAAAGTAAATGAACCATACCATGCTCAATGCAAGGTTTGTTTTGGTCGCCGGAACTATAGCAGTTCATCATGTGCGGCTTAGTATTTCCATAAGTTACAGAAATGTTTTAAATTATGTGACTAAACTCTGAACATGTGACTCGTCCCTTGGATGTTCTGTCTTGCACGAAAAGGAAACATGCTTACATTATAGACTGGACACCCGAAGGATGCAATTCGATGACAATTGACACAGATGAAAATAAATAGATCTATTGATAGCATAACAATTGAAACTCAAGTCAATAGCAATGAGACCAATGACCATAGCTCTATTGGGTACTGTAATCGCAAACAGATAGAAATGTAAAAATGACCGAAATATGACTAGGATACATGGCCTTACCTTGACCAACAAACAGTTGAATTCAGCAGGCCTAGCAGTATGTTGCAGGAGAACAGGTAGATGGCCACAGGTAGCACACTGACGAGTTTGCTCGAAGCGGTCACAGATGGCACGACGACGAGCAGATTAGCATAGATCTCAGTGCTTCTCAGGTAGAAGATTCAGGAGTTGACTTGCAAAGCACAAAGATGTTATAATGAGGCATATCAAGTGGTTTATAAAGTATTAGAAACAGGGGTGTGTTTGTGAATGAATGACGTGTGTATGTCGTGGTATTATGTGGTTTGCAGGGGGGCGGCCTGCCTCAGGGGAGGCCTGTCTGGAGACACAGGGTCTGAGGAGGCCATTTGAGCGATGGCCCCTGGGCGTGGGATACCTTTTGAAGTGTGCATGCTGTTTGGCACCTTGGCCGTTTGCGCCCGTGACAGCCCCCCATGCCAGCGCTCATCCCTGGGTGCGAACCGCCTTTGATAGAGGGGGGTGGGATGGATGGGCCTGGGGCATGCAGATAAGGCACAGGAAGACTGTTGAATGGAGACACACTTATGTGGATTGCAGGGGGGCGGCCTGCCTCAGGGTAGGCTGCCTGGAGACACAGGGTCTGAGGAGGCCATGTGAGCGATGGCCCCTGGGCGTGGGATACCTTTTGAAGTGTACATGCTGTTTGGCACCTTGGCCGTTTGCGCCCGTGACAGCCCCCCATGCCAGCGCTCATCCCCGGGTGCGAACCGCCTTTGATAGAGGGGGGTGGGATGGATGCGCCGGTGGGCATGCAGGCAAGTGTGTGGGATCGAGGGGCCATCAGGCCCCTCTCATCCTTTACTTCTCAGTAGAAACTCGGACCAAGTGCCTCCAGTAGTGGGTTCGCCCCTTGCCCTTATGTGATGTTAACTTCGGTTGACATTCGCGTAGATGGGACCACTGAGCAGGACACGGGGCATCCATTTTTGTACCCCCTTTCCAATCTATCTTGGTGACCAGGCCTCACTGCGCACAGCACATGGCCCCCATCCTCGTTCCCACTCTGACTGGAAAACTCCAGAGGTATTTGCAACAGTTAATAAATGTAACACATCACTCTTCCTCTTCGATCACTGTCCTGCATGTGAACCAGCCTGAACTAAGCACATAGCTCGTTCATCTCCACAAACGTGTGCTCAATACCTGCATGCATTATTGAGAATATAGTATGTTAGCTTAGATAGTGACCACCCTGATTCACAGCGACCTGACCTTCACCCATTCGGAGCACAGATGTCTGACGTCCATCCTTGAATGGAGACACACTTGATTCATTTAAAAAATCGAAACAACCGTTGTTAAAATATATGTGGTGTTTTATTTTGTATCTTATTTTGATGACACAAAAATACAAGACTTTACACATTGTACAGATCAGGTTGCAGCACAGTGAGATAAAATCCCCTGTACTGACCGCTGTCACTCGGGAACGTTTCTCTTATGGCACGAACGGCACAGGCAGGTTTTACTCTTCGAACGCAGTGTCCAAGCCTCCCGTGAAGCCACCATGTAAAGGAATGATAGGCCACCAGCCTGTACCACCTGTGAAAAGGAATGAAACAAACTGTTTTAAATGACCAAGATAAGTTTAATAAACGTTTGTTGTCAATGAGAATTCTTGTAACTAATGGCATTCTGCTCGGACAAATGCTATCTAGACACTGCACACTATTGAACGGCTTTCATGCGTTACAATGATAGGTATATGTAATTTTGGATATAGTAGAAGACCATGAAATAGGAGTGGCATGACAAGCAGAGTATACTTACTCGTTACTCGGATTACGAGGACGAACAGTTGCGCGAAGTTCGTGCATAAGCACCATCATTATCCTCAACACGGACCGTGTGAGGCAGACTGCCCTGAAGTCTGGCAGCTCGATGATGCATTGCGGTCATGGCTCGCCTTCCGCAATGTAGGCCACGCATCCCGAGTTTTCACAGCAGCAGCAGTTCTCGTCCTCGGTTGGCATTAGCTCGCACCGATTGCATATGCACCAGGTGGAAACACCGTCCATGCGACTAGGTCCAGGCTCTTCACCTGTTGAATCGTCCTCCCAACTGCCGTCCGAAGACCCGTCGTTTTCGCGTGTTTCCCTTTCCAGTAGTTCCTCCTCGGTATTCTCGGGCTCGTACATGTAGGGCATTATTGTAGCCATTGTGTGTTAAACAAACTAAAATAATTTATAGCGGTGGTACTGGTATTTGTTCACACGGGCTACAAGCAACGAAGGTAGCTGACCAGAGCACAGAAACGAGTCACAGAATATTCAAAGTAACACAGAGAGAGGAATGGAATCGAAAATCTGCTGCTGTGTGTTGTGAAACGGTCTGTTTATACTTATTGAGGAAAGAGGCGTGCTGCCATTTCCATGGCGACACGTCATTAGCTGAAGCGCAGCAAATGTTGACACGAGACGTGCTTTGGCGTTATGAAATGGGCGGTACGCGTCTGCTGATGACAGGCTCAGGGGCGGGGGATATGATTTAGTGCTGCAAAAGCAGGTCAGCCAGGGCGATGGGGGAAATGATAGGATCATCACAAAATGGCAGCTCCCTGATGCCTGTTTTCGCGTGCGTTTAATGGATGAAAACTCGGGGAAAGGTCCATAGGAAACCTTTCTAAAATCGAGCGACTTAGGCTTAAAAACACATGGCCGACCCATAGGGGCAATAAAAAATGTTTACCGAACCATTCCTTTAAGGTGAAATGTCCACGGAGTTGTTTTAACATGTAATTGACACACTTCCAGAATGGTGCCTGATCAACACCATGTCTGAAAGTGTCATTCATTCCCTTCATGATGTGTTAGTGGGCATATGATTGTGTGCTTGTGTGATGTTAGATGCAATTTAGTGAATTTGCATGTGAGTTGAGGTTGCATTAGTAGCATGTATCTGGATGTGAGAGTGCATTGAGAGTATGCAACTGAGGTATGTTGTGACATATGTGTGTAAGTATAAGTGTGTGAGAGATAACACGTTTGAAGTGAGTGAGATTGCAATGGGTGTATGCAATTGTGAGTACGTACCTTAGGAGGAGAAAGCGTGTGAGAGGTAGCACGCATGTAGTAGAGGGTGAGGATCGCATGCTGGCCAGGTGTGATGCCTTGTGGAAACCCTAGAGTAACCGGTGATTGGAGGTTGAACGCAACAGAGGAGTTGTGTTTTGTGGAGGTAGGACAGAAAGTTCATATAGTAGGACACTATAGTAGGAGACTGAGGCGTAAGTAGTACGCGTGAAGTTGTAGGAGTATGCTCTACACAATCTTGGTAGTATGCAGTTAGTGTTTCCGCTTTTGTCTCCTGTTAGGGGTTATAGTGTCGGTTTAGGAGTGATTGGTTAGACTCCTGAAGTCTGTGGTGCCAAGTAATGCAGTTGATGTATGTTGTTTTTCCTGTTAATGCCTAGTTAGGCTGTGGTTATTGTGAGTTGGGCACACAGACAGTTGAGTTTAGTTTTTGGTGTCATGGGGAGACAATGTATTGGACAGTTTTATTAGAATTGTTTATTACATGGTTGATGAGTTACACCTTATCATACAATTTTATCATTCGGATAAGCACTACATTTTCCATTATTGTTGTGCTTGCACTGGCTTTTTGTTGTTGTAGCGGGAACTTTCAGAAGGTGCCACAATTTTTTACATTTTGTTGGTACTTGTGCAGAAGGTTTGTTTTGCACGGTAGTGGCTGTGCACTCTTTACGCACAACACCTTTTGTGGTTGTGTCGTGTTTTTGTGATCTTTGTGTTGTGAGTGGCTATCCTAAAATGTTATTTTCTATGTGAGGAGGTAGGTGGTGATGTTTATAGTGGCTAGGAAGGTTTCAAGCAAGGTTAGTGACATTCAGACCTTAGTTATTCTTCATGTGTTTTGTTTTGTCTTGTAAGTTTCATAGGATGTTGGATGTAGTGAGTCTGCTCTATTTACAGCGACGGGAGTGTCCTGTATTAGGGTGAGGTTGTGCCGGGATGTGGCAGGTCCAGGGTTTGGGTGTGGCAGGCCCTTACAGAAGGAGTAGAGGTTTTGTACAGTTTGGTTAGGAGAGTAAGATGTTGTTTTGCTCAGAGAGAGCAGGTTGTGCTTGGGGGTGGCAGCCCTGAGGTCCTGGGGGGCAGACCAGGACAAAAGGCGAAAATGTTCCTCGAGGGTAAATTCCTTTTACACATGGATGGTTATACTTTTCTTTTCATCAAATGAGGGGAATGTTGTAGTATCCTAGCTTAACATCTGCTATGTGTGTCTATGTGAGTGAGCAGTGGAGCTTGGAATGTTGGTGTGAGGCCTGGAATGGGGTGAGTGTAAGGGTTCCGAGGAAGGACGGTTGGGGGGACTGGCAGGGAGAGAGCCAAGGAAAGCAGAAGCACATCACCCTATCTCCTGTCTTACTTTCCCACTGTAACTGGAACAATAAAGAAGACTTTACCTTTTTATAATCCTGACTCTGGTGTGGTTCCTGAGTTTCCTGCCTGTGTCTTTACCACACCAAAATACATCACATTTCTTACCCAGACCTGGAATGAACCACAAGCTCACCACCCTCAACCCCCAGAACCAGTGGAAAGAAAGGGACGCTTCACCATCTGCAATTGAAAAGATGTTAAAACAGAAGATGGGTTATGCCCTGAGTGCTTACTGTTTTCTTTCAACTGTAACACAGACACTGAGGCCGTTTTTTGAGGGATCCCAATGTGGACCCCTTTTTATTTAAAAAAAACATACAATGACCCTGTAAACCCTAACCACTCTAAAACTATTGTAACATTCCTATTTCTCCAGTGCCCTGGTGTGATTTTGATCTGAGGGATCTGTCTTGTCAGCCCACTCTCCCTAAGAGGGATCAACGTTAGTCCCTTGTGGTGCAATGGACGGAACAGACTCTTACTAGCTTCCTGCACCACCAAATTTGGAGGAGGGACATGAGATGGCCCCAGTCGGTGGTTCCACCCACAAGGCAGCCTTTGGCATGCCGCCACCTCGCCTTCCATCTAATGCCAGGGTACTCCATAATACCCCTACTTATTCAATCCCAACACTTACCTAAACTCCAAACCAACTATAACACTACTTACAAAATATATACCTCTATAGAATTGTAGACATCAACCCCATCCTAAACAAATCCCTACCCTTATATGTACACCTAATCGCACATTAATATTTTACACACCATACACATTTAATTTTGAATAATAAATAAATGCAAATCTGTATACAGGGATGGCATTGAGCCCCACTGTAGACTTGTGACAATACCTTACTCCTTCTTATTGGTGTGGGGCCTGCCTCTCACTGCTGACTACGAGAGTTTGTCCCACCCTCAGGCAATGGTCTGCTCAGGCGGTTCCCCATCTAAAAGCCTCGCCAAATCACCACTGCACAGCTCAAAAATCTTGTGGCAGTGCCGCCAACTCACTGCCACACGCTGCAGCCTTTGGTCCTGCCTCGAACACTGCCAGGGACCCCAACGCGCATTTATTCCTCTTTGTGGCGACCCCATTCCCATTTTCTCCCGCTCCGCTTCAGTCAGCCGCATGCTCCTGAGTCTCTCTCTCCCTTACATTTACAAGACTCACCTGGGAAGCAGCACAGTGACAAGCAGTCCGTTATGGTTGTGGGGGTCTGAAGTCAGGGTCTCAACACCTGCCCCTCAGACACCGTTGTGGCCGGCACAGGTCCCAAGGGAATGACCAATGTTCTGACCACCAATAGCAGCCTGCAGGGCAGTTTTCCAATCTGAATCAGGATGCCAATGGTACCACAGTTTTCCCATTGTTAATAGGGATTTTAGTGGTTTTCAGAGTTTGAGGCCTTACTGGGAATGGGACCAGCAATGCTTGGGTTTTGGAATGGACCCTGGAGCAGGATCAGCAATGTTTGGCCTTGTAGTTGGGGTCTGTATCTCGAAGATGAAGGAAACAGGAACTATAGCAGGAAATCAGGAAGAGTGTGTGTCTAGAGTCTTATCAGAGACCCTTATTTGTAGTGCAAAATGACATAATTAAAGTAGAGGCTGGGAGGGGTGCTAGTCTCTCCCTTGCTCCCAACTGGTTGACAATTCCAAGGGAGTGATGTCAGGTTTATGAGGTGAGTTTTACAATGTCCAAAAACTCCCACATTTACTTTACTGAAGATCTGATTTAGCCAAAAACATACATTTATACAATTCCAATCTCTTGGCAAATTATAAACACAGGTTACATATTATGTGCAGCACATATCAGTCCAATCCTCAAGTCTGTGCGACCTTGTTTCACCCTTCTGATACATTTTGGTAATTTTACAGATGAAAGATTTGGCCTAAAATTCCATAACTTTGTACACAGATGCAAACTATCCACAGGAATGTATGTACAGAATTTTATGTTTGCATCATTAATACTTTCTTTGCAATCTGTCATATTTTGTAACTTCTGTTCCCCATGCAGCAATGAGTTCTACCAAGTTTTAAAAGAAAGCCCATACAATTAGATTTGAAACTGCAAATTTTTTACATTTTTACTAATTCTTGCTGCAGAAATAAAAGTCTTTAAAGTTTATTCCTGAAACAGTCTTTGTGAACAAATGGTAGTCTCTTTTGTTGGGTAATTTTTTTCTTTAACTTCAACTGCTGCCAACTGTAATTTCCTGCAAGTCAAGGTAGAAGTTTCTCATCTTAATTGAAGGTTTTATTGCCCCTTACACTTGACAGGTTAGTGTCCCAGGACTTCTATTGTCCTAGCCTGGAGTACAGACGAATGTCTGACGAGTGTGTGAACTTTCTTTTTCCTGGCCCATTCAAAGTTTTTCAAGCTGGCAATTTTCACTTACGTGTCCTGGATTTATGGTGCATTTCCCCTCCATGGGGGAAGTTTCATGGCTGGCAACTGGAATGACTGGTTTTTTTGAGAGCTTGCAAATCCAGCAGGTGTGTTTTAAACTATTTAATTTCTTATTTTGGGTCCTGAATTAAAACAAACCTGTGAAAGAAGATAGCCTATGTGTGTATTATCACACTAACACAATCCATTTACATTGCTAAGTAAGCAGGCTTTCAATCACAATTTATTTTAAACAGGCCAATTTTTTCCTTCAGTCAGCAAAGCCCATTTTTCCACATGTGTTAAAACTGCTAGCATTTCTTTCTTTAAATTCGGTTTTGCAGCCCCCTCAGATGCCCACACTGTCTTTACAGCTGTAGTCATTTCCTTGAATGCAGGGGTTTAGCTAAAGTATAGATACATTTACACTTGACCTGGCTTAGAGAGTTAAAGTCTCTTTGAACTGCTGAGCCTGGATACATTTTGGCAAGAAATAAACGCGTGTTCCTGTGGCAGTGAAAATGAAGTTGCTTATTGATTTCTCTCAGAGTTGGTTTGACTGGGCCTGTCATTCAGGAGTTAGGCCTGGTTTTGGTGAAGCACAGTGAAATATCCGGGGAATGACAGGGCCTTTTGAATCACAGTGGTTTCAGAATGAACAGATGGAATTAGCATCAAAGCAGCATTTTTAAAGGGTAAAAATGTTTCATTTTGAAGGGGATTTTTGGCTTTTGCAGCAATGCAGTGCTGCCTTTTTACTTGATTCCATTTATATGTTTCAGAACACACTGGCATACTTTTTCAGTGTGTCCCCTTGCTCCATCTTGCCTGAAGTGTGCTAGGCAGGCTGGTGCAGCCATCTTTTTGTTGCTTCCAAAACGCAGTTTTGAGGTCCTGGTGCGCACAGGAGCCAGCGCAGCCAGGTTGCTGTTTCTTGCGCAAATGCAGCTTAGTGATGTGAGGCAATGTTGTTGAGTTTATCATTATATCCCACACACACACCCCGACTTCTCCTGGGCTTTCAAGTCGAGGGGGAGTCGGGCAAGTGGGATTTCTCCATGGGCCACAGCAGGATCCGACAGGTATGAGTCCCTCTTCCATCATAGAATGGTGCGTCCTGCTCCTCTTGTTGTCTCTGGTCGGAACGTGGAACAACACTCCCTTCTTTCCCTGGGTTCTTCCCTTCATCGTGTGGAGCAACACTTCCGGATCTCCTTTGGTTTCTCCCTTCCAGGTTGCCAGGGAGGTCCTCCTTGGTTGTTAGATAAGTGCAACCAGTACAAATTTATGAAAGAGAACACAAACCATTTACGACAATTTCCCACTAACTGCCCACCGATCGGGTTGACAGCAGTGGGATCCCCAGGCATTTAATGATCACACTTGATTATGAAGAAAATACTTCCTGTTACATTATCATATTTATAAATCCTATCGGATCCCTTCTGGTTCTCCTTTCCCTTATTCTCAGGTTTCCAATGTCTCCTTTGTTTGATTCTCTCTGGCCTCCTCAGTTTGTTGCAAAATGTGCCTAGGGTGACAACTCTTTAGCTGATTAATATATATGGACCCATTTCTCTTCTGTCAATTCGCCTTTTGGGATGCAGATTCTGTAGACGACAGGTGAGATTTTGTCTACAATTTCAAAAGGTCCTCGCCAGCTATGCAAAAATGTGCGCTCTTTGGTCTGGTTCCTTTGGAAATAGTACAAGTAGACCCTGTCTCCTACGTGGTATTCCTTTTTGGTTGTTTTTAGATCATACTGAGTCTTCATCCCCTCTGCAGATCTTTCTAGATTCCGCTGAGTGTATGCAAAAGCATGTTGAAGGTTTTTTCTTAGGTTCTCAACATTCTCATGAGTTGTGGAGGCGTTAATCAGTGTCTGCTCCTGTGTTCAATAGAGCAGATGCTGAGGTAGCACCATCCTTCATCCAGTCATCAGCTCAAATGGAGACATCTTAGTTGTAGAAGAAGGTGTAGATCTGACGGCCATCAGGACAAGCGGTAATCGGATGTCCCAACTTGGCCCAGAGTCTCCAACACTTTTTTTAAATGCTCACAATGGTTTTATTGTACCTCCCAACTCCACCACTAGAGGACTTGCGGTATACAATGTGAAGTTTCCTTTTTACCCCAAGTATCTCCCACATCTTTGTCGTCACTTTGCTGGTGAAGTGACTACCTCGGTCTGACTCAATCCTTTGGGGTAGGCCAAAATGCGAGAAGATGTGATTGATCATCAGGGCAGCTGCTGTTTCTGCCTTGCAATTACCTACCTACAGGTACTGCTGCTGTTTGTTACTAGGAAAACATAGCATTTCATTTTTACTGCTTGTTCAGAAACGCTGTGCATGGCCGTAAGCCTTACCTTTATTTTGTCCCATTGAATTGCATTTCTTTTTTGTAGCACTTTTCCTTTCCTCTTGCTTTTCACAAGTGATCAGGAACTAAATTGCAAGATTGTGTGTGCGAGTGGCAGAGAGCAAAGCACTCTCGTGTTTGATTGTGAGGCACTGAACTGAAAGTAGTCTCTCTGAACTACATTTCCCAGGATCCCCAGGGTATATTTCCTTTGTTCAGGCGCTTCAGCGCCGGCGCTTCTGGGTCGCGCCGGTCTTCACCGGTCATCGCCGCAGCTCGCCGGCTTGCTGGTAATCTCTGCTTGCTGGGCCAGTGACTAGCCAGCTCGCACATCGTCTCTCCCACAAAGTAAGCTTCAGATACATCTTGCTTCTGCTTCCTTATATATTTGAAGAAAACACAGAGCCAGTCCAATATGAATAGACCCAAGATTGCGCCGTTGCTAGTTCTATCTCTCTCCCTTCTCAACACACGCTCGCTATATAAGCATGGTGTGGAAATCTCTGACCTTACCAATGATCTGAAGCCTGAATTTTTCGGCATAACCAAAGTTTGGCTCAACCCCGACCTTCCCACCCAGGCCACACTCTCCTTGCCCGACGACTATACTCTCTTTAGAGCAGACCGTTTGTTAGGCAAAGGTGGCGGAGTGGCAATGATGTGCAAGTCAAGTCTTGAATGCCATGAAAGTCCCCACATTTCTCCGGAAGGCTGTATAGTCTGTGGGTGAAAATAAAAACTTCCCCACACACTACACTAAACATACTCATGATCTATCGTCCTCCTAAAATCATGCCCCTTTTTGAAGAACAGTTTAGTGATCTACTGGTCCAGATTTGTGCCACCAAAGGCCCTGTTATTGTTATGGGTGATTTTAACTATTGGGCTAATGACCAGCAGGACAAAGCAGGTACCAACCTTATGGATACCATCACCTCCTTTGGCCTTACCCAGTGGATGGAGTCCCCCACGCAAAGCAATGGTCACAGCTTAGACTGGCTTTTGTCCCAAAACACTAACATTTCCGACATCTTAGTCACACCATGCATCTGGTCCGACCATTTTCTCATTCAAGCCAAGATTTCATTACCATCTCCTCCTCCCAAACTCAACACGAACCCACGTATTCAAAAAATGTCTCGCAACCTAAAGAATCTAAGAGCCCCAAAACTTACTGCATTATTGTCAACTAAGCTTCAATCCCTAGACAACTTTGATGATCCCTCAAAACTTGTTAACCATCTGTCAACTAACATCAAAGAATCAGTTAACGACCTTGCTCCATTGAAAATGAAGGCAATAAAGTCCGAAACCACAAAGAACACTTGGTTCAATAATGAAATTCTTACTGCCAGACAAGAAAAGAGAGCTCTTGAAAGAGCCTGGAAGAAAGACCCCAATGATGACACCCTAACAAAATATAAAAAAATCAATTCTCAATTACAAAAAACTCATTATAGAAGCAAAAGCTACACACTATATTGAAAGAATAGTGAACGCTCAATCCAATACTGGGGAGCTATTTAAAATCTTAGCGGAATTTCAAAATCAGCCTCCTCCCACTAACAACATCATCAAGGATAATAAGTGGTGTCAGGGCATTCATGATGCCTTTCTACTCAAGATTGATTCTCATAAAGAATAAATCAGTAAAGCCCTTAGTAACGTAGCTGTTACACAATCTATTACTGATACCAACATCTGTGAAAACACCATCCCTCTATTTTCTTTCACGCACTATACTGAAGACGAAGTATTCAAAATCATACAGGACCTCAAAGCCACATCTTGCCCTGCTTACGACTGCCCCACCAGTATTCTTAAGGAGTCCATAGAGACCCTGGTTCCATGGATTACCAAATTGGTTAACCTCTCCTTTGATGAGGGTCTGGTGCCGGACATGTTAAAGTCGGCATGGATCACTCCTTTACTGAAAAAAGAAAACCTTGACCCAGCCAATAAAGACAATTACAGGCCCATAACTAACGTGCCCTATGTTTTCAAGATACTTGATAAACTTGCCTACTTACAGCTACAGGCCCATGTTGAAAAATACAACATTTTGGGTACCCGTCAGTCGGGATATAGAGCTTGTCACGGAACTGAGACAGCTATGCTGGATCTCAAATCAACACTTGCTAGCATAGCCGACAAAAACCAAGCTGCTCTGCTCATGCTATTGGACCTCTCCTCAGCCTTTGACTTAGTTGATCACAGCTAACTAGTGTCAAGGCTCGGAGAGGTCACCAATTGCTCTGCAAAAGCATCCAAATGGATTGCTTCCTTTCTGGGTCCCAGAATGGTAAGGGTCTACGTTGGTGATAAACAATCTTCTCCAATCTCTCAGACATGCAGAGTTCCTCAGGGCTCCTGTCTGTTGCCTCTGCTTTTCATCCTTTACATCAGGCCCCTCTCGATCTCTTGAACAAATTGGGAGTGCAATATACAAATTACGCTGATGACACTCAGGTTGTTATTCAGTTGAGTGGCTCATACAGCAGCGATTCGGAAACCATTAACCAAATATATAAAGCCATACAAGATTGGATGGCTTGCAATTCTCTTGCCCTAAACGATAAAAAGACTGAACTCCTTATTGTGGCATCTAAAAACACTCAGGCAAAACTTGATCCTAACTACGCCAGTTTCTATATTGCCAACAATACCATCGTTGTTCAAAAGAAAGTCAAGACCTTAGGAGTAGTCCTTGATGAAGAACTCTCCATTAAATCCCATGTTTCCAGCATTAAATCTAGTTGTGGTATTATAAACAAGAGAATTAGATATATTCGACCATTCATATCGGAGGAGAACTGTGCTCTCTTGTCCACTGCATTGATAAATTCAAGATTGGACTATTGTAACAGCCTCTTGGTGGGCACCACAGCCTCTAATATCCAATCTCTACAAGTGGCACAGAACAATGCCATACGTAACATTTTCAATCAGTCGCGTCGTACACACATCTCCACTTTCAGGAAAAAACTCCACTGGCTTCCTGTTAAACACTGCATAACGCACAAGATGCTTACCATGACCCATAAATGCCTCAGTCTCAGCAGTCCTATCTATCTGTCATCCCATATAAGCATCAAACCTAATGTGAGGAACATTCGCTCTTCCTCTGCGGTCACTCTCAACCATCCCAAATTCAGGACAGCCAAATTTCGAGGTACTACTCTTGATGCTCAGGGTCCCCTTCTGTGGAACACACTTCCAGATGAGATGCGGCAGATCCAGAGTTATACCGCATTTAAACGTGCCGTAAAGACTCACTTCTTCAACTTGGAATAACCTCTTGACTTTCCTTTCCTTCTGTCTCTTCTGCCTGTTTGTCTTGTATTGTTCTGTTTCTGTGTGCGCCCTGAGTCCCACGGGCATGTTGGCGCGTTACAAAAATTAAAATAAATAAATGAAATAAATTTGGGGTCAGGAGACATTCCACCCATTTAGAAAACAAGCATGTTACGGTTAACATGTAATTGTTCCCCCTAGAGGAGCGAATCACTGGCCCGATGAAATCTACTTGTAAATCTGACCAAGGCAGTGCCATCCCCCTCTTCTGGAGGGGAGCTTGGTGTGTGAGTGAAGTTGGCTGAAATTGTGCACACACAAGACACCCCTTCAAGTATTGGTCGAGATCCTGCCCCATGAGTGGCCAGTATGCAACCTCTTGCAAGATTTCTAAAGTAGTGTGAAACCCAGATGACCGGCCACATCATGGGCGTGACTTAGCATCAGGCTTCGGAATGAGGTAGGGACCAACCACCGGTCACAGCCAGATATGGATCTCCTTACCAACAAACTGTCTTGGATTCGGAAATTTTTTGGACATTTCATCAACACCCTGAGGTCCTCTTTCCCGATGTAATCGGTATCCGTCAGGGGAAAGTTCTCAGGGTCCTCAATGTGTTGATAAAACTTACCAATAATCGGATTTCCTTTTTGTGCCATGATTAAATCAGCATCTGGGGTCTCCTTACTTTATTGGGCAGTTGAGGGTTCATCGTGAGCATTTGTCTGGGACCTAGTGATAGCAGTGACCTGGATTTCCCCCAAAAGGGACTCGATCTCGAGGAACTCCCCCTGGATGGCTCTGGTTTTGGCAAACTGATCAGCTAGGTCGTTTCGAGTTTTGTCTGGCCCCTCTATTCTGGAATGACCCTCTATCTTCTTCCAATGGATTGTCATCCCACTAGAGGTGACCAGATCATTAATATTTTGGATGAGTTTGCCATGTTTAAGCGGTTTATTATTAGCACATAGCATGCCTCTGGTTTTCCAATTAACCAGGTGCTCCACGAACCCGTTCCGGACATAATCTGAATCAGTGATTATGACCAATTCGTGGAGTTGGTGTTGGACAGCAGTGAGGATGGCTTGATGAACTGCCATCATCTCTGCCACCTGAGGATAAAATCTTGCTTGCATAGGAGATTACTTTATTGACCTTGTCATGCTTTTGATATAATACTGCTGTCAAGCATGTATTCGAGAACCCTGTCTCCAAGAAGAACTCCTCATTTTTGACAGGGTAAGCTAGACAAGGCGCTTGTGAGAGACTTCTTTTGGGTTGCTTTACTGCCTCAGCTTGTTCTGGACCCCACTCCCACTTGACCCCACCCTTTAACAGATGGATCAGGGGTCTTGTGATCTCTGTGTAATCCTCAATGAACTTCCTACTGTAATTAGTCAGTCCAAGGAGGCCTCTTAGCTCACGCAGAGTTGTGGGGTCTTTCAGTGTTAGGAGTGCTCCCACTTTCTTTTCCTGGGGACAGAGACCCTCAGGAGTTATCTCATGCGCCAAGAAGTTGACACGGGTTCTGCACCACTGTGCCTTTTGAAAGGAGAGTTTTGCTCCGGCAACCTTCAACTGTGTCAGGAAATAACAGATTTCTGCTATGTGTTCCTCCACAGTGAAGCTTTTTTATCAGGACATCATCCACTTAGGCCAGGTTATCCCTTTCAACCAAGTCGGGCATGGCCTTATGTAGGAAGATGTTGAATTTGTTGCTGGAGTTGATGTATCCGAAGGGAGTCTGTGTCCAGGTTTACTGCTGCCCCCCGAAGGTAAAAGCCAGCTTGTATTGGTCCTCCCTACTGACAGGCACAGTCCAGTACCCATTGGTCCGGTCAATGGCAGTGTATACCTTTGACCCCTGGATCTGGGCCAGCTCCTGTTTAATGTAGGCGAGCGGCCATCGGGACATGTGGACTCGTTTATTCAGCTCCCTTAGGTCAGCACAGAGTCTCCACTGGCTGTTTGGTTTTAAAATCCCCAGCATCAGATTATTGAAGGTGCTGTGGACTGGATGAATTATCACACGGGACTCAAGGTTTTTGATTATTTCTGTGAGGGACTCCATGGATGCGAGAGGCAAGTGGTATTGCTTCACAAACACTGGAGTCATTCCAGGGTCCGTGGGAATTGTTGTGTGGATTTCGGTGCGACCACAGTATACGAGTCCACCGCAAAGAGATCTTGGAAATCTAAGAAAACCTGTTTCAACTTTTGCTTTTGCTCCGGAGTCTCACAGGCATCTGCTAGCTTGACTCGCTCTTCAACCATTTGCCTGAAGCCTGGAAAGACCTCCGGTTTTGCTATCTCAGAGACCTCCTCCAGCTGGGTGGAGAGGTCCTTGGTGAGAGTATTGACCTGGACAGAGGGTTTTAGGCAGGTGAGGCTGTCCTTGTGGACCTAGAAGATCACCTCATCCTGCCTGATGTAACAGGTCACCTCTTCCTCACTGTAAGGGCAGGAAGAGCGCACCAGGAAATTCCCCCCTTGCCACATGAAGATCCTGTCTGGTGGTAAGTCATTGTCACTATCACTGTCAAAACAGTCATTGGGGATTGGTCCTATCAGTTCATTAGCTAGATCCATGGAAAAATGTCTGTCATCAACCGCCATTCCAATGATGGTGCATGCGCCCAGAGTGATACTACGAAGGTCGCTATTATTCATAAATATTGGAATGGTGTTGTGTTCTATATTGACTAATGGTGTTGGGTTTAACCCAACCCCTGCTGTTGGAGATGGGCATTGAGGTGTACATATGCATCAGGATTTTGCAGTTTCTGTCCTCTGTTAATTTTTAATACGAGTGGGAATAGTCGTGTCTGTCCTGAGATGGTGACCACTTCTCCAATCTGAACTTCAACTGCATACGGCAGCAGTTGGGCTGACCGAAATGCTTTTTCTGAATCATCAAAGTCCATGGGATTACCCCCTAGTCGGGACCAGGCTTTGTAATTGATCAGGTCCAAATTAATGGCAAATCGATTGAGAATGCCACTGCCTAAATAGAACGCAGCAGGGACATCTCGCAAGACCCAACAATTATGTACTATGCTTTTGTTTCCGATAGAGATTTTGAGCATACACCTGCTAGGCAGAAGATGTTTGGAATTGGGAGTTTCCAGACCCATTTCCCACTTATTGATCAATTTAAATGTGGGAATGGCTGGATCTTTTGGGAGCTGTCGGAACATGGCTTCGTTGATGAAGCTCTTACTGTTGTTCACGAACACTCGGGCGAGAACAGATTCCTTCCTCTCCTTTAACTGAATAGGGATGAATAACTGTTCTCTAATTTTCTGAATATCAGCTAAACCTTGAGCTGGTTTCCCATCACTTTTGGCTATGGAATTGGGATTTTCAAATTGTGAATTGGTATAGAATTTCAGAGTATTTCCTTCCAGTGTGGAATGCCACTTGAGACTGGAAGGAAGGTTGATTCTCAGGAATGGAGAGGAGTTCCCATCACCAGTTTGTTGTCCTACAGCAATTACTGTCACGTCAGGTATTTGGTTATTCTGGAAATGAAACTCAATATGATCCGGTTTTTGTTCAACCATGTGGCATGTGCCATTTAATCTAACACAGTCTATTAAGGGGGACAACCTTCGCAGGCTGTCATTCCCTAGTAGACAGGGTACGCCCCCTGGAGTTACGACTATGTGTCATGATTCCTGCCCCTCATGTCCCCAGCCCTCCAAGACATCTTGGAGGCTGGAGCCAGGCCATGATCACCTACATGGCCCTCAAGGGCCTCTCCATCCCTCCAAAGACCCACTTGGAGTCAGACCTGGCTCTTGTGGCACCAGACTCACTCACTCCCATAGGATAACATTGGGGATTGGACTTATAGTGCATTGATGGGGACAAGATGGATGCCCCCACATATTCTGGTTCCCAGAACTGCATGTACAGTCTAGTCTTTTGGGTGTGGTTCAGCTCAGAGACACCTGGGATACCCAGAGACTATTTAAGCCACGCCCAGGCTGAGAAAAATGCTTTGTGTTTTCTGCACCTGCAGCGTGACACTCACCGTGTTCGGATCGGTCTCCAGTAGGCCTGCATCTTTCTTCTGCGCTCAGCTCCTGCAAGAACAAGAACACAGTTAGGAACAGCCTTGCCTTGAAGCGCTTCTGCCCATCATTCATCGCTCCTTCTGTTCTGCTGGCATCTTCGGCGGTGTCATTCACATCCCGGCACGCCGCTTCCTAAGGAAAAGGGAAAAGAACAGAAAAAAGGCATTAGTAAGCATTCAGCAAATCTTCACTTATTTTTAAAGACTGTACAAGCTTCAAACGCTTACCTGAATCCCAGCCGCTCTGGGGGAACTCTGTCTCTGGAACTTCTCATCCATCTGCAAGAGGGAAAAGACACTCCAGGTTAGCGTGGAAACATCTAGAGGCGCTGCATACCGCGCTTACTCAGTGCATTTCTTCTTCATAACCGGCATCCACGCTGAAAACGTCGCAGCACCTAAAAGACACAGAAAAAGAACTCAGTTCAATACAAATACGAAAGGGTCGCATCGCGCATCGCGCTCTCACTCACCTTCAGCGCTACTCATCTCAGCAGCACGTCGCCATCCCCGGACGCCAGCCATCATATAAGGAAGGAAAGGAACGAAGTTAGATAACTGTTCAAAAGACTCATTATACTTACCTGTTGGACTCTTGCCAGTGAAGTAACTACATCAATCAACGCGCCCCTGTGCTGAAAGCAGGACGAAGAGCACACTTTCCAAGAAAACAAGGTGAGCTGTGGATCAAAGGGAAGGGGTGGACCCCGGGGTAGAAGGGGTTCAAGCACACAGAGACAATAGGGAGTTAAACTCTACCAATCCTGTGTTTCAGGCCCAGTCTCCAGTCGAGTAGACTCCAGGGAAGGGTTCGAGGTTTTAAGAGGTCAGAACAGGCTGAATGACGTCCCTGTGGATACCAGGTGAGCGTTACACTATGACAGGGTGTTTCACCTATGTCACCCAATTTTTATTTCCAAATCCGCAGTCCCCTCGACAGGAATTTCATTCCCATCGAAGTTCTGGAGTTGTCCAGGAAGAGGGGTGAGAGGGATCTGGTATCTCTCCCCCCTTCCTGAATTTATCTGATCAAAGGTTCTTTTTGACAGAAGAGTGGCTTGGGATCCAGTGGACACCAGTGCTTCAATTGCACATTGCCCCTGCACTTGGACGGAGGCGTAGAATCTACCTTCTTTCTCCTTCAATGGGCAAAGGTAATGGACATTCTGGGCAAGCTGGGTAGTCAATTTCCTTATTTTTGACTCCGACACGGGGATAGTTTGGGCATAATACTTTGTTGGAGTTTGGGGATCGGAAGGACATTTTTACACTCTGCTATTTGGGAAGTTTCGGGCTCCCTTTTTTCTGATCCTGGGCTGCCCCCCCCTTTTTGGAGGCAATCAACAGAATGGGTTGGTAAGGTTTGGGGTCCCTCTTGTGCTGGTTCTGTGCTGCCCTCCCCTTCTAAGAGGCAGTCCCCAGAATTGAGTTTGGTAGTTTGGGAATCCTCTTGTGCTGGTTCTGGGCTGCCCCCCCTTCTAGGAGGCAGTCCCCAGAATTGAGTTGGGTCGTTTGGGAATCTGAAAGAAAGATTTTGCACTCAGGGATTCGAGGATTCTCAGGCTCCTCCTTTTCTGATTCTTGGCTCCCCGCCCTTTTTGGAGACAGTCACCAGAATTGCTTTGGGGTGTTTGGGAACCCCCTTTTAAGATTATGTCTTCTTGATGCTCATTCTGGGATTCTAGGATGGGCGTTTCAGAACCAGTCCCCACTCCCCTACAGTCATTATCTATATCTCTTGGGAGCCATTTTTCTTTGAGGAGTCCCCCCATCCCTGAAGGAGAAGATCTTTTTCTCAGGATCCTCTAAAGATTCTTCCCCTTCAAATTGGAGGATACTAACCTCCTCCACAAACTGGGTCTTTTTGAGTTCTTTATTTCTCCTACACCCCCTCTGTTCCTTGGGTGGCAGGTTTTCGTTGGGAGACCCGTTCCGGCTGGCACGGGGGTCTCTGGTCAACCCTAGGTGGCTCACGGGAAGGGTAACTATCCCTTCTCCCATAGTACCCTGGATATGGCAAATTTAGGTAACCCTCCACCCTTGGCCTCCCCTCTCCCGGATTGAGTTGTCTGAGTTCCTGAAAGCAGGGAATGAAAGGAGGATTGTCCTGAAGGTTGGGGTTTTGTGGGTATCGGGCAAAGAAACTTAACCCTGCATTTGGGGAATTCCTGCCCTCCTGAGGGAAGTTAGGAGGGAAGTTTCCCGGGGCAGCACTTACCTGGTTGGATCCCCCCCTTGGGCCGGGGGAGTCCAGCCATACCCCAGGATTGATCTGTTGCCCTTGTCTCGGGGGCTGATATAATTAGGGGAGTTAGGGATACCATTAGTGGGATTACCTCCCTGACTGCCTCCTGTTTGTGACTGGCCAGAAGGCCTTCTGGGTCTTGGATTCTACTGACTTTGTGCAGGTGTATTTTAAGGCTCCCCCATCTCTAAGTCTAACATGGGGGCAACCTTCACCTCCGCCACCTTAGCAGCAGCAGGGGTGTTGGCTGGTTTGGGGGTTTTATTCAGATTTTTATTTTCTGCAGGTTTTTGGCCCTCATAAATCCGGGTCGCCTGCTCTATGACCCAGTCCAGCATTCTTTTCTCGTGGAAGTCCCTCACCAGCTGTGCCATAATATACTTGGGGATGGCATGAAAGAGGGTGGTTACAAACTCCCTGCTATCTGTGCGCATCCTCCTAGTTGTCTCTGCAAAGGCGCGGTTTGAGCTCCTTTACAAACTCTCGGGCCTGATCTTCCCCGTACTGCAGATTGTAGGCCGCTTTGCAAGCCTCCTGGGGGTTCCTGTGGGCAGAGAAGTGTTTCAAGATGGCCGCCCTATAGGTGGACCATCTTGAATGGTTCTGGTCATCCAGTCCCGCAAAGAAACTGGAGTATTCAGGGGAGAATGTCCACTTTACATACTCAATACAGTTTTGGTTGTCTTTCATATGAAAAGTGTCATCATCTGCTCATAGAGCTCCAGGTGTTCCCAAACAGGATACTTTGCATTTTTATGGTAGGGGGTTATGACACTCTTAAGGGCCATAATCTGCCTAATGGGGTCTTTGGTCATCCGTCGCTTGAGTTTGTTTGCCTTCTTTGGCTTAGTCACCCGAGTCCACTTGCTCTCAGACTCAGAGGCGCTACTAGTTGAGGTCCCCTTTTGATCATCTAGGCCCTCCCGGATTCCGTGAGCTTGAGAGGGGCTAGCAGAATGGTGGGGCCTAGTTTCTCCACTCCTGTGTGACACAGGAGAGTAGTCTTCTGACTCCTCCTTACTCCAGGGTTGGCAGAGTATCCCCTCCACTGCCCTAATTGGGTATAGGTCTTCAGGATACTCTTTTTGGGCCTCGTTTCATTGGGTTTTTCATGAAATGTGACCAACTGGTCTCTTGAAAAGTAATATTTCGGTGGATCTAATTCTCTGACCCTCCCCTCATAGGATCCTTCCTTGTCAGAGACATCCACCTTAATGTTTGGGTATCTATACAGGGAGGCACTTCCATCACTTTCTGTGGGGCGCTGACCTGTCAGTTCCATCATGCTGGGTCTATCGAATTCTGCTGGCCTCATGGTTTCTGGCTCATGTGCACTGGTAGACATGAAGCTGGCAGTGTTCACAGTATTAAATGGGTTGGAGTCCCTTAGAATAGAGGTCCTTATACTATGATCCAGGGTTACCCAGTCCCTCTCTACCTCTTCGGGGTCCCTCCAGTTGTGATTAAATCTAGCACCCTTTTTCTCCAACCTTGCTAGTTTCTCCTTTTCAGCTCCTGCTTCTAGATGAGAAGCAGAGATCTTAGCTTTTTGTTCAGTTTTGTTCAGTTATCAAGGCTTGAGCTGCCACTTCTTTGTTGAGCCCATCATTCTTTTCTCATTGTCTCTCTGCACTTCCTGTATGGTCTGGGAATACTGGGACAATTACCGCTGCAGGAGACTCACCTCCTGAGTTTTAGCATCTTTGGTCTGGGTGTTCTCTGCCAAAGCACCCTCTACCCGTCTGGCGTGCTCCAGTAGATCCCCATGCTCTGTATGTAACTTAAGTTTCTGGAGGACTGACTGACTCCCCTGTAACTCTATTTTTAATGGGCTTACTTCCTGTCCTAGGGTCTCTCTCTCCTGATTTAGGGTGCCTCTCTGTCCAGCCAGGTCATCCCTTTGTTGCCTGATGATATTGAATTTTTGATGCTCTTCATCAAATTCTGTTTGAGAGTGGAGGTCTCTCATAATTAACATATTGCTTTCCCCTTTCAATGTATCTATCTGATTTTGCTATCTATCTATCTATCTATCTATCTATCTATCTATCTATCTATCTATCTATCTATCTATCTATCTATCTATCTTTCTATCTATCTATCTATCTGCTCTGCGCAGACCCTGTTATATGTTAATTGTTGAGTCAGCTTCTGTTGACTCTCTTCTAGAGAGTCAACCATTTCCTGGCACTCTATTTTTGCTGCTTCTAGTTGGGCCTCTTGATCTGCATTACTTTGCTGTTGGCGAGTCAAATCCTCTTTTAATTTTATGATGTAATTTTCAGATTCTACCTCTAACTCTTGGCCCTTTTGTAATGTTTGTTCCGCCCAACTTAAATCAATCTGGATTGTATTTAATTTAACAGTTCAGAATGATTCTGCGCTAGGGTTTCATTTTGCTCCTGCTTTTCCCGCATCACTCCCGTGTGGAGATACAGGTAGGCCATGATTTTGGCAATTTTGCTTTGCTCCTCTTTATGTGGTCATATATAGCTCACACAGAGCTTGGTGTAATAGGCCACCATCTTGCCATATATCCAGGTCCATAGCAGTGACCTGTTGTGTTGTTTCTTGTAGCCAGACTTTATTATCCTATTCTGGCCATTCACCTCTGACAAATAGCTTGTGCAGGAGGTGCTCCCTAGCCATATTGATCTCTACTGGAACAGCCATTTTGGAAATGTTCTTTCTTTATTAATTATTTCGGGGTTGATTTAATTTTACTTTTATAGACAGGCCTGGTACTTAGAGTATTTCTTTTTAGGAGGCGCTTGTACAGTGTAACCCAGTATTCACACCACACAAAGTATTAGTACCTTACAGGTTAGTCTGCTGTGTTAGACTGTCACAGGTGACAACCAAACTCAATCCCAGACAAGCGCCCAAATTTGTTAAGGATTTCAATCAAGCGACGGACACCTTACTCTCAACCTCATATGCAGCGCGCAACTGAAATGCTTATGTTTTTATGTTAGATTCAATATTGAGATGGTACACCACTCATATCACACGCCCTTTTCAAATACCCTGGGTCACAATGGACAATGAACAAGGCTGGTTGATAAAATGTAAGATTTATTTATTTATTTTAAAATTCAAAATAAATCATACAATTTTTAATATGTGGCAGCAATCACCAATGGGGTGACAATAACAATAGGAATATAAGCAAGACACTGAGTTTAACTTTCTTTTGACACATCTACAAAACACCAGGAAATAGGAGTACTTTTTGAGTTTAGGTAAGATAGCACTGAAGTTAGAATCTTCCCCTACGAGGGTCCCTCAACCCACAAATAATCAATTCTGAGTGGATAAACAGAAGCATTAGGTAATCAGGAATGACAATTGGAAAACAGAATTGAAATCGGACCTTCCCTCCCCAAACAAGAGAGAAAAACGGATTTCAAACCCTGGCAATGCTAAAAATGGCACTCTGAAATGGATGAATAGAATAATGAATATGTGTGAACAACCTTGAATCAAATATTATTTCTCACTAAAGCAACAATGTAAAGGTGAAAACAATCACAAGCAATGGATTAGCAAGAGCATATAGTTTGAAAATGAGTGACAGAGTTTAACACAGAATGCAGTGAATGACACGTTGGACACTTGCAAACTTTGCCATTCCCGCCTGAAATTACCCAAACGGTTTTTAAGTAAAACGGGTGAAATCGTGTAGCTATAGGTACAATATGGAAGTGAAATTAGGTCTCTAGCTGGTAAATTGAGTGAGTTATGCAAGAGTAAAATGGAGCGGTGAAAAAGGAGAGGAAATCAGTTTTGACAAGAACAGTTTTACTTGACACTAGAGCATTCAGGCTAGACTACCAAAGAGAGACACAGTAAGCTCCAGTGTTGATTCACAAATTCAACCCTAGTTCCCCAGCGCCCGCCATGGCGGAACCAGTCTGATCACTCGAAATAGGATTAATAGTTTAGGATTTACACAAGGCAGAATTTCTACAGAGATGGCGCTAGCACTAGAAATCAAAGGCAGGGTGGCAAGAATGATTCTGACAGTATTACAAGCTATCAGGATAAGGATAGGATGACTTACAGAGGGGAACTAAGGACATGGCAAGGCAAGGTATACTATGGATTTCTATGGTTCCTATTGATACTCACAGTCCACTTTTTAGTTTTTGGATTTGGACAGTTTATTTGTTTATTCATTTGGTAGAGCGCACTGCACCCTTAGGTAGCTGGGCCCAAGAGGACAAGTAGACTTAAAGCTTAGTTACAGAGCATGTCAGGTACATATACATACATACATACATACATACAAGAAATATACAATTACTGCCACTTCCAGGTTACAATAAAGTGGTGGGATCCAGGGGTCACAAATTACATAATACATGTGCAGTTGACTAGTATAGTGCGTAGCAAATACAGTGAGTGTGGTAGAATGTATCAGGTATTAGGTATGGGGTGCAGTCGTGGTTCCTATTGATACTCACAGTTCACTTTTTAGTTTTTGGATTTGGACAGTCAGCGTTCTGGTTACCACATGGATCTGGTCTTACAAAGGACAGCCAGACAAAATTGTGGGACAAGATCAGCTGGGCATGGACTGGTTACCGGGTAGTACTTCTGGAGTGACCATTCTGGTCACTGAATAAGATAGGTCATTAGGGTCGCAGGATGGCAGCAGCATGCAGTGAGTGGCAGCAAGCCAATCTGGGTCAGGATGCCAATGGTACCACAGTTTTCCCCTTGTTAATGGGAATTTTAGTGGTTTTCAGAGTTTGAGGCCTTACTGGGAATGGGACCAGCAATGCTTGGGTTTTGCAATGGACCCTGGAGCAGGATCAGCAATGTTTGGCCGTGTAGTTGGGGTCTGGATCTGGAAGATGAAGGAAACAGGAACGCAGTGCAGGAAATCAGGAAGAGTGTGTGTCTAGAGTCTTATCAGGGACCCTTATTTATAGTGCAAAATGACATCATTAAAGTAGACGCTGGGCAGGGTTAACTACGCACGCCCCTAAACTACTTGGATAGGGCAGGGGTGCTAGTCTCTGCCTTGCTCCCAACTGGTTGGATTTCCAAGGGAATTATGTCAGGTTTATGAGGTGAGTTTTACAATATCGAAAAACTCCCACATTTACTTTACTGAAAATCTGATTTTGCCAAAAACATACATTTATATAATTGCAATCTCTTGGCAAATTATACACACAGGTTACATATTATGTGCAACACACGTCAGTCCAATCCTCAAGTCCGTGCAACCGTGTTTCACCCTTCTGATACATTTTGGTAATTTTACACATGAAAGATTTGGCCTAAAAATCCATAACTTATCCCCAGGGATGTATGTACAGAATTGTATGTTTGCAACATTCATACTTTCCTTGCAATCTGTCATATTTTGTAACCTCTGTTCCCCTGCAGGAATGAGTTCTACCAAGTTTTAAAAGAAAGCCCATAAAATTAGATTTGAAACTGCAAACTTTTTACATGTTTACTAATTCTTGCTGCAGAAATAAAAAGTCTTTAAAGTTTATTCCTGAAATAGTCTTTGTGAACAAATGGTAGTCTCTTTTGTTGGGTCATTTTTTTTTCTTCAACTGCTGCCAACGGTCATTTCCGGCAAGGCAAGGTAGGGGTTTCTCATCTTAATTGAAGATTTTATTGCCCCTTAGACTTGACAGGTTAGTGTCCCAGGATTTCTATTGTCCCAGCCTGGAGCACAGACGAATGTCTGACGAGCATGTGAACTTTCTTTGTCCTGGCCCATTCAAAGTTTTTCAAGCTGGCAATTTTCACTTACACGTCCTGGATTTATGGTGTATTTCCCTTCCTTGGGGAAGTTTCATGGCTGAGAGCTTGCAAATCCAGCCAATGTGCTTTAAATTCTTTAATTACTTATTTTGGGCCCTGAATTAAAACAAACCTGTGAAAGAATATAGCCTATGTGTGTATTATCACCACTTACACAATCCCTTTACGTTGCTGAGTAAGCAGGCTTTCATTCACAATTTATTTTAAACAGGCCATTTTTTTCCTTCAGTCAGCAAAGTCCATTTTTCCACATGTGTTAAAACTGATAGCATTTCTTTCTTTAAATTCGGTTTGGCAGCTCCCTCAGTTGCCCACATTGTCTTTGAAGCTGTAGTCATGTCCTTGAATGCAGGAGTTTTATCTAAAGTATAGATACATTTACACTTGACATGGCTCAGAGAGTTAAAGTTTCTTTGAACTGCTGAGCCTGGATACTTTTTGGCAAGAAATAAACGCGTGTTCCCGTGCGAGTGAAAATGAAGTTTCTTATTGATTTCTCTCAGAGGAAGGGACAAGGCCGGGGAAGTGGAGATAGAGAACGGCCCTACCACCCACCCACCAGTATTTTAATAAACACCACTGGACTTGGAGTGCATGTCAGCGTGGTTCTTTGTGGTGGGCACAGCATTTCAGGGGAGAGTAAAAATAGAATTTGGGTACTGTATGATGGCAAATTGCATTACATGTTTTTTTAAATTTTTTTTAAAGAGACAAATTTGTGCTCTGCTTATTATGGACGAGAGGAAGCAGATCCAGTGCTAGGATTTGCAAGACCATGTTTTGTCAGGAGTGGCAATATGGACGATGACGTCACAGAGAATAACATTAGCTTTTCATAGTCCAGTACTGCACAGTGGCAATTTGCATTGCAAACTTTATGTAAGAGACAACTTTGGAGCTCATTTTGCTCCAGAACGAAGGTTACAATGTAACATAAACGGCTCCCCCGCCACATTTTCATCATTTGCACTGTGGGTGCAAATGTAAAGGGAAAAAGGTGGCGTACAAGCGTGTACACCACCCTTTACATATGCACTCGGCAGTGCAAAGGGAGCAAACGTTGCCTGGGATGCCAGGCAGCGTTTACTTTTGTAAATGCTCCTCGACATGCTTGCACATCGGGGAGGGTTTCATTTGAACTGGAAACATTGTGTAACATGCAAGCATGGTAAGCAGTGCTCCAGGGAGGGTTTTATTTCAATTGTAAATGCTCCCTTCCATGCTCACATGGTAGGGAGTGTGTAGAGTGGATCTGTATAGGGTCCACTTGCTTTGTTCTGGTGCATAAAGCAAGCGCACCCCATAGGGATCTTCAGCATTTATGCCAGCATAAAAATCCATGTCGATGCAGATGCTGGAGCATTTGTATGGCGGAGAGGAAGGAGGTGGCGGTACCGTACGTTGCGTTCCACCCCTCCTCTCCGACATACAACTTCTTGAAAATGAGCCGTGGCGTGATTGGAAGGCATTAAAGCCTCACTCAAGACTTTTACTCTTTCAATCATGTTACGGCTCTGATGAACATGAGCCACTTTGTCTTTTAAATTGAGTTTTTGGAATGCTTTTTGAGATGCTCACATGTGTATTTGCTAGAGGGGAGGTATGTATGTTTATGCGCAAAAGGTAGAGAGATTTATTTTGGCTTTTAACAAATGAAAGATTTATCCTGGACCCTCATTAATTTTTTTATCCATCCATGGTGCATGTGCGATCAGGGTAAACAAAAGGTATTTATGGTGATGTGTGTGTGTTTACGAAAGTCTAAAAGTAAGTTAAATGTAACATTGGAAAGTGATGGGACCAGTGTACTGATCATTCTTTATTGTAGTCACTATTGAAATTGAAATTTCATATGTGCATAATTTGTTTAGATTGAAGTTTATTTATTTATTTCAATTTTATTAAATATTAGACCTTCTGTGCAACTGTGTGTGTTTCTTGTCCGGGAAGAGGAGGGAGGTTGTAGGTAATCAATATTGTTAAATTGGGGGTCTCAGGTTAACAAAAATAACTTTATTATGCGCCTGATTTGGATTGGTTGAAAATTCCCCTGAACTAGTTGTTATCCGATTAAAACATCCTACAAAGACATAGCTATAAAATGATACCAAAATAATGATATCCTTCTCTCTCTTGACATTGCCTTTAAGGGAAGGCTCTGCAATTGTAGGACTCCATTTGCAAAGTGAAAGTGGGAGGGCTATGCATATTTGTATTAGGAATTGATAAAACCATGTTCCTATATTGGGTGGGTAAACCAATATCCTGTGCGTTCTAAATTGATAATACTATTTCCTCACCCATCTCTGTAGAATTAGATGAAACTCATTATAGTCTATATTCAAATTGCCTGCATATGGTAGAAATCCACAACCCTACTTCCACATAGGGTGTGGGGGGGCGGGCAAATTCATGTATGCATGTGTACATAATGTCATTTTTCTATGCAATCTTTCTCTTATACCAATACTTGGTAATGGAGACAATAAATGTTCTTAACTTGCTGATTGATTATATGGTGTTTAAGTATTTGAACTGTCAGAAAGCACCCAAGTATTAACTGAAAAGGATACGGTACTCAAAAGGATACAGGTGGTAGGGTCTTCCGGATCCCTGTTCACGCGTTTTGATAGTTGTGAAGTCAAGTTAAGACCTTCCAAATGATACAACTCTCTGACTGGTAAAACAGGCAGAGCGATGGATCACTGGAAAGGGCGTGGGTAAGGTATAGGAAGTCAGCCTAGAACAAAATAAAGTATCATGAATAACTGCCCCCAACCTGGGTATGATGGAATAGAAAATGTCATGAATACACACACTGACCTTGAGTCCAGGGCAGAACGAGTCCAGCAGAGTCTCTTGAGGAATCCAAGGTAGAACAAACGACAAGGAAGGGGAGATTAGTAAGGGAGACTTATCCCGAATGGAACGAGGCTCACGCTAGATACCGGGTTGATGCACCACAGGATAGCGTCCAAGGTACTGTTCACTGTCACCTTCCAATTTGAAAAGCTTCCTTCCCACGTAGAGTAAAGTATAGAAATGAATCACTCCCCCTGTTAATATCACAGGAGCAGGAGTTGGAAATAGCGCGCCTTTTAAGGTATAAACATAGTTCACGCGGTTATGTACAGCCGCGAAGAAAAGAGCGCGTGCGTGTGGATTTACACGCGACTAGGATTCAGGCAGTCCAGGCCAGCAACGCTTGAAGATAGCGTGCGCGTGTGGATTTTACACGCGAGCAGGATTCACGCCGTCCAGACCAGCAGCGCTCGAAGACAATATATGCGTGTGGATTTTACACGCGAGCAGGATTCACGCAGTCCAGGCCAGCAGCGCTCGAAGACAATATATGCGTGTGGATTTTACACGTGAGCAGGATTCACGCAGTCCAGGCCAGCAGCGCTCGAAGACAATATATGCGTGTGGATGTTACACGCGAGCAGGATTCACGCAGTCCAGGCCAGCAGCGCTCGAAGACAATATATGCGTGTGGATTTTACACGCGAGCAGGATTCACGCAGTCCAGACCAGCAGCGCTTGAAGATAGCGTGCGCATGTGGATTTACACGCGAACAGGATTCACGCAGTCCAGTCCAGTAGCGCTTGAAGATAGCGTGCGCGTGTGGAATTACACGCGAACAGGATTCACGCAGTCCAGTCCAGTAGCACTTGAAGATAGCGTGCGCGTGTGGATTTACACGCGAGCAGGATTCATGCAGTCCAGACCAGCAGCGCTTGAAGATAGCGTGCGCGTGTGGATTTACACGCGACCAAAACAGCTCCAGAAATCAGCGTGTGACGGAAACACGCTATAGAAGGCCCAATAAGTAGCTATAGTAACCTGCAAGGATGCAGACCGGAGGTTCAGCTACACAACGCCAAATGATTCGATCAGAAGCAGCGAGTGCAGTTTCCACGCTGCTTAAATACGTAATGCCGTAGTTCACGTGACGAAGCAGAGTACACGTGGAGTTAGCGACGTGAAAAGTGCAAACGTCGTTTTCCCGGCAGCGTATCGAACAACCGCCATTTGGAATAGAACGGTCTTGCTGTTCTACGAGCGTAGGAGGTAGGACCACGTCCAGCATGCATGACAGTGCCATCCCCCAAAGGGGCAACCTCTCCCCTTCTCGCGTGAAAACGCTTCAACAAAGCAGGAGCATGAATGTTAGAAAGAGGTTCCCAGGACCTATCTTCGGGACCATAGCCCTTCCAGTCCACCAGATAAAACGGCCTACCAGAACGTAGTCTCATATCCAGTATGTCCTGTACTTCGTATTCATCCGAACCCCGCACAGAAACAGCAACAGGCCGGACAGCCAATCTAGTAGCTTCAGAACATGGCTTAATGAGTGACACGTGGAACACGGGATGCACTCGCCATCGTTGTGGCAAAGCCAGACGGACAGCAGCCGGATTAATCACCTGGAGCACTACATATGGACCGATGTATTTGGGCAACAATTTCTTTTTGCCTGGAATTCTCAGGTTCTTAGTGGACAGCCATACTTTCATACCAGCCTTGTAGACGGGTGCGGGTATTCTATGAGCATCGGCATAGAACTTGTCGCGTTTTTTAGCCAGCTCTAATTGCTGCTTCACTTTCCTCTGTAATATCTTCAGATCACGAAAGGTACGGCCTGCGGCAGGAGTATCCAAAGACAAGCTGGAATCCAGAGGTATTGATCGGGGGTGCTGTCCATAAAGCGCATAGAATGGTGAAGTGCCTATGGCACTATGATAGGAGTTGTTATAGGCGAATTCAGCTGCCGGCAGGACCGTGAGCCAATCCGATTGGTACTGCAGACATAGACACCGCAGATATTGTTCCATAGTGCAGTTGACCCTTTCGGTCTGTCCATCAGTTTGAGGGTGGTAAGCACTGGACATTCTATCATCAATCAGTAATGCAGAGGTAAGTGCTCTCCAAAAGCGTGACGCAAACTGTGAGCCCCTGTCTGTAATGATTACTGACGGTAGACCAAAGAAACGAAATACATGTCGGATGAATAGGTCAGCCAGAACAGCAGCGGTTGGTAAACCCATACAGGGAATATAAAGAGCCAATTTAGTGAAATAATCCACTACAACCCATATGGTATCGTATTCCTGGTTTGGTGGGAGTTCTACCACAAAGTCCATAGATATCATGTCCCATGGTTTGTTAGGGACAGGTAGGGATTGGAGTAAGCCCACTGGTTTACCAGGAGTGCTTTTACATTGGATGCAAACAGAACAAGTTGATACGTGATCTATAACATCTTTTGACATGGACGGCCACCAGCACCATCTTTTGAGTAGTTCTAGTGTCTTCTTCCGTCCAGGATGGGCTGCGATCAAGGAATCATGATTCCACTTGAGGGCTTTATTCCGCGTTGAAGACGTCGGTAGGTAGAGCACTCCTTGTGTGAATGGCAAACCGTTATGTACGTCCAGATTCATATCCTGGATAACTTGTGGATGATTTCTTACCCACTCTTGTACTTCGGTTTTTAAGGATGGTTGAACAGAACAGCTACATATTACATGATCTGCCAACAACTGACTCTGTACTTGTGCTTCTTCCTTCGCCTCTTCACCCATACGAGACAACGCATCCGACTTAACGTGTTCTCGGGAAGGACGATATGTGACCTGGAAATCGTATTGGGCAAAAAAGACATGCCATCTGGCCTGTCGGGCCGTAAGGCATTTCATGGATTTGAATGCTTGAAGATTCCTATGGTCAGAGTACACTAACACCTGATGCTTGGCCCCAAGAAGATGATGACGCCATTCACGGAAGGCATCTTTGATAGCCAGCAGTTCCCGCTCAGTGACGGTGTAGTTTCGTTCATATGGGGTAAGTTTGCGAGAGAAGAAAGCCACTGGTTGCTCCTCCTTGGTTTCAGTGCAAACTTGTGAGAGTACCGCTCCAGTAGCGACACTGGATGCATCCGCTTCAACAATAAACTGGCGATCTGGATCTGGATGTTGGAGCACGGGTGCAGTGGTAAATGCTTCCTTCAACTTTTCGAATGATGCTTGGGCATTCGAGTTCCAACAGAAAGGAACTTTAGAACTAGTCAAGGCCGTCAAAGGAGCTACTGTTTTGGAGAAGGAATGAATAAATCTGCGATAAAAATTCGCAAAGCCTAAGAAAGACTGTAATGACTTGACATTGTACGGAACCGGCCAATTCAATATGGCCTTCACCTTGGAACGGCTCATTCGAGCCCCTAGATTGGTAATGTCATAGCCCAGGAATTCCACTTCCTGTGAATGAAAGACGCATTTCTCGGCTTTCACATAAAGTAGGTTCTCCCTGAGTCTTTGTAGGACTGTAGAAACGTGTTTGACGTGTTCCGAAATAGATGACGAATAGATCAAAATGTCATCCAGATAAATCACCACAAACTGGTCCATTATGTCCCTGAATATATCATTCATGAAGAATTGAAAAGTGGCGGGAGCGTTGCACAGACCAAAAGGCATCACCAAATACTCGTAAAGACCATACCGTGTCTTGAAAGCGGTCTTCCATTCGTCGCCTTCACGAATGCGAACTAAATTGTATGCTCCTCGCAAGTCCAATTTGGTGAAGTAACTGGAAGTACCTAATTGATCCAATAGAACGTTTATCAGTGGTAAAGGATATTGGTTTTTTATGGTGATGTCGTTAAGTGCCCTGTAATCTATACAAGGCCTTAGATCTCCCTCTTTCTTCGGAACAAAAAATAGAGGAGACGCAGCAGGCGATTGTGATGGCCATATAAAACCCATCGCTAAAGCTTTGTCAATGTATTCTTTCAACACAACGTCTTCTTTCGGGGTCAGTGAATACAAACGGCCTGTAGGGATTTTGGCACCAGGAATCAATTCAATAGGACAGTCGTACTGTCGATGGGGAGGCAATTGTTCTGCCTGGCCCTTGTCAAAGACATCAGCATACTCAGCGTATTCGCATGGTATGGTAGTGTCGCTTTGATGAACCACGCTGATAGATGAAGCTCCCACCATAGAGGCTAACATGTGTTGCTTGTTTGACACCTCCTGACTGGTAAAGCAATGTTCATTGCAATGAATCGAAGGATACTGGAGCAATCCCGAAACCCAGTCAACGGCGGGATTGTGAAGGGTTAACCATGCAAGACCAAGTATGATCTCGTACTGCGGAGCGGCTATGACATCGAAGACGATTTCTTCCGAATGATTATTCGATAATGTCATTTGAACAGATACCGTCTCCTGGGTTACCATACCAGAAGTCAAAACAGATCCGTCCACGGTATTAACCGTTTCAGGTTTGTTCTTGTTTACAAGGGGTATGGAACAATTCTTGGCATATGTGATGTCTATGTAATTGTTGGTGGCTCCGGAATCAACCATGGCCTTGGAAACCAATTCTCGTTCACCACAACGTAACGTCACCTCAACAATTACGGGTGCGTGTTTAGGAATGGTACTGGAGTCCGATGAAACACTCGACATAGGGACCCCTGCTATTGTCGAGTTTTGGCGTTTCCCGAACGCTTGATGGGTTTTTTAGGACATGTCGCCAATAAATGCTCAGAAGAACCACAATACATACATAAATGGTTCTTTCTTCGGTTCTCTCGTTCTGTATTGGACAACCGGCCTCTCACGACGCCAATTTGCATGGGTTCGGGGTCGTTAGAGAGGACTGCCGGTGTCTCTGAACGCCCCGAGGCTTGCATGAAAGGCTTTTTCTCTCCTTTCCGAGCGTTCCTTCGGGCATCGATTTGTAAAACCAAATCGAGCAACTCTGTGAATCCCGTAGGAACCACCGGAACTGTGGATAAGGCATCTTTCAGTTCTTCTGAAAGACCCTTGTAGAAAACAGCCGTTTTCTTGCCGTCAGGCCATTGAGTTTCGGCTGTTAGTTGATTGAACCGGGCAATGTAAGGCAAAAGAGGCTGATTGCCTTGCTGTAGATTAAGTAATTCCAGATCCATGGCTTGAGTGGCATAACGCATGTCAAAGACTTTACTCATAGCAGCCAAGAGATCGTCACAGTCGTACAACAAAGGGCTATTAGTTTCCAACAAAGGGTTAGCCCAAGCAGCAGCTGTGCCCCCTAAATGGGAAAGCACGAATGCTGCTTTTGTGGTTAGGTCAGGAAACGATGTAGGATGGCAAAGAAAATGGAGTCGGCACTGATTAACGAAGGTTCTATAGGTTTTGGGATCACCTGTGAACCGTTCCGGAGGGGCCAAGGGAAACTGAGTGGGCATAACCACATTGATAGTTTCCTGTGGGGGTGTCATAGTCCCCGATCCAGATGCAGTGGCCATTGGAACCTGTGCTCCCTGAGGACTACCGTGCATGGCGTCTTGCATAACGTCCATACGGTGCCGTAACATGTCCTGTGCCGTAACCATTTCATTTCTCAAATCGCTGATCAACTGAGTCAAAACAGCTAAAGGATCCGTACCCTCCATGGCTTCTGATTCTGTCGGAAAGCACCCAAGTATTAACTGAAAAGGATACGGTACTCAAAAGGATACAGGTGGTAGGGTCTTCCGGATCCCTGTTCACGCGTTTTGATAGTTGTGAAGTCAAGTTAAGACCTTCCAAATGATACAACTCTCTGACCGGTAAAACAGGCAGAGCGATGGATCACTGGAAAGGGCGTGGGTAAGGTATAGGAAGTCAGCCTAGAACAAAATAAAGTATCATGAATAACTGCCCCCAACCTGGGTATGATGGAATAGAAAATGTCATGAATACACACACTGACCTTGAGTCCAGGGCAGAACGAGTCCAGCAGAGTCTCTTGAGGAATCCAAGGTAGAACAAACGACAAGGAAGGGGAGATTAGTAAGGGAGACTTATCCCGAACGGAACGAGGCTCACGCTAGATACCGGGTTGATGCACCACAGGATAGCGTCCAAGGTACTGTTCACTGTCACCTTCCAATTTGAAAAGCTTCCTTCCCACGTAGAGTAAAGTATAGAAATTAATCACTCCCCCTGTTAATATCACAGGAGCAGGAGTTGGAAATAGCGCTCCTTTTAAGGTATAAACAAAGTTCACGCGGATATGTACAGCCGCGAAGAAAAGAGCGCGTGCGTGTGGATTTACACGCGACTAGGATTCACGCAGTCCAGGCCAGCAACGCTTGAAGATAGCGTGCGCGTGTGGATTTTACACACGAGCAGGATTCACGCCGTCCAGACCAGCAGCGCTCGAAGACAATATATGCATGTGGATTTTACACGCGAGCAGGATTCACGCAGTCCAGGCCAGCAGCGCTCGAAGACAATATATGCGTGTGGATTTTACACGCGAGCAGGATTCACGCAGTCCAGGCCAGCAGCGCTCGAAGACAATATATGCGTGTGGATTTTACACGCGAGCAGGATTCACGCAGTCCAGGCCAGCAGCGCTCGAAGACAATATATGCGTGTGGATTTTACACGCGAGCAGGATTCACGCAGTCCAGACCAGCAGCGCTTGAAGATAGCGTGCGCGTGTGGATTTACACGCGAACAGGATTCACGCAGTCCAGTCCAGTAGCGCTTGAAGATAGCGTGCGCGTGTGGAATTACACGCGAACAGGATTCACGCAGTCCAGTCCAGTAGCACTTGAAGATAGCGTGCGCGTGTGGATTTACACGCGAGCAGGATTCATGCAGTCCAGACCAGCAGCGCTTGAAGATAGCGTGCGCGTGTGGATTTACACGCGACCAAAACAGCTCCAGGAATCAGCGTGTGACGGAAACACGCTATAGAAGGCCCAATAAGTAGCTATAGTAACCTGCAAGGATGCAGACCGGAGGTTCAGCTACACAACGCCAAATGATTCGATCAGAAGCAGCGAGTGCAGTTTCCACGCTGCTTAAATATGTAATGCCGTAGTTCACGTGACGAAGCAGAGTACACGTGGAGTTAGCGACGTGAAAAGTGCAAACGTCGTTTTCCCGGCAGCGTATCGAACAACCGCCATTTGGAATAGAACGGTCTAGCTGTTCTACGAGTGTAGGAGGTAGGACCACGTCCAGCATGCATGACATGAACACAGTGTGCGATAAGTGGCAATGCCATCATTAAAGTAGTTGGTGTTGTGCAAATCTTATTTTCCAAGATTGAAGATTCATATTAGGAAATAATAATTGATATGGTGTGACTGCACATGTGTGATACATCATAACGAGATTTCCAGGGCAAGGCAATTCTGATTGTGTTAACCAATTAGGACATTTTATGTATTTTACTGTGGTGAGTTTGCCTGCATAAAGTAAGGGAACCACCTTTTGATTTTTAGTTTTTTTAATACATTAGACTTTCAATGATACGTACAGCGTGTTTCTTTTCTTAGAACCATGGGTGGGAGTGAATACCAAGGAATGTTGGATTAGTGATTGCCATTTAGTGAAAAGAGCGACATATCAATAAATATCTTAACCATTGGACTCGGCTAAACATACTAGAGGGGTCCCTTGAGGACAATTGATCTAAAATCCAGCATCCAAGGGGCTTTTTAGAAACTGGGTCATTGTTAATGTCCTGGATAAATCTAGACCTCTGTTAGCCCACTTTCTTGCATCGAAAAGTTTTCTTTGGTCCAAATTGTATTTCGTCTGAATTGAGCCCTTCTATGAAAACGTTTCTATTGAAATTTCAGAACTGAAATTCTTCCTTTTGCAGCTCTTAACTCCTGTTGGGCCGCCAGTCTTTCTGACGTATCCCCAAGGTGTCCCACCTTGAAGAAAGACCCATTTCATTTTTTATTCTATTTTCAATCTATGCTGCTATTAGGAAATATTGGCTTTTCCTACTTTTAAATGCATACAATGTTAATTTCTTAAGAAGAGCACTTTTATTCCACTAATAGAGAGTCTCTAGTTTTTGCGGTCTCAAACCACTTGAAAAGGTCTTGGCCATGAAGATTGCACCTTTTAGAGATAGTCACGTGGGCTACTTTGTGATGATGTGGCTGTGACCTGACAGAACGGTACCTTTATGCTGTTATTATGCTGCTGTTTGTAAATGTTTAAGATGGTATTCATGTTTTTAACTTTTGACGAAATGTAATTTTATTTGTTGTCCTTTAAACTGGAGCACACCCCCAACATGCTGGCACTACTGTAATTGTAAGAAGTAAAGTGCAACAGTGCAAAACATGTGCAAACAAAGACAGTGCTATGGTTCTTGCCAATTGCAGACCAAACCAAGTATCTTCCCTAAAGAAACCAATATACAAAGCAGTTTTGATAAAGCCCTTCGTGTGTAGTTTCCAATTTGATGTTAAAATCTGTTTTCAGTGTACTAATCCCTAGTGCCCCAAACCTTACTAAACCATTTACCTAATTTGTGACCATTTAGCACCCTTTTCTCCTCTAAAATACCTCATAGATTAATTAAACAATTTTTCTGATAGTTTAGGAATCCTGTCCTTCCAGTTAGTATGATAGGTTGTGATATCAGCATACCAAAAAAGTCTACGGCACTTACAAAGTTATGAGAGATATTTCCCAGCCTGAATCCTGGCGAAATAGAACACCCACATTGGAAGCAACAATCGTGTAATCATTTATTTCTGGAATTTTACTAAAAACTGAGGTCGTATATATTGGTAACTGACTACACTCACAAGCCTATTCGGGTCAACCTCCCCATTACTCGGACAACTATATTTACTAGTCCTAAACCATTTGTTTAGATGTATGGGCATGTAGTAACACCAAAAAAGAGACCTAAAGTGGTTTAAAAGATTGTTGGTATCCAAAAGAGTCCTATAAATAGTAGACAGACTCTCTGTGAGTAGGATAATCAGCTCTTGTTACCCATCACATGGTTGCCACTTCATAATAAAGGCATCTTCTTCCAGAGTATTCCATCTCCCCAACCTATAAGAGCCAACAGATTGTAATATAGCTCCTTTGCCAATCAATATTTTAGCAAAAACAAATTCAATAAGCTCATGCAGATCAGTCAAATAAGGGATTGTAAGGTGAAAGTCTCTAATTTGGAGATATCTATAAAACTCTGCCAGTGGAACCTTATATCGAGACATTACCTGATCATGTTATACAGTCACTCCCCTTTCCTCCAGCTTCCCTAAATTGTGGTAACCTAGCTCTTCCCACTTATTGTCCATGACACTGTCCGAAAGTATTTGTGATGGTTCCTCATTTTTCCACATTTGAGTGCACACTCTGGACTTCACTGTATAATGTTTGCAATAACTGGTATATTCTACAGCTCTGACTATCCTCTCTTTATTTATTGTATTTGTTGGTAGCGCCCAGACCCAGAGGTATCACAGCGCTAAGAAGGTAGTACATAATACGTTACAACAATATGTTACAAGATGGTTAAAAACAGTAGGGTTACATTTCATCAAAGGCAGTGGTATTCATACATTGGAGATAGGCTGAGGAGTTACACATATTCGTTAAATAGTAAAGTTTTTACTTGCTTTCGAAAGAATGTGTAGGATGGTTCGTTTTGGATATGCTGAGGAAGAGTATTCCAAATTTTAGGAGCGATGGTGGTGAAGCAGGATTGTAAGGTGAAACCCATGGCTCTCTGTGCCACACCTATATATTTAGAACATAATGAGCGTCATTACAACCGTGGCGGCCACGGGATGAACGGTGCTGGTAAGACACCGGCACCGTTCATACCGGGCCGCCACAGTACGAGTCTGCTCGCGGGGGCTGCTCTGGACGCCTGGTCAGACCTATGGGGCTCAATGGGAATGGGGCCGTACCGGCTCCGGGTCCCACGAAAGGGAATTACTGGGCCCCCCAAGATCGGAATGGCCCGGTAAGTCCCTTTTTGCGGGACCCGGACCCGAGTTTGGGGGTAGCCATGCCCTTACTAAGGGCATGGCTACCCCCAAACTCGTAATGAGGCACAATATGTTTCTATTTGAGGATGTACTGTACAGACAAAAGTGTGGTACGGCCATGGGTTAATGCATTGCATACACCTATGCACATTTATATATGGGTTGGTGGGAGCAAAAGATGGCTTGGTCGGAAACCAACGATCAGTTTGTTAATCAAACTGTGTGCTGGTATACGTTATAGATGACCTTTTTTTGGTATGGAGAGGGGGACAGGAATCTCTCACAGAATATGTGGGTTTACTTAATAACCACAATATGAATCTTCGACTTACATATGTGATTAGTTTAGAACAACTCGTGTTCCTAGATCTTGAACTATTTATCGACAACAACAAGATAAATAGTAGATTACATAGGAAACAGGTAGTCTCAAACTCCATACTTCATGGTGCCAGCCATCACCCGGTTAAACTTAGATAAAGTATCCCATATGGAGAAATGGTTAAAGCTAAAAGAAATTGCTCTCAGAAGGAGGATTTTCAGATTGAAGCCTGTAAAATGGGAGCTTGCTTCTTAGAAAGAGGTTGTGTGAGACATAATATAATTAGAGCATATCAACAGACAGAAAGTCGAGATGGATGAGAGCTTCTTAGAAATAAGAGCAAAGATAAAGAAACAGGAGAGATAAGGTTTATTACTACCTACAGCTCTCAGGCCACCAACATTAGAAACATTCTCAGTAAACATTGGTCGATTTTACAAACAGATACAGATTTACAAGCTTCAATAGGTAATAAGCCATTAATCACCTTTGCTAAAGCTAGATTCCTCAAAAATCTTATTTCACCCAGTACGTTAAGAACAGGGAATGCGACGAATAACTGCTTAAGACAAAACATACCTAGCAAGGGTTTTGATAAATGTAACAATTGTAAAATGTGTACCTATGCTATAAAAGCAGAAGAAATCAGATATGGCACGATGCGCAAAACATGTTGGCAGGTTAAAAGAAAATAACATGTTTCACAAAATTTGTGGTGTATGCCATAATCTGCCCGTGTGAGCGAATGTATGTGGGCTCTACCATTTGTCAACTCAAAATAGGCATTTTACAACATTATAGGGCCATACTCAATAATGATGCCAATTATCCATTGGCAGTCCATTTTGCTGATAAACATCAAAGTGATGTATCATTGATGAGATTTTTTGCTCTAGCACACATTCCCATACATAAGAGGAAAGGTAACATAGAGTTCAAATTGCGCAAATTAAAGTCAAAACTAATATTAATCTTAAACACCAAAAATCCAAAAGGTCACAATACTGGAAAAGAGCTAGCCATACATCTGTTAGATGATTAAACAGTAAAGAGATGTTGGTAGAAGTTTTTAATTAATGTTGACCGAGCACTTTACATTGTATTAATAAGACAATGATTCAATACAATGATTAGCACTGTTAACTTTAAAGGATACAATCATCTATTGAGAGTATCTTTAAACAGGTTTACAGAAATTGAAATTGATTGACAAGCACACAGTCACTCTTTTTGAGAGGTAAATATAGGAATATAACTCTATTAAATGACAAGCACACAGTCACTTCATGAAACAATGTCACTTTAAATTATAATAACAGTAGAATGTCCAGTAGTCTGATGTTTAGAGTATCCTCTAATATTAGGGGTATACCTATTAAGCCGATTTGTACGAGCTATGATAAAATGTAAAATGTTGATCTGTCAAGTGTATATGTATTGTTTTTAATGTTTAAATGTGGAGAATACGGGTATCTATTATGCACGTTTGCACTTTAATTTATTGTGGTTGATGGCAAGCATAGATTAAGAGTACTATTGCCCACTTGGGCTGAATCGTCGAAAAATCAGTTGCTCTGATGTTTTAAATTCAGGCATTGTCATTGACAATATATATGCCAGCTGCACACAGTAAGGAATGGTGCCGCCGCACATACGATGGCCTCCAGAGGTACGTGAGTTGGAGGACTCCAACCACGCAGAATTAAACTGTGATGGTAAATGTTAGTATACATGAAGCAGCCATTTTGCGTTTGAGTCTGAAGTTATGGTATTATTATATACATTTAATAAAAAACGAATATGGGAGACGTAAAGACATTGAGACATTTGTATTTGACAAATCTTAAGATGTTTATTATGAACAACAGATATACAGAGCCATAATAGCAAAAACAGGTCTAATATGGCCGCCGTTGTGGTAACGAGATACAAGAACCCATGATGGGTTGTCACATGTCCCCATATAGTAACGCCCTCCAGAAAGTGAAGAAATAGAGGAAGGCTCAGACAATGTAGATTGTAATACTTTGCCTGAACAAGTCCCTGCTAAGGGGGGGAAGGAACGTGTGGGGTGAAGCAGCGAGTTCTCAAGCTGCATATGTAAGTCCATGCTGATTTAGACTCGCTTTTACTTATGACTTGATTTTATCTAGTAAAGATCTGTGCCAAATAATGTTGGGTTGAGTGCTCTGTTACTATTACCTTGCTGCAAAGGTTGTTGCTATATTTGAGAAGGCCTGTGAGTAGTTTGTTAGAATGCATATATATATTGCACTTTATGCCGGAAGGGCTTATACGATTTTGCCTTGCCGCACATCTTTTTATGCTGCTCCTGATTAGCTTGCACTTGCACTTTATGTTATTATGGCTTTGAATGTATAATACCCTTAAACAGATATCGTACATTGATCGCTGCCTTGCATTCTATTATCATATTTATAATGTTGACTAACTTGTAAACATCTCCATCTGTTTGATCATCTGATGGCTTTTCCATGGCTATCTTTTCCGGCACTGAGTCTGTTAAATTGTCTATTAAGACATACGAGTTACAATGTCTGCTATTTTGTACAAATTTATGCTGCTATTTTGCTTTTTTGCTTCGTTGCACAAAGTCCAATCGTACATATTTATGCTACGATTCTTTGGATTTCTTCAATTTGTACATATCTTGATTATGCATGGCATTTTTTACTCTTTTAGCTCTCGTAGCCTGCCCTCAGATTGACCATGTGTTTTGTAGAAATTACAAATCCTTTATACTATTAGCCAGTGCAAAATGCATTTTCTTTTTGTTCTACATATCTATATGGAGATGTTTTGTTATTCTACAACCGGGTATTCACATCATGATATATTGGCAGTTTGTATAGAACCATATCTTTATTTCTGTACTATTATCTTTGTACTTTATTCTAGGACGGTATATGTGCTATACTGCTGGTTTACTGCAGACTTTTCATCCTAATATGGCTGCCAGCAAAACAGTCTTCCATGGTACTTCTAACTCAACCAACATAGATGATGGACTACTTGCTAGTGTTATTTGTGTCTGTGTACTTTGCTATACCACGTGATCAAGCGCTCAGTTGAGCGTGAAACGCGTTGTGGGTGGGCCGTTCACCAGGCGTCCTGCTTTTGTCTGTTTTGCTGTATCCCCAGCCCCCTTTTGCTCTGCACATACTGTGCAGGCTGATTTTACCATTAAAAATATTTTTCACACCGTCTTGTGTGAGCATTGCATTCTTTTTTGGGGTCCTCTCCCTATTCGGGATTGTAGGACCCTTGTGGATCCATGGTGAGTGCGGTCTGTCCTCTTTCCTCCAGTTTCTCTGTTATCAACACACGGAGCGTACCGTGTTGGACCTGCACCAACCTTTCTTTTTCTTTTTCTGGCGCGTCCGCCGCTTAGAGTCGCTTTGTCAAGCGGTATCGCTGCCACTAGGGGCAAATTTCTCTGCAAACTGAAGCTGAGCCGTACTATAGAGGAAGTGCAGCCCGAGAACACCTGCCTTTGTGAACATCAGACGCGCGCCGGAGGACGCGCGGACTATGGCCGCTTGGTAGGTGAGTACTTCTCGTGTGTTCTGCATCTCTTCCTATTTTATCACTATGACGGTACTACAGAGCTCTAGCACTTCACCCTAGTTTCTTCCTTGCTATTCTATATTGCTAGTTGCAATGGATCAGGCATGCTGTGGTAATTTTATTCTTAAATGCAACTTCATGCTCACACGTGACGAATGTTTTTCATTCATTTGGAAGTTGATGTCCTTAAAGTAAACTATAAATACTTTTTTCTCTGGACATCATTAGGGGTGCGTGGATACGCAGCATTTTCAGACATGCAGGACGCCTGGGTAACAGCTCGGCTTGCACAGGCCAAGGATCTCTTTAGTGAATCTCAAGTGTTACCTACCTTAGTACCTTCTATGGGGACAAAAAAGAACAATGCTAGTCTTAATCCAGAAATTACCTTGCTTAAAGACATAGAAAAACTACGAAGAAGGGAAATCTCCAAATGGTGGGAGGAATACTCTCTACAAAATTATCTGGATGTCAGACGTATACCACGAGGACTACGAATTCTGACAATGCCGTCCTTTGAGGATCAGGACCCTGCTATGCTCCAAGAATGGGGAGATGCTAGAAAGGGGTGCTCAGCACACTTCCTTACTATTCTAGTCAAATATGCTAAATCAGATAGATCTAAGGCATTAGAAGAGCTTGCGAAAAAGGAAATAGAACTCACTAAATTGTCGCAGTCTGAGGAGGGGAAACAACTTCGTGGTAAAATCAACGAATCATTACTTACATATGAAGATGATATTAAACAACGAAAGCATCGTAAGTTCACTAGGGACAAAATCGACTATGAGACAGGCAGGATCTTCACGTTTGCCAGAAGATTTGATTCATTACGGAAAAAACCGACGGCTCAGCCTATAGCTGACGGCGACCTTGACTCTATCTCGTCTGAATCAGACATCTCAGGCTTTGAAAATGAGGAGCCGTCTGTTAAGTTGAATTTTTTAGACGAGATGAGACTGTTATGTCAAGATGGGAAGAATCAGAAACAACGGGGAAGAGGACGAGGCAGAGGAAAAGGAAGAGGAAGGGGACAGAAATTACGAGGAGGAAAACTACTCGGCGAGGCCAGCGTGGGAAACGGGTCAGAAGCATGCCAAGACAGCAGAGCAACGCGCTCTGGAACCAAAAAATAACTAGTGACAATATGAAGCTGTGCCAAATCATCAATTTATCCTCACATATACTTACTAAAGCTCAAGCCTCTGTCCTCTCTCTCGGACTTAACTTCTGTCCCACCAAAACCTTTGATTATGTCCAGTCACGTATCGATCTGGATAAATTTATTCGAAAGATCAGACTCAAAAAAATGTTTTCTTCCAATCCAACTGTGCCAAAATCATCAACATCTCGTATTGGACACACTGATCTTCTGATTTCTGATCTTCCATCTCTTATTGACCTGGCTTGCCTTGAAGACTCTGACTTCGATCCGACTAATGCCTGTCTTACTGAGTTCGGCATTGACCCTGATTGGGATGTACGAACCAAACTCAAGGAAAAGTCTAAGTTCAATCCACAGTTTCCCGTTGGTGGATGCATTGAAGCATTTTATGATCTATGCATTAATGACTTCAGGAAATTACGAAACAGTACCATCAAGAGTAAATACAATCTTACTTCCGTTCAACTCACGGCTATCAGTGAATTACAAAGCTTGCCAAACATTGTTATCAAACCGGCTGACAAGGGTTCCAACATTGTAATTCAAGATCGTGTTTGCTATGTAATGGAGGCTAATCGCCAACTTAAAGATCGACTGTGCTATGCCCAACTCGTGAAAAATCCTTTCGAAGATATCCAGTCTGAACTTAAAGATTTATGTGCTAAGTGGACTGAAATTGGGCTCATAGATGATGACCTTGTTAAATTTTTGGTTCCATCCGGGTTCATTATACCTACAATCTACTTTTTACCTAAAACACACAAATCTCTGGTGCATCCACCGGGCAGGCCCATTGTCACTCTGTGTGGTTCTCTCCTTGAGCATCTGGCCCAGTTTGTTGATGAAACCTTATCTCCCCTTGTGTCAGCTTTACCCTCATATTTACGGGACACCAAAGATTTTTTACAACATATCTCTAACATACCTTGGGAGGAGGGCTTACTTCTAGCAACCCTTGATGTTGTCTCTCTTTACACCTCCATTGACCATCAAGTTGGTATTAATGCCTGTAGATATTTTCTTGATACCCGCTCATTGAATTTTTACAGCCACAGCTCTATGATTCTTGAAATGCTCTTCTTCTGCCTAAACAACAATGTTTTTTTGTTTGAAGGTTCCTTTTTTCGCCAGGTAAGAGGCACTGCCATGGGCAGCACTTTTGCTCCTTCGTATGCAAACCTAACAATGGGATGGTGGGAGGCCACCTTCCTGAGTGATTTACTTTCATCTAGTTTCGCCACACACATTGTTGCATGGTGGCGATATATCGATGATGTGTTCGTCATATGGAAGGGGACTAAGGCTGAATGGCAATCATTTGTGAAATTAATCAATACCAACATGTCCAATTTGAGCTTCACAGAATGTAATAGTGCGACTAAAATTGTCTACCTTGATGTGGTAGTGTCTCTTGAGAGAACTGGCCTATGTACAGCATTATACAAAAAATCAACCAATACTGGTTTGCCTTTACATGCTACAAGTTGTCATCCCACATCATGTAAACACAGTATTCCATATGGGGAATTCATTAGATATCGTAGGAACTGCACAGATCTAGTTTCCTTTGATTATCACTGTGCCTTGGCGGCCAAAGATTTTATCAAGCAAGGTTATGAGCGCAGAATTATAGAACTGGCCTACACCAAAGCACATGGACTCTCTAGGGATCACTTACTATATAGTACCAAGCCCGTCAGAACTATTGTCAATGATGAACCCCGCCTGATTGTAACATTTGACAATGCTTCTAATCATGTCCGTAAAATTATCGAACGACATTGGCGGATTCTCATCATGGACAAGGACTTATGTCCTCTACTTTCTAAACGTCCTACCATCACATATAAACGTGTACCCTCGCTTAGGGATAAGTTGGTTTCTAGTTTCTTGCCACCTATTAATACCAATCCATCTTATATGAAATCACTGATGGAATCCCCAATAGGATTTTCGAAATGTTGCAAATGCAAGGCCTGCATTCATGCCATCACGTGCAAATCCTTCTTGCATCCGGTTACCCAATGCCATCAGCCGATTAAATATTCAATGAATTGTGACACCACTTTTGTGGTCTATGTGCTCTCCTGTCCTTGCATGAGATGGTATGTCGGGAGCACTACATGCAAGCTTAAGCTCAGAATATTACAGCATCTCAGGGCAATTAAAAATTCTGATCCCGCATACCCTATGGCCAAGCATTTCAAAGAAAAACACAACAATGACCATTCTCTCCTTAAATTTTTTGCAGTGGCGCATATTCCTATCCACCCCAGAGGAGGGAATCGTGTGCTCAAATTAAGGCAGTTAGAGACCAGATTTATTCTGGATTTCGATACCAAGTTCCCCAATGGCCACAACCTCGACGAGGAGCTTTATACGTTTATAGGTACATAGATGACGTTACTTGGTAACTGTCTGGTTTGGAGCAGTGTTCCCGAAATCATTGATTCGTCCTTTTGTCTACCCAGATGAGTAGAATGTTTCTTGTTTCAAATTCCTGACCTGTGCCCGGTCCTGACCTTTTCTCCTGTTTTGTCATTATGGATATATCACCACTCAAGTTCACTAGTGAGATTGGTCACACCTCTAGCCCTATTTTTAAGCTGTTATCTTCACGACCCCCTTTGCACATTCGACACTTCGTCTGTGGACAATCTTTGTTGTAGTCTTTTATGTTCAATCTTTTGGTGTTCTCTAATCTGGTTTTACAATATTATATCAAGTTTACATGCTTCAGTTCGAGGTATTCAGTCAACCGCATTAATGCTCACTCATGTAAGTTGTGACAATATGTGCCAGTTAACCTCTTAAATTAGTGTTAATTACATTTGTTTATATAACTTTGGTGACCTGTACAATTCTTATGCTATCTACTGGCTGACTTGCATTCGCACTTATGAGATCCTGCTTCCTTGCACATTTGTATATGCTGTTTTTGACTAACTTGCACCTGCACTTTATGTCATTATGTCATCATGACCTTAGATTGACACGGTACATTGACTGTCGCTTTGCATTTTACTATTATAGTACCAATGTAGACTAGTTTTTATCATGTCATTTGTATCTGCTTATTTAATCTTGCCGGCTTGAATAATTTCTATGCTGCCCTTTGGTTGACCTGCACTTGCACTTTATGCCGGAAGGGCTTATACGATTTTGCCTTGCCGCACATCTTTTTATGCTGCTACTGATTAGCTTGCACTTGCACTTTATGTTATTATGGCTTTGAATGTATAATACCCTTAAACAGATATCGTACATTGATCGCTGCCTTGCATTCTATTATCATATTTATAATGTTGACTAACTTGTAAACATCTCCATCTGTTTGATCATCTGATGGCTTTTCCATGGCTATCTTTTCCGGCACTGAGTCTGTTAAATTGTCTATTAAGACATACAAGTTACAATGTCTGCTATTTTGTACAAATTTATGCTGCTATTTTGCTTTTTTGCTTCGTTGCACAAAGTCCAATCGTACATATTTATGCTACGATTCTTTGGATTTCTTCAATTTGTACATATCTTGATTATGCATGGCATTTTTTACTCTTTTAGCTCTCGTAGCCTGCCCTCAGATTGACCATGTGTTTTGTAGAAATTACAAATCCTTTATACTATTAGCCAGTGCAAAATGCATTTTCTTTTTGTTCTACATATCTATATGGAGATGTTTTGTTATTCTACAACCGGGTATTCACATCATGATATATTGGCAGTTTGTATAGAACCATATCTTTATTTCTGTACTATTATCTTTGTACTTTATTCTAGGACGGTATATGTGCTATACTGCTGGTTTACTGCTGACTTTTCATCCTAATATGGCTGCCAGCAAAACAGTCTTCCATGGTACTTCTAACTCAACCAACATAGATGATGGACTACTTGCTAGTGTTATTTGTGTCTGTGTACTTTGCTATACCACGTGATCAAGCGCTCAGTTGAGCGTGAAACGCGTTGTGGGTGGGCCGTTCACCAGGCGTCCTGCTTTTGTCTGTTTTGCTGTATCCCCAGCCCCCTTTTGCTCTGCACATACTGTGCAGGCTGATTTTACCATTAAAAATATTTTTCACACCGTCTTGTGTGAGCATTGCATTCTTTTTTGGGGTCCTCTCCCTATTCGGGATTGTAGGACCCTTGTGGATCCATGGTGAGTGCGGTCCGTCCTCTTTCCTCCAGTTTCTCTGATATATATATATATATATATATATATATATATATATATATTCAGTAAAAAAACTTTGTTAAAGGGACGTTATGGTTAAGTTGCGCTACTAAAAACCTATGAAATTCAGTGAAAAAACGTTGTTAAGGGGACGTTATGGTTCCAAGTAAAACCGAAAAACCCTTGAAATTCGCCAGTTATGGTAAGCTAAGCAACCATAACTCGCGCCACCACCGTGCACTGCTAACATCAAAGATGACATTGATGACATCACTGATGACATCACATGTGTATGTACTTTTCATGAAATATGTGTACAAGGGATTCTTATTATAATGTTGCGAAAAAAGTGTCAAGGATCATTGCAATAAATATCATACCCTTATTAGTGCATTGAAGGATGCATTGATATAAATAGCATTCTATTATGGAGTTCTATCTAGTATACTTAGCTACTAATGCAGAAACATAGCATTGTGTGCAGCGTACAAGATGAAGGTATAATATTCGTAATGTTAATATGTTGAATAATGAAATGATAATTGTTTTCTTAATAGATTTTTGTGTACTGTGAAATATGTAATAAGTAGCTAATAAAACCCATGTATTACATAATTGCATTACTATAGACAAAACACAAAGAGACAAGAACACATACTAATATGGGTATATACAGGGAAAGTGAAGTTAGCAAAAAAGCACAAGTAGTAGCACAAACAATTCATAACCTAACTGATTATTTTCATGCAAATAAATTATTGCTCTGTTTCAAAGCTGCTATTTACCCTATGTATATGTATCACTTGATGTGATTGGACCCTAAGGAAAGTAGTGTGAGTACAATGTATACAAATATGACCATATACAGGGAAAGTACAGCCATAAAAAACAACAGAACTATCAGAAAGTGCTGATAAGTCTATTGATTATCTTTATGCACAAAAAGGATTGCTGTCTTTAAAGCTTGTCTCTTCCCCTATGTATATGTTTCATATGATGTGACTGGACTCTAAGGGAATTACTATAAGAACCTACTTGCAGGATACGTCTTCAAATAAAATACAATTTTTAGTTTCTGACTGTTACTGAGGAAAACCATGTGGCCTAGATATGTCAGCAAAAGAAAAAAGAGTGAGCCAGACATGTGATGTCATCAGTGATGTCATCAATGACATTTGTGATGTCATCTTTGAAGTCGTGGGTGTTAGTCTTAGCAGTGCACGGTGGTGGCGCGAGTTATGGTTGCTTAGCTTACCATAACTGGCAAATTTCAAGGGTTTTTCGGTTTTACTTGGAACCATAACGTCCCTTTAACAAAGTTTTTTCAATTAATTTCATAGGTTTTTAGTAGCGTAACTTAACCATAACGTCCCTTTAACAATGTTTTTTTACTGAATTTCATAGGTTATTAGTAGCGCAACTTAACCACAACGTCCCTTTAACAAAGTTTTTTTACTGAACTTCATAGGTTTTTAGTAGAGCAACTTAACCATAACGTCCCTTTAACAAAGTTTTTTTACTGAATTTCATAGGTTTTTAGTAGCGCAACTTAACCATAACGTCCCTTTAACAAATATTTTTACTGAATTTCATAGGTTTTTAGTAGCGAAACTTAACCATAACGTCCCTTTAACAAAGTTTTTTACTGAATTTCATAGGTTTTTAGTAGCGCAATTTAACCATAACGTCCCTTTAACAAAGTTTTTTACTGAATTTCATAGGTTTTTATTAGTGCAACTTAACCATAAAGTCACTTTAACACAACGTAACCACAACGTCCTTTTCAATGGAGGAAGACGACTAGCATCCTAGGTTCTCAAAGTGGGAACCCGGGGTGGTTAAAAACAGATTTTTCTTCCCAAACCGGGACGCCGCTGGCAGGCGTGCCGGTGTAGGAAGGAAAATCTTTTACCAAGATGGACAGCATCGAAAGGGAAGGCGGGGTGTATAAAGAGAACACAACAGGGCATCGGCGGGGGTAAGAAGGGAGACACGGGGCATGAGCAAGGTGTGGGGGGAAAGAAGGGAGACACAGGGCATGAGCGGGGGGTGGGGGGGAAAGAAGGGAGACACGGTGCATGAACGGGGGGTGGGGGGAAGAAGGAAGACACGGGACATGAGCGGGGGTGGGGGGAAAGAAGGGAGACACGGGGCATGAGCGGGGGTTGGGGGGGAAGAAGGGAGACACGGGGCATGAGCGGGGGTGGGGGGGAAAGAAGGGAGACACGAGGCATGAGCGGGGGGTGGGGTGGAGAAGGAAGACATGGGGCATGAACGGGGGTGGGGGGAGAAGGGAGACACGGGGCATGAGCGGGGGGTCGGGGGGGAAAGAAGGAAGACACGGGGCATGAGCTGGGGAACAGGGAGACACAGGGCATGAGCGAGGGAGCGTGGGGGGGAACAGGGCACACACAGGGCATGAGCGGGGGGTGGGGGTGTTAAAGGAGGGAGACACAGGACATGAGCAGGGGGTGGGGGGGAAAGGAGGGAGACACAGGGCATGAGCGGGGGAACAGAGGAGACACAGGGCATGAGCGGGGGCGGGGGGAAGGGGAGAGACACACAGGGCATGAGCAGGGGGTGGGGGGTGGGGGAGAGACACACGGGGCATGAGCGGGGGGTGGGGGGGAGGGGAGAGACGCGGGGCATGAGCGGGGGTGGGGGGAGGGGAGAGACACACGGGGCATGAGCGGGGGGTGGGGGGAGAGACACACGGGGCATGAGCGGGTGGTGGGGGGAGCGACACACGGGGCATGAGCGGGGGGTGGGGGGAGGGGAGAGACACATGGGGCATGAGCGGGGGTGGGGGGAGGGACAAGACACGGGGCATGAGCGGGGGGTGGGGGGGAAGGGGAGAGAGACACAGGGCATGAGCGGGGGGTGAGGGGGAAGGGGAGAGACACACGGGGCATGAGCAGGGGTTGGGGGGAAGGGGAGAGACACACAGGGCATGAGCGGGGGGTGGGGGGAAAGGAGGGAGACACACAGGGCATGAGCGGGGGTGGGGGGGAAGGAGGGAGACACACGGGGCATGAGTGGGGGTGGGGGGAGGGGAGAGACACTGGGCATGAGCAGGGGTTGGGGGAAGGGAAGAGACACGCAGGGCATGAGCGGGGGGTGGGGGGAAAGGAGAGAGACACACGGGGCATGAGCGGGGGGTGGAGGGGAAGGGGAGAGAGACACAGGGCATGAGCAGGGGGTGGGGGGGAAGGGGAGAGACACACGGGGCATGAGCAGGGGTGGGGGGAATGGGAGACACACACGGGGCATGAGCAGGGGTTGGGGGAAGGGGAGAGACACACGGGGCATGAGCGGGGGGTGGGGGGGAGAGACACACGGGGCATGAGCGGGTGGTGGGGGGAGAGCGACACACAGGGCATGAGCGGGGGGTGGGGGGAGGGGAGAGACACATGGGGCATGAGCGGGGGTGGGGGGAGGGACGAGACATGGGGCATGAGCGGGGGGTGGGGGAAAGGGGAGAGAGACACAGGGCATGAGCGGGGGGTGAGGGGGAAGGGGAAAGACACACGGGGCATGAGCGGGGGTGGGGGGAAGGGGAGAGACACACGGGGCATGAGCAGGGGTTGGGGGGAAGGGGAGAGACACACAGGGCATGAGCGGGGGGTGGGGGGAAAGGAGGGAGACACACGGGGCATGAGCGGGGGTGGGGGGGAAGGAGGGAGACACACGGGGCATGAGTGGGGGTGGGGGGAGGGGAGAGACACACGGGGCATGAGCAGGGGTTGGGGGAAGGGGAGAGACACACAGGGCATGAGCGGGGGGTGGGGGGAAAGGAGAGAGACACACGGGGCATGAGCGGGGGGTGGGGGGAAGGGGAGAGAGACACAGGGCATGAGCAGGGGGTGGGGGGGAGGGGAGAAACACACGGGGCATGAGCAGGGGTGGGGGGAAGGGGAGAGACACACGGGGCATGAGCAGGGGTTGGGGGGAAGGGGAGAGACACACAGGGCATGAGCGGGGGGTGGGGGGAAGGGGAGAGACACACAGGGCATGAGCGGGGGGTGAGGGGAGGGGAGAGACACACGGGGCATGAGCGGGGGATGGGGGAAGGGGAGAGATGCACGGGGCATGAGCGGGGGGTGGGGGGAAAGGAGGGAGACACACGGGGCATGAGCGGGGAGACAGACAAAAACACGGACATGAGTTTGTGTGCAGGCGGCAGATCCCACTCCTCGGCCCTCTGCTGGCCACCGTGTGCCGATGGCGTGAGCGGGGGCTGGAGAACAGGGGAGACACGGAGCATGAGCGGGGGTGGCGCAGAATAGGGCAGACACGGGCATGAGCGGGGGGTGGGGGGAACAGGAGACAGACACGGGCATGAGCAGGGGTGGGGGACTTACTGTACAGGCAAATTAACAAGGGGGGGTCCTGGGAGTCTCTCTGCCAGACATTAGTCCTGGTTACGAGAGACTTACCCAGAGTCTTTAGCTCACTATCTTTCACAGAGAAAAAATATCCCAAACATATCAGTCTTTGTCCTGCCCTGGGGCAGTCCAGCACCGAAATGCTAGGCAATTCTCCTCTGAACAAGAGTACCAACAGAAACCCCAGACACGTGTTTCGGTCTGGTTGGACCTCATCAGTAGGGTGGATCTGTGCCTCTCTAAGAATAGTGAGCAAGGGGTCCACGTCTGGATTCCCCTAGTAACTTAGGGTGAGACCCAAAGTTACTTAAATATGCAAATTAACAAGGGGGGGATCCTGGGAGTCTCTCTGCCAGACATTAGTCCTGGTTACGAGAGACTTACCCAGAGTCTTTAGCTCACTATCTTTCACAGAGAAAAAATATCCCAAACATATCAGTCTTTGTCCTGCCCTGGGGCAGTCCAGCACCGAAATGCTAGGCAATTCTCCTCTGAACAAGAGTACCAACAGAAACCCCAGACACGTGTTTCGGTCTGGTTGGACCTCATCAGTAGGGTGGATCTGTGCCTCTCTAACAGGCGACAGATCCCGCTCCTGCTGACCTGACAAAGCCTAAAGCCTCTCATGCGAGAAAGAAAGATGGCGGGCGTCTCTGAAGCCACGACGCACTGCACGCTTTCACCGCATCCAATGAGAGAGCACGTCAGATGTCCACGGACATCAAGCAAACCCGCTTGCTCAATCCCTGTCCTGTCCGCGGAGCAAACAGGGAAGTGTGTCCGCGAAGCGAACACAGATATCACTAATTTTGTTTTACCTACTTTTTGGTCGTTTTAAAAAAAAAATACTGGACAGATTTTCACCAAATTTGCAAAAGCACGCTTTCAGGACCAAGCCTCTGCTCCTGGTCCAAATTTGGTGAAAATCCGTCCAGCGGTTTGGGCTGTAGGTGCGAGCAAAAAATGTTTCCCATTCAGTCTATGGGGAAAATAAAGTTTTGGGACCCCCCCTATAACTTTCCCCCCCCCTGGACGAATCCTCACCAAACTTTGCAAAAAAATGTTTTTGCAAAGTTTGGTGAGGATTTGTCCAGGGGGAGCGAAGTTATAAGCCGCCCAAAAAGTGCTCTTCCTATGGAAACAGCAATTTAACCATAACTACATGGACACTACCGTGGCCATGTAAAATATATATATATGTATATATATATATATATATATATATATATATTGAAAGAAAGGGAGGAAAAAGGAGAGACCGCACTCTCCGCGGACCCAATAAAATCCATCAATTCATCAATCCAGAAGGAAAAGAAAGCGCAGCTCACAGGAGGTTATTGGAACACCCATTGTAATGAAAAACAGCACAAAATGTGAAAAACAAACGGCTGGGGAGACAGCAAACAAACAGAGGCAGGACGCCTATAGGCACGACCTGCTTACAACGCGTTTCACGCTCAACTGAGCGCTTGGTCACGTAAAGAAACGAAGGACAAAAGCACAGTTAAAAAAGAAAAATGTAGTCCTTTCACTATGTCAGTGGGAGCAGGGGTGCATGAGGGGACTGATTCAATGGCGGCCATATTGGAAGGGAAAATCAAGTCATGGCCAGCAATCGAACCAAAAGGGACCGATAAAGTATGCCAGTGGAATGGTAACAGCAAACCAATGTTTGGATAAAAAATTACATGAAAACCAAAGGCATCAAAGACAGACAGACGGTCAAATACAAGAGCAAGGCCATATGAGCCAATTCCCATGCACCCCATTTTCCACTGTTACTGGTCAACAAAGGAAAATACAACACAAGTTTAGCAATTGGGTGAGTGCATAGTGCACTCCTAAAATAAAGTCACAATACCCCATAGCATCAGAATACATACGTATAAATCAGTAAGTCAAATATAAGTCAGGCTAAAAGCAACATAGTACCATCATATACACAAAGATTAAAAGGCCAAACAGTATGTCATATCAAGATAAAATGTATGGGAAGGTCGAAACAGACTGTACAGAATAAAAGGACTGAAACATCATGGCGTCCTATAATGACAGTAAGGCCTTGTGCAAATCAGCAAGATAGCAGCATAAATATGTACAGGATGGCAAAAAATGCATCACATTCGTAACAACAATATGTGCAAAAGAGCAAAATTGCAGTCCTAGTAACAAGGTACATAACAATAGTGACTTCTATAAATCAACTGAGCAATAGAACGTGTATAAGTAATAGCAGCATTAATATGTGTAAGACGACAGAAAATGCATTATAATTGCAACATCAATATGTGCAAAAGAGCAAAGATGCAGTCCTGGTAATAAAGTGCAAGGCAACAATAACTTACGCAAGTCAACCAAATGACATTTCAAACTAGAACCAAAGTTGCAAGAAATAAAGTGCAAGTGCAGGCCAATAGAGAGCAATATGAATATGTGCAAATAAGCGAAAATCACGTTGGCAGTCTAAATTAGCAGCACTATGGCTGTAGGTACAGACAACAAGTCAACATAGCGGCATGGACATATAAACAAATGCAGGATATATCGTCTACACATAGCAACTGTAAACATATGCGGACCAACCAAATATGACTATTTCTGAATAATGTAAGCATGAGACCCATAGATGGAAACATTCGGCCTGACAAAATTCCAAATCCAAAAAGGAAATAATAATCTACGGGGTACAAAGGCAAATTTGTGTTGTAATAAAAGAGTGAGAGAAAGAAAGACCAAGTAACCAGAATGACATTTTTTTTTTTTAAATGACAGTGTAACAGAGAGTAAACAACACGGACTACATAAAGAAAAGAAAATGTACCAAGAGTCCTACTAGGTTGTAACTGCAGCAGCTAAAGAATGAAGAAAAAATAGAACTAGTGCGTAGACCAGGGACAGATCAGTGAAATGAGCAATAAGATAATACAAACTGGAAAAACTACTCCTATCGACTAAGTACAATCAAAGAATTAGCAGGGGAAGGCAAAACAATCCAGAAGGCAGCAGGCGGTATACTCTCATGTACCCAAAAACGTATAAAGCTCCTCATCGAGGTTGTGACCATTTGGGAACTTGGTGTCAAAATCCAAAATGAATCTGGTCTCCAACTGTCTGAGCTTTAACACGCGGTCACCACCCCTAGGATGTATCGGGATATGTGCCACTGCGAACAATTTAAGCAAGGTGAGGTCATTGTTATGTTCTTGCTTAAAATGCTTGGCCATAGGGTATGCGGGATCCGAGTTTTTGTTTGCCCTAAGGTGCTGCAATATTCTAAGCTTAAGCTTGCATGTGGTACTCCCGACATACCATTTCATGCAGGGACATGAAAGAACATAAACCACAAAGGCAGTATCACAGTTCATTGAGTACTTGATGAGCTGGTTGCATTGGGTGACCGGATGTAAAAAAGATTTACATGCAGTGGCATGAGCACAGGCCTTACATTTAAAACATTTGGTAAAGCCTATGGGGGAGGCCGTCAGTGATCTGGTGAGAGACGAATTAGTGTTGATGGGTGACAGAAAACTAGAAACTAGTTCATCCTTGAGCGAGGGTACTCGTTTGTATGTGATGGTTGGACGTTTGGAAAGCAGAGGGCACAGATCTTTGTCAACGATGAGAACACGCCAATGTCGCTCTATGATTTTGCGGACATAATTAGAGGCATTATCGAATGTGACAATAAGTCAGGGTTCATCATCGATGGCAGTCCTATCCGGCTTAATGCCGTACAGTAAGCGATCCCTGCATAATCTGCGCACCTTTGTATAAGCCATTTCTATGATTCTACGCTCATAGCCTTGTTTAACAAAATCTAGAGCCGCCAGGGCACAATGATGGTCAAAGGATGCTACATCTGTACAGTTCCTGGGATATCTAATTAATTCACCATATGGAATACTATGTTTGCATGACGTAGGATGGCAACTAGTTGCATGCAAGGGTAGGCCGGTGTTTGAAGGTTTTTTGTGTACTGCTGTGTGAAAGCCAGATCTTTCAAGGGTCACAACTACATCAAGGTAAACAATTTCAGTTATGCTGTGGCATTCTGTGAAACGCAGATTGGACATGTTGGTATTAATATGTTTCACAAAAGATTGCCACTCGGCTACAGTACCCTTCCATATGACAAAGACATCGTCGATATATCGCCACCAGGCGACAATTTGCGTGGCGAAGCTGGATGCGAGAAGATCACTGAGAAACCACCCCATAGTCAGGTTTGCGTAAAATGGAGCAAAAGTACTGCCCATGGCAGTACCCCTTATCTGACGGAAAAATGAACCCTCCAACAGAAAGACATTGTTAGTCAGACAGAAGGACAGCATTTCAAGGGTCATGGAACTGTGACTATGGAAATTCAGTGAGCGGGTATCAAGGAAGTGTCTGCAAGCTCCCATGCCAACCTGATGGTCAATGGAGGTATAGAGGGAGACAACATCAAGGGTTGCTAGAAGGAGACCATCCTCCCAAGGTGTGTTAGAAATATGTTGCAAAAAGTCCTTGGTATCCCGCAAATAAGAGGGTAAAACTGACACAAGAGGAAATAAAGTTTCATCAATGAACTGGGCCAAATGTTCAAGGAGGGAACCACATAAAGTAACAATTGGTCTCCCTGGTGGATGAATAAGAGACTTGTGAGTTTTGGGCAGGAAATAAATAGTCGGTTTAGTGTAACAGGAGGGAACAAGAAATGTAACAATATCATCATCAATAAGGCCAATCTCAACCCATTTAATACAAAGATTTGTAAGTTCAGACTGCATATCACCAAAAGGATTTTGGATAGTTGGGCATAACACAGTCGATCCTTGAGTTGACGATTGGCCTCCGCAACATAGTGTACTCGTTCTTGGATTACAATGTTTGATCCCTTGTCGGCCGGTTTGATGACAATATTCGACAAACTCTGCAGTTCGCCGATGGCCATAAGTTGGGCAGAGGTGAGATTGTGTTTATTCATGATGGTACTCCTCCGTAATTTTCTAAAGTCACTGATACACAAATCATAAAATGCTTCGATACATCCACCAACAGGGAACTGTATGTATATATATATATATATAACAACATTTTGGAAATCACCAGCTGTTTCACTGCTAATCCTCCACTCACAGCTTTCATCCCAAAAAGAAATGCATATGCACCAGAGAACAAGGACTCTAGCGTAGGAAGCGGTGGATGCTACACAACCAGGGGGCATCATGAGGATGTAACCTACAGGCGCTGGCCCCGTTGCAGGGCAATAGAGAGGGTTGCATACGTGCTGGAGCCGCCTATATAAAATGGCATAGGGAAGTTGCTAGGAAACCCAAAGCATACTGCCAAGTAACGTTTCTGTACAGGGTTGGGGAAGTGCACAGAGAAACAGAAATAATTTGAGCTGGAGACTTCCTCTTCCTCGCGGCATAGCAGCAAAAAGAGGAAGAATCTCTAAAAGAGGATAAAAGCTCTCTATCGTAGAAAGAGCTGAAACTCCTTTTTAAGGAATTCCTGCAACATAAACAGAAGAAGGGGAAAAAGAAGACGTCACCATCTCATTCTTCCTCTAATTCCTCTTCATCTACTCACTCCTCTTCTTCTGATTCCTCTACCTCCGCCAACGACGATGATGAGGAAGTCACTGGAAAATACCTTGATAGAGAAAAGTGAGAGAAGGGGTTGACACAAATCCCTGAGTCCATGGTTTTCAGTCTGTCAGTTAAACTTTATTTTGGTCAAAAAACCATAGAAGTATTAGAAATATAAATACCAAAAACAAATTCATAGTACATTATCAGAGGCAGTTTGAAGAATACATTTCTCAGATTTACATTTTTTAAAACAACATTTGCTAAAAAACATCATAATATTTCATTCAGTTCCCATAACATTTCTGAAACACAAATTTAAAAAGTACATGTTATTAAAAAGTGCATTTCATTATGCCCAACAATGGGATGAGACTAGTGGACTGATAAACACTTAAATACAGAAAAGCTAAAGTTCAAAATACCAGGTTGTCGCCCCTATTCATAAGCAGATTGCTAGATTTAAATAATAAAACCTGTTCTTGCCCTCCATGCACTCATTATAGTTTACCACCAAATGCACAGCTAAATCATCTTTTGAGTTAACACACAATGCTAGGGTTACGCTCACAGTTCTGACTGATCTGCATCTGAATAATGGCATAAGATATCTCTTACTGAAATAATAATACAAGGGGCAAAATAAAAGAAAACGTGTTACATTCTCAATTTCATTTGCCCTTACAGGATATTTTTTGGTTTACTTACAGTTCCATCTGTTCCAAAGTTCGGCTAAGGGTAACACACCTAGCCGAAGCTTAAGATAGAGAGCTCTGGAGAATTCTGGGGACACAATGTCCAGATAACTTTCATATCCAAGGCTCTGTTTTAAATCCCAGTATTTCCTTTCTCTAGCCTACTTAAACTGTAAACCAGGGTTCCACTTTCTTCACTATACATAAGTGCTTCCTTAATCTGTTTTTACCCCATGGCCAATCAGATGGGGTTCTTGCCAGAACTCACTGAAACCCAATGTATTAAAGGCATCCCTGAGGTATCTTATCCATGCCAGAGAACGGCCTCCCTTGTGAGGTAGAATGTCTTTGCGTGCTGATCTATATGTAAGGAGTCCTGGAGAAGACCATAACATGACCCAATAAAGTAAGGGTTTTGTCTTACATAAAGAGCCAATTCTCTGCACATCTACCTCTAAAAAGGCAGGTGTACTGGGCATACTACTAGGGAGCCCCAGCAAGTTTTTAAAAAGTTTATTTTCAGTTATGGTTAGTCTGCTACAGTTAGTTCCTCCCCGTAACTCGGCCCCATAGAGTGCCACTTGTCTAGCCTGGGCAGAATATGCTTCCAAGGATACTTTTACCGCCCCATAGCGTTAGTCCCGGGCAAACTTTGCAATGGCGCCACCATAGTGGTTCGGAGGACCAATTGCATTTATCTACAAATCTAAAATCCAAACAATCATACTCATTTACCTGCTCAACACGTTCTCCTTTAAGAGTTAAACTAAGTTTATTCATACCATTCATTTTGTTTTTCCTAAAAATCATTGTCTTCATTTTTTTCACATTAATGGAGAGACCGTTTGTATCACAAAACTCATCAAATGCCAGTAATTGTTTTTCCAAACCTTGCATCATGTGGTAAATTCATCAATACATCAAGAATGCTATTAATAAAAAGACAAAACAGCTTACGGGCCAATTAGCTTCCTTGGCGGACACCCATTTAGATTGGTATTTTCTTGGTAACCCTTCCATCAGCACTCCATCTCACTACAGCTTTGTTCCCTGGATATACATTCTGTATTGCCTTGAGAAGGGCTCCGGGGATCCCATGTGTCGGAAGGTGTTCCACAGCGGCACTCTGGGTACCTTGTCAAAAGCTGTTTTTAGATCAATAAATGTAACATATAGTCTATTTTTTCTTAAAGTTACATATTTATCATATAATAGACCCAACCTTGGGCATTAATCGATTGTGCTAATATTTACCCGAAAACCAGCTTGTAAATGATGCAAAATGTTCCTTTCCTCTATCCGAGCCTCCAAGTGAACTAGTAGTGCTTTAGCAAATATCTCCCTCCCCACCCCCGTGTCGAGCAATGATATTGGGTGGTAGTTCCCCGGGTCCTCTCTATCATCCTTTGGGGTTCAAGAAACAGGATGTAGTTGGGAAGTCCTTTGACCCTAAGATCCAGCAATACCAACATGTCCCAAAAGCTATTCCCTGATTGATTTTGCACATTATAGAGAAGATATTAAGGGAATGGGCCGACCTAGGACACATCATAATGCCTAGCTCTATGTCCAAGCCCTACCCAATTAAAGGGATGGAGAGCAGAATGCCTGTAAGTGGAGGTTGACTTAAAGAAGTCAAAATTAGGGTCTCACCTGGCACTTAGATGCAACGTCTACGGTTCTTATACTGTAGACACAGTTCAGTCCCTGGAGGAAGGTACTGACTGTGGCCAAACCTTAATGGACAAGGAGAAACAAGTGGAATTCATGTCCAGCCACTTTTGTAACAGAGTTAGAGGAATAGCTATGGCTATGGGTGCGGCCATCTCGGAATGCCACCTCCTTGCTAAGGATTGAACATCTGAAGGATTCCAGAAGTTTGCAGCCGTTAAGCTTCCATTTGAGAGACATACTCTCTTTGGGTTGACGTGGTTTTCAAGGCAGCTAAACATGTGGACAAGTTAAGGAAGAAGACATCCTCCTCATCCGACCCTCACAGTTCCAGGTCAAATAGGAGGCCACACTTCAGCAGATCAAGAGGCGAACAGAGAAAATTGTGATTTAGGGGTCCATTAAAAAAAACAGATCCCAGATAAAATGTACTTTTTGAAGATGTGGGACCAATTGGTCTCTGATGGTTGGACACACAGCACAGTTCGGGTGGGGTACAGGTTGGAGTTTGCCTTCCCCCTCCAGAATCAAGGTCTCTTTGGACCAGTCTGCTGAGGGATTTCCACAAAATGAAAGCCATGCTCACTGCACTCCAGGAAATGCAACACAATAGAGCAATTGTCAAGGTCTCAAAGCTAGAAGGTTCACACTATCCAATCAAAGTTGGATCGCACTGACTCTTCACCTTCAAGCTGGAGGGCTACTTCCTCACCTGATGATTCTGGAGAGTCCATACAAGATTGTTCTCTTCCCTTCTTCTTTTTCTTTGTTTCCTTACTTGTTTTTTTTTTAGTGAAGAGATAGGGTCTGTCTCCCTTGGAGGCCTCAGCGCCCAGTTGAGGAAACTGCCTCAGTGGCGTGGATCCCCGGGAGACATCCAGGATGGGTAAAAAGCCTTTCACAGCACAAAAAAACCCTGAAGTTCTTGCTTGTGGTTCCGTAGCAGAAATACAGAATGTAACTCCTAGCGCTCGATAGCAGAGCACCAAGGGAAATAGGAGCAGGAGGTTACGGACAAGAACAGGAGAGGAAGCAAGCCAGTATGCACAGTGAAGCACTCAGACCAGAGAAGGGAGGACCAGGTAAGGAGCCAAGAGGAAAGAGGGTAATGAGGAGGTAATTGCGTACCTGAGAAAAGGAATAACAGACAGCATCTAGCCCGGCAAGCTAACCACAAGGGTTGCAATTCTCTGAGCCGCATCAGTCATGTGTTGAAATAGTGTGGCGTCCATCTTGGTTGAACACTAGACTGCAGATACATGTTCAGCATGAACATGATGGAACCAACCAGGAAGGCAGTCGCTAATGCCTCCACAAGCTCCATCTGCGCTATGTGACACAAGGTGCCTAGGGCACAACAAGGATTGGTATTTTACTCCAGAATCTTCCTGGTACCCAAGCCAGAGGGCAACAGTTTCAGACAAATTATAGACTTGGAGGAGCTGAATACATTTGGGAAGACAAAGATGTTCAACATGAAGAGGCTGCAGAAGATCATCCCGGGGATCCTGAAAGGGGATTGGCTGGTATTGATATATATTCAGGAGGCCTACTAGCACAACCCCCTCCTCATGACCCATCAGCTTTTCCTGAGGTTTGCAGGTTGGGGGTCAGTTCATTACCAGTTAAGGGTCCTACTGTTTGGCCTATATTCTGCCCCCAGTGTCTACATCAGAAGGGTATATAAGTCTACCCTTATTTATTGGCTGGTCAGGGCCAGTAACAGAAGAAAGGTCCTGGTACACCTATGCAGAGGGTTTCTGATAAACATCCCGAAGTCTTAGATGGTTCCTTCACAACCCCTGCAATTCATTGGGTGCAGTTCAGTGCACAGGAGGGGAAAGCTTGTCTACCTATAATAAATTAATCTTTTATAACATGCTTAATACAGAATACAGTCTCTAAGCGCGGTGCTGTGTTATTCTGCGTTGTCTTGCTTCCAAGACAAACGCGTTGCCCCTGAGCTACCCTCTATGGACAGAGTTTACAAACTGCAGATGTTGTTGCACAGCATTCTCAGCAGGGACAAGGCGCTCACCAGGGATTCATTAACTCTAGAGGGGCACATGGCCTTGTGTGTTTGTGGTCCTCTGGGCACGACTGCATCTGAGACCTTTACCAAAACATCTTCTTTTCTTTTGGAACCCGGAGTTGGAGAATTACAAACTCAAGATCCCGCTCACAGACTCACTCCAGAATGATTTTCTTTGATGGAACTATCTCTCGTACCTCTAGAAGGGAGTGAGCCTGTCACCAGTCTCCAGGATAATTCTTAATAGAGATGCTAGCAGCCAAGACTAGGAGGCAGCTCTCCTGGGTCGGGAACATCCAGAACTGTGGTCCTGGGAGGCTGTGAGACGCTTCCCCAATTAGAGGGAGTTGGCGGACATTGGCAAGGTGTTGATGGTCTTCAGGCGGTTTGTGCACAATTGAGCAGTCATAGTATGAACCTACAGTACCATGGCTCTATGCTGCATACATTATCAGGGTGGTACGAGAGCCGAGGCCCTGGGGAATCTAGCTATTGCAATTGGTCACTGATCAGAGGCTCATCTACCATCTCTGCAGGCCATCCACACTAAGGGGGTGGATAATGTTGGAGCAGACAAATTGAGCATGTTTTCCCCGTGTCGGGAGAGTTGTCTGTCCAGCAGTCAATGTTCAAGGAAATGTGCAGGAGATTTGGGAATCCTTGGATATACCTGTTTGCCTCCCTTTGCAATGCCCAGGTTCCCAGGTTCTGCTCCAGGTTCCCATAACAGGGTACATGGGGAGTGGATGCCCTGTTGGTGGAATGACCCGAGACCCTGGCATATGCATTCCCTCCTTTTCACATATAGCATGGGTGGTTAGGAAGATAAGGGAGAACTTTTTCACAGCAATATTGTTGGTTCCATTCTGGTCCAGGAGGGATTGGTTCCCAGTGCTGATCGAGCTACAGTCAGAAACTCCATGGGTATTACTCGGGTGCCCCCCACAGTGGGGGTTATTGAAGCTGAGAGGAGGGTATTACAGAAACTAGGGTTCTCCTTTCAGGTTTCAGAAGTTGTCCAGCAGGTTCAGCAGTCAGCCACGCTTTGGTTATATGACCATCAATGGGACAACTTTGTGGTGTGGTGCGGCAGGACAAATCTGCTGGCACTAGAGTGCTGGATCCTGGTAATTCTGCAATTCTCACATGAAGGAGCATTGGAGGGACTGGCGGTGTCATGATTACGAGCACAGTGGGATGCCATTCATGCATTTAGGGAGCATTGGCCACTCCTCCAAGGAGTGAGGGCTCGGTTGCAAGGGGTCCTTAATGGCATAGTGGTATCAAGACCTGCAGTACCTTCTGGTGACCCCCTCTTGTGATTTGCTTTTGGTTTTCATTATGCTGCAAAATCTCCCCTTTAAGCCATTGGGATCATTGAGCAGAAATATATACCTCTGAAAATCACATTCTTGTGTCAGTCACCTCAGCCAGGAGATTAGGAGAGATTGGGGCTTTTATGTGCAGACCATCCTTTGGGAAGATCTCTGAGGAGGCTTGTGTCCTGCTGTAAAGTTCCCTCTAGGTTTCACTGGTCTCATAAAATAGTGTTGCCAGCCTTCTTTGCGGAACCTCACTCTCTCGAGGAAGAGGCATGGCAATGTCTGGATGTCAGAAGATCAGTATTAGAATACCTATACCGAACGCAGTCCCTTACGAAGATGGACAACTTGCTGGTGACTTTCAGGACCGGGAGGAAGTGGGCAGAAAGCTCCCACAGGTATAACTACAGTAGACAGATTAGGACACTAATCATGATGGGATATGAAAACACAGAGCAACGTTGCAGCCGCCCTATCCAGGGGAGATCCGCTAGAGGGTAGTCACCTTTTGGGCAAATGCACATGGCGTATCCCTCCAAGAAATGAATAGAGCTGCCATGTGAGCTAGTTCTAACACATTTATTTGTCACTACCAGTTGAATGTGGAGGGTCCCAGGTCAACATCCGTTGTGGTGGGCATGTGGCAATCTGGGGCTCGATGAATGGGAAGCTGCACTATGGTCTGTTTGCACAATAAGTTGGTGATGGGAGACGGAGCAAGCTACCTTTGCCCGGAGTGATTATTGAGCTATTAGCCCCTTCCCCATGGCCTTGGCTTTGGTACATCTCAAAGGTAAGTACTGGGAGGAGGGAGAGAGATGTGGAGGTAAAGTTTGGATTACTTCTAGTCCTACTTTTTCTCGTCCCATTAAGGACAACCCTGCTCTCCCTAACTGGATGGGGAAGGATGCCATAATGAGGCTTGATATAAACTCATCATGACATCCTTATATCTCTGACAATTATATCAACAACTTAAACGCAGGCTTGGCCCAAGGCACGGGATCTCGGGCACAGAGAAATCGCCGAAGAGGAGCAACCTTCTCTGGCTCCAGTAGTGGGTCATCATCTGACGACCAATCTAAACAACCACAACAGCAGGGTCACCCTTTGGGAAACTTACCCTATCCCCCTCCACCCCCTTCTTTTTATCCTTTTTTAGGAGGTGGAGGGTTTGGCAACCCCCAGTGGGGTTTTCCACAATGGGGTTTTCAACCGCGTGGAAGCAGAACAAACCAGCGCCCCCGGCGATGCCGACCGAGATACTGAACCCCAATGTTGATCTTGAACACAATTCCCATTTTCAATCTAGCTGGAATTCCACTTTCAGAGGCTGAAACCTCAGTTCTCACTAAAGGCCTATCATTTGTACCAACAGGCCGAACTGATTGGTATGACTCTGAAATGGAGATTCGAACCTTCCTACGTAAAGTAAGGCTACGAACATTTTTCCAAGAACACAATTTAGAAAAGGAGGAACAAGAGGAAGACACTGGCTTACACAATCCCTCTTCATTTACACCCTCCGACAGTCAAATACCCAGCGAACTTTTAACATTCGAAAGATGTATTTTGCAAGACTTTGCCAAACTACAAACTAAAACAATCAAAACCAAAAATAATTTAACTCTAACTGAGAAAGAAGCTCTGATATTGCTTCAAAAAAACAAAAATATTATTATTAAACCATCAGATAAAGGTGGTGGACTTGTCATCATGACCACCAACCAGTACAAGAATATGGTGCTGGCACTACTTAATGACTCAAATAGCTATACTGTTCTCCGCAAAGATCCAACCCGAGAAATATGCCAAGAAATCTCTGAAATGGTGAACTTCGCTCTACAACGTGACTGGATCTCTAAAAAGGAATCTGAATTTCTTATCAGACTAGGAGGCAGAACACCCTGTTTCTATGCGCTCCCCAAGATACATAAGGACCCTGTCAATCCACCTGGTCGCCCAATAGTTTCAGGATGTGGTTCCATCCTGGAGCCACTCTGCAAATTTATTGACTTCTTCCTGCAACCAATTAGTACCAAAACATCTACTTACCTTCGGCATACCACACATACCATCACCATATTTGAGGGCCTAGAATTCAACCCATCACAACAACTTTTAGTAAGTATGGATATTAAGTCACTCTACACAAGTATCCCACAGGAAGAGGCAATCGAATGTGCCAGGAAATGGCTTACCGCTGAAACTCCAACTGGCAGGACCCCTACTAGCTTCATCTTAGAGCTAATGTCAATTGCACTTCAAAAGAACTTCTTTGCCTTTGACAACTCACTTTACCTGCAGACGAAAGGTACCGCCATGGGCAGAGCTTTTGCCCCGAGTTTGGCAATTCTGTTCATGGCAAAATTCGAAAGGGACTTTGTACTCTCAAACCTTAACAGATGGCATCTTCAGATCAGCCACTTGTACCGATACATAGATGATGTTATCTTTATATGGACCGGCGCCACCTCTCAACTAACAACCTTCTGGACCTGGATGAACACATGTATCACTGACATTCAGTTTACCATGCAGCATAACAACTCCGAGAGCAAATTCCTGGACCTATCAATACGACAAAAAGATGGCAAACTGATATTCGATCTATATTGCAAACTTACATCCAGGAATACCTTGCTACATTATGCCAACAATTATCCTGCTCACACCAAGGATAACTTACCCTATGGTCAATTCCTCCGAATACGTAGGAATTGTACTGTGCCAGAAGATTTCAACCGACACGCTGAGAGCCTAACTACGCGATTACGAGTAAGAGGCTACCCTAAAAAACAGTTGGAACATGCCAAGAAAAGAGCACATAATAGCAACAGGGATACTCTTCTTGAACTACAACGAGATATCCCTGCCAATAAAGAAGATCGCCTCACCTGTGTTGTTACTTTCATTACCCACACCTCACAAGTCAAGAAAATCATCAACAAACACTGGCATATAGCACGCTTGAACCTCCCGGGCGAACCAACCCCCAGATTTGCATATAAAAGGGCAAAGAACATCAAAGAATACTTGGTACATTCCCAATTTCAACCAAGCAGAAACCCCACGCGTACACTAAGACCACTACAGGGTCACCACCCATGTGGAGCTGCGTGGCATGCCAATTTACTAAAAAGATGAGCAGTTTCCAAATCGTACAAAGAAAATGGACACTAAGGGATCTCACAAATTGCAAAAGCCAAAACGTGGTCTATTGTATCGAATGCCCTTGCGGCCTTCGGTACATAGGCTAAACCACAAGAGCAATCAACATTAGGATCTCTGAACATAGATCCAGAATTAGATGTAAAAATGTAACAGCACCTCTAGTAGAGCACTACATAGCGGCCAACCACACACCCAACAACATCCTCTGGTGGGTGGTTGAGAAGATTAAGGGAAGTCCTGACACTCAACAGAGCCTTCTGAGAAAGGAATCCAGATGGATCCATCGATTGGATACTTACCACAATGGTCTGAATGAAATTTTCCAGCCGGTAATATAAAAATACACACTTGGTTCCCCATGCACCACTAGTGATTTTCCAGAATTTGGGGGAACAATTTCCAGTCCACATGATTGCGTCTCTGTGCATTCTAAAAGCGGCTTCCTCCTTAAACCAGACCGCTCCTCCCCTCGTGGTCCTTCACACATTGATAAATTCCTTGTGTTCTTGCCTTTTGTCCCATAATTGTTGGCAACTCTTCCATTCCTTTGTTTGACTTTTGAATTGAACCACCTGCTTTGCCACTAGCACTTATTGTGGCCATTGCCACTCTTCAAGATTACCTGTGCACAACACAGAGTCTGAAAACATTGCCTTTCGCCTCCCTGCCGTTCCGAGTGGCTCATACCCCATGTTGCCATGATAACAATTGTAAATACCATTAGAGTGCATGTGCACCCACCATGGCAACGGACGCATTAGCAGGATGACGCGCGGGCCCTCACTCCTTTATCCAAATGGGACCTTTGAAACTTCCTGCATTTACCTTTTATAAAAAGTTCTCACCGCGGCCACTGCCGCCTGTCATGATCTTGTGTGCAGCAAATGGAGACTGGAAAGCTCTGTCTTTTGCCTCCCTTCCGTTCTGAGTGGCACGTACCTAAAGTTGTCATGACTACAAGTGCAAACATCATTAGAGCACATGTGCGCACACCATGGCAACGGGCATATCAGTAAGATGACGCTGCACGCCCACACCCCTCATTCCAAGTGGGACGGGCGTGACGGCGTCCATCGAGCGTTCACTTTGCTCGTTTCTTCTGCTGACTCATGCAGCAACTTTCCCATGCCGCACAATTAGGTAAGCGAGGCGGCCACTTATGGCAAACTCCGCCGTTCATGTAGATGAGCGTCTACACACGCTCACAATCTAAAATGGTTTACTTGATCTCTTTGTTCCTCACAGCTGGCACGCAAATTTTTACGCGGCAATTTACTTTATACAAATTAGTGCAAAACTTGCTGACTCCGATCTGGTGATAATAATGATACTGGAGCGAGACTCACAGTTACTTTTTATCTTTAACTTAATTTGAATAACTATGATGCTGAGCTTTACTTGTAATTTAGCAAATGCAAAGTAAAGGCGCACAGCATATTCTTAATTTAATTCAATTTTTTCTGCTGCATTACACCTTCAACCATCTCTTTAAAATGAGGTCTGGGCATCTTGCCTCTGCTCTTGTGTTTGCAGGAATCACTTATCAGCCAGCTTTGCCTCACCACGTGTACTTGCCATCTAATTACTTGGATTACACCAAAGCAGTGACTCTGTACCTACATCAGGTAGAGCTTAGAACTTACTCTTCTGTTTCCTTGTTGAACCGCGTGATACTAAGCTTCAATATATCAACAACATACCACAAGGTTTCAGAACTCCATCTAAACCAGCCTCTGCTCTTTTTGCTTAATTTCTCTCTATAGAAAATACCCAGATGTGTGTTTTTTTACTAAAACACCCCAGTGGCCATTCACATGACTGCTTCGGACTTACCTGGTCTATCTCCGTGTGGCCTGTACCTGAACACTTGGGATTTGAAGCACCGGCAGGTAAGCCTCCCGACCGGTGCTGAGAGTTTTTCAATGAGTATACCAATGCCCTACTATCATGGGCATCCGCACCTCAGCCCCACTCACCTGATATCCCTATATTCTTTACTGGGTCCCCCCATAGGAGCCCTGATGAAGGCGGACCTATTTCAATAGACTACTGCCGAAACGTGAAGAAGACAGGGAACCCAACTGAACACATGCATCCCTGCCCATTGGAACTCATTCTTTTGTTCCAACACTTAATCTTCACGTTGGCAAGAATAAAAGATATCTTACATCCAAAGACCCTGCAGCATTAACTGCTTTGTAGAGAAACAATTACATAAGGGACCACTAAGAAAAAGTCCCCACACCTTGGAGCCATGATGCTAAATATCTTTTGAACTACTATTAGGCATCTGTTCCTTCCCCTTGTTTGCATCCCATTATTTGTTGCATTGCTTTTTTAGTGAATTAACTAAATGGCATTGCTTTCTGATTTACTGTTTCTGTTCTTGTCATATATTTATCTCACAATATTGTTTAACTCTTCACTGTATGTACCATGTGGATATACTTATTTTCTTTTTATGCCCTTGGTTGAGATTGTAATCACATTGATTCTTTGTTATACCGTTTGTTAAAAATATATGATTTATACCTTTCATGAATCTAGAATTAATTGTTTTTTCTTCTTTTTTTCATAGTTTTTATTTACCTGTTAAGAATTGCCATTTCCATTAATATGCTTTCTGTCGAAATATACAGCAAATGTACGATATGTGTGGAAGGTTTTGAACTGCGGCAGATTTAGTCCTAGGATTTCTGTATTAAGGAAACCTTACTGTGTTAAAATTAGTTGACAGATTTATAGAATCAGATATCTGTTCACCCTACATGTCTGTGTTCACTCTCTTAAAAGAAGAACTATTAGTAAGGGTACATTTCTATGTTTAAATGATATAAACTGAGGGCTCATGGGTAAGGAGGAGGTTATACCTCCAGACGTGGAGCAGTGTCAACTAAGAAGAGTTTGGCAAGGTATCCGAAAGGAGGCAGAGCCTCTCAAAGCTAAGTACTGGAACGTGGAAGAACAGGAGTAATGAAGATTACTGGTAATCCAAATTCAGTTCTAGAAAACATGGGGGACGTTTTTGATTTTGGAGCACCACGGGTTGAGCAACATGAAGTCGTACACGGGTCCTTTTGAGAGACCAGGACGTTATAGGGCAGTTGTCTGTGGTAATTGTAAGAACTGGCTGAATGCAAAGATACTGCATTTAATAATATACTATTTTTATAAATTCCTTCAAGCTGGAGCCCATGAAGTTACCCCGGAAAAGTAAAGGGCTGAACCTGGGTCTGCCATTTTGCACGTCATCTATCTCTGAAGCGAGATCTGAACTCCCTGAGCTGTCTTACCTTCTCTTTAACACATGTAAGTTGTTCTAAATGTCTGCAGAGTCCACCGGGGCCTTGGTCAGCACTGTGGCCAACTATAATAAAAATACATAAATGCATGTTTCATTTTTGTGATCTGCACGCCACAGAAGTGTGAACCCTGCGTTAAACGCGGCCCTTTGCCCGCTTTATGTTTCATGGGAAGTTGTATAATATCTGTAGGCACAGCACAGAGACTCGAGTCAATGAAAGGGCCTGGTAATTTGATGGTGGAACCTGGAATCTGGAGGTGGTTCTAATCGCAGATTCCCAAAATAGCGACAATTGCGTGATTCTTGGCTCGGTTGCCACACCCTGCCTCATCCTCAAGACCTACTAGGACCCCCTATGCCAACCTACTCACCGTACCCATGGTAAAAAGAGCAAGAGCAGGTGGTGCCAGCTTCCCCTACCTAGCTGCCCTGCACTGGAATGCCCTCCCCACTGCCCTGCGAGCTGAACCGTCACTCACCGCCTTCCGCAAAACCATGAAAACTACCTTATTCGCCTGATCACCTCACCCCTGTCATGACGTCCATCCCCTACATGGATTTTGGAACTATGTACGTTTTATGCATAACATATATTACATCTCTGCGCTCCAATGTTGTAACTAATGCATAATGTAACTAAGCCTCCTGCAAGTAACAGTGCCACAATGCCCCTGGGCTGTCTGGGCGCTATATAAATGTAAAAAAAAACCAAACATATATTCCAAAAATAAGGTTGAAATCGCAGATAATGATGTTTTTTTAATATTTTTTGTTTTTCTAACATTTTCTGATGAAGAATAATACTAATACCCAAGAGATTTCTGGTCATAGTATTGACATTGTTTAAAAATAAAAATAACTTTGGTTTGGACTGATCCCGCAGTACATACGAGACCGCACTTTGGGTGTGCATTTCAAATTGTCATACAACATTCGATGAGTCTGATTGTTCTGCCTCCAGACTCCAATGGGAAACCCAGTCGCCCCCCGCCCCCTCCCACGTGCCCTATTATCTCCCCACTAACCTTTTCAGAATGAGTATGTTTCCGGTGGGGCCCGCAGATTATCACAGGTCTAAAAGTGGGCAAGCTTGTACAACCAAACCGAATGGTGAGTAAAATTAGTTGTATCAACTCTGCCGTGTGAGAAAAACGCCGCTTTTTACGCCAAGCGTGAGCACGAGTATGCTCCTACATTATCTCAATGTACGAAGGAAGTCTCCCTCTTTTACCTCAAAACATCTCTCTCCGTTGTTTAAAAAAGTTGTCATGTGATGTGCTACTATTTTAGCCCCACGGTGGTCCTGTGCAGAGGTTAAACACGCCATCACAGCCCTGGGAATAACAGCTTGACACTGAGTACTCTACTTGGGACTCCACTGAAGCTTTTTGCTTGTAGGTCACGGGGGGCCACTCATGCTTGGCTTACTGACCCACAACACATTTACTTGTAAATGTGTGCGCTCATTGTTATGCTTCAAGCAGCAGAAGCTGCGTTTGCATGCAATCCTTTGTTCGATTGCACCACCTATTACACAGGGCTGCTGTGCATTTCCACATTCACGCGGCGAGCACACACCCTTTGTTAAAAACTCCACACCTGCACCGGCCATTGCCTCATTTGCAACTGACCTTCCCGGCACACGGAACGCCGCTCTACTACACGGTAGAGTTCCCACACACACCCTGCAACTCCCCGACACGCACGTGCCACGCTCATGGCAATACGTCAGATCCTGAAACATGGAACTGGCATATGCCAACAGAGCAGCCTTTCAGATAAAGGGCATTTGGAGCCCACTCTCAATCCCCAGAAACTGATTTCCACACAGCAACGTTTGATTGGCACATTACCAAATAACTTGGCCTCATATTGTTATAACAAAACATTAATTAAAGTAATTAAATGCCATTAAGTTTCCGGAGCATGAGAAAGAAAAAAATGATTTAAAAAATCGATTGAAATCTGTTAAGGAAAACTCATTCAAGTTGGTTGCACATTAACAGCAGTGAGATAAAAAACAAGCATGAGTCAACACGCTAGATCTCGGCGAAAGAAGGGGTTCCAAAAGTAATTGCCCTGTCAGCGACGTCCCCCATGCACTGCCCTGTCCTTCCAAGGGCCTCGGACTTTTAGCTGCAGGCAGATTCTAGGGCAGTATGAAGTACCACAGGCCTCTTCTTTAAGTCCACTCCATTTTATTTTTAATCTGTATATGCAACCTCTTGCAGACCTCATCAATGCTTCTGGTAGGCAATTGTATAGAGCAAGTTGGGTCTTGGATGTCTTGAAATCACCTCAACTCAATGCACACAAACAAGAAAGTCATGTTTTGCTCGATCTCTGCATTGGACTCTTTGGCTCCCAGATTGAGAACACTAGTTTCTGGACGATTCTTTCGGTCTCTGTCCTGTACCCGTAACATCAGTTTGCAATTTGGGCATCTTGCTGAAATCGCATCTGACCTTAATTGCTGAAATAAAATTACGAGTAATAGTATTTTTCTCCAACTGAAATCATTTAAAAGGTTCCTTAATTATTTTACATTTCCGGTAGCAGTCCAATTTACGTATGCTTTCATATCGAGTAGTTGGATTATTGCAATACTATTTATCTTGGTTTGCCTAAGAAAAGCTTTGCAAATGTCACATAATTAAGATCTGTTTCTGCCAATCTGCTGAACTTGGTGAAGTTTAAATACCAATGCTCTGGAGGCCAATCTTTCAGCATTTTGGAACCTAAGATCTCGAATGGCCTCCCACCACAATTTCAGACCATCACAAACCATCTAAAATTCATTGGTCGGCTGATGACTGCTGTTCCTGAGTTAAACTCTACATCAGCTCGGAGAGCAGAAGTTTATGCATGTGGGAGCACCTTGAAGCCTCCTCTGAGGCGAGTAGTGTGCTTTACAAATGTCCTACCTGCTATAGAGTCACCCCATGTCCCTCCTTCTTGATTCCTTATATAATGGCGTGAAACCTCTCGTCCCCCTTCTGATTCTTAGCATGTCCAAAAAGAAGAACAGGGTTCTCTTAGCACGTTGGAAGAAGGCTCATCCCCTTCCCGTTTACCCGATGATGGAGCAACCTACCGGCAATCCTCCAGATGTTTTCACATTGCTAAAAGGGAATGCCGTGTCCCTACTCCTGCCGGGACTGGGTCTAAAACATTTGGTGGCCACTGCTCATTCTCCCTGCTTGCCCTCAGAGAATATTTAGGATCATTTCAGTATTCTCTCTGAAGTCCTACTGGGCATCAGGTTGAGTGGAGAGGAAAGGCTGGAAGTCGGAGCCTGGCCAGGCTTCTGTACTCATTTGTCTATTATGAACTTTGCAGATTTGTGATGGTTACTTAATCAGAGCCATATCCCTAGCATACTCATTAAATGAATGGAGGACATAGGTCAGTTTGTGTATTTCTCCTCCACCTACCAAATAACGGTTGTTATGATTAATCATAGTCAAGCACTTGGACTTACAGAAAGAGAAACATCTTCATGGAGAGAGATTCTTCCTCCTCTTCCTTTTCTTCTCTTCACAGATCGAGAAGGAGAGGCCATTTCTCTGAGTGCAACAAGGATTGGTCTCTGTCTGAGGACAATTCCGGGAGACTAGTGAGAGGCACAATGCAGAAGGCTGGCCCGTCCTTTCAAGAGGATAGGATGGATAATCTGGAGGTTTCCTTCACTAACTTTGATAAAATCCTTCCTGGCACAAGTACAGGGGGGAGTAAAGGCTTTTTGTGTTATGCCCTGAAGTAGACAACTACTTGTTTTATAGGGGTTAAACAGTCAATAGTAGAGAGTATGACCAAGGGCAGGCCTGGAAGATAGCCGGGTACATAGCTCAGGGTCAACACGCATATCTTGGAAGCAAGACAATAATGAGCAGCACAGGTTCAAATCCCAGTCCCATGCTTGGAGGCTAGACTTCAGTATGCAGCGCAATATAACAACCCAATTGATTTGGAATTTAAATCTACTCAAAGAGTTGGGTCAGCAGAGGAAGCGTCCAAACAATCACTGTACAGTAAATTCTAAATACATGTCCAAGCAAGTCTATATACCAATAACAATCTTTGTAACAAATATAATAAACACTAAAAACACTAGTAAATGTTTATGTTTATGTTTATTCCTTTATATTGCGCGCCGGACCCGAGGGTATAAGGGCGCAGGAGCAGCAAGGTTATTCTCAGCTTTGTTACATTGCTGTACAGTAATTACAGTGTGTACATGGGTAAAAGCAGTTGCGATATATGCAATGATAAACAATTTACAATTATACATATTTACAGACTTCACACAGGCAGGGTACATTATCTTTCATTATTTTTTATCCATTGAATGTAGTTACGTCTAAAGTGGGGGTAGGTTTGAGGTGTCCTTAAGGAGGGTGGCAAGGAGTTCCAGTGTTGGGCTGCTTTCACCTGGAAGCTGTTGCCGCCCGTTTTGGTTCGTTTGAACCTGGGAACTGTGAGTAAGTTTGCATTGGCAATTCTGGAGGGCCTGCAGGGGGTGTGTCTTTTTATTCTGTCGGCTAAGTATTGGGGGCTGCATTTTTGAGGCATTTGTGAGTTAGGGAGGCTACTTTGAGCATTATTTTGTCGGTGGTGGTGAGCCAATTATGGGCTCTCCTGAAGTTGGAAATGTGTTCTCTCTTGGGGATGCAAAGCGCTGCTCTGAGAGCATTGTTTTGCAGAGTCTGGATTTTATTTGTAACATATTTGTTGGCTCCTACGTAAAGGGCGTTACAATAGTCCAGTTTTGAAAGTACAAGGGCTCTGGCAAGGGTAACGCAGCTCTGGATAGATAGGAAGGATTTGGCTGCTCTTATAAGCTTACAGGTGTAGGCTGTAGAGGAGGCCATGGAGCTAACCTGTTTGTGGAAGGAGAGGGAAGAGTCTAGGTAGATACCAAGGGTTTTCACTTCCTTGGCTACCTTGATAGAGTTGCCCTCTATGATGAAGCTGGAGTAGTTGTGATCCGGTTTGTTTAGGTTTATGGTGGATCCGAGGATGAGGAGTTCCGTCTTGTCATCATTCACGCATAGACTGTGGGAGGCCATCCATGCCTGGATGATGAGGTACACCCTGTCCACCAAGGCCAAATCCTTGTTGTAATCTCCCGTCAACGGGATAAGGATTTGGGTATCATCAGCGTAATTAGTGTAGGTGATACCCAGACCATCAAGATCATCAAATAGGGGCTTCTTGAAAATGTTGTACAGTGTAGGGGAGACACATGATCCCTGAGGGACTCCGCATGTGATGGGGATGGGTCAGCGGATGCTGAGGTGGAGAAAACATGCATAGATCTGTTGGTCAAGAACAATTCAATCCAACTGATGGCTTCTTGAGAGAAGTGGGCAGCCGAGTCCAAGTGGTTGGAAAGGATTCTGTGATCTACTAGATCAAATGCTGCAGAGAGGTCTAGAAGAAGCTGTAGAGAAGTTTTCCCATTATCTCTTAAGGTGTCAATTTGAGCCTTAAGATTGATGAGAGCGGTTTCTGTCCCATGTTGGGGTCTAAAGCCAGATTGTCGGATTCCCAGGAGATGGTTCAATTCAAGGTATTTTTGAATTTGTAGATAGGCTGTCTTATCTAATATTTTGAGCAGGAAGGGGACGGTGGTGATGGGTCTGTAGTTAGTGGGTATAGAGGGGTCGAGGGAGGGTTTTTTGAGTAGGGGGAGGACCCAGGATTCTTTTAGATTGTTGGGGATGATGCCAGAGGAGAAGGAGGCGTTAATGAGTTTGGTAATGAACGGTGAGAGGTCTCTTGCCGCATCTTTAATGATTTGTGATGGGCAAGGGTCGCCCTGGCAATTTGACGGTTTGAGACTCAGGATGATTTTTTCCACTTCTAATGTGGAGACTTTGGAGAAGCTGAAGCGGGTGAGTGGGTTGGGTGTGGGGTTCTGGGGTGTAGGATGTGGGGGAGTGTTGGTGGAGTTAGTAGAGTTTTTAGCGATTATGATTTCTTTTTTGTATGTAGATGCTTTTTTGTTGAGGATCAGCTTGTTATTGTCTGTAGGTGATTGTCTCCAGGCTTGTTCCTTTTTGCGTTTCTCTAGTCTGAGGCTTTTAAGTGGGTAGAGAACCAGGTGTTCAAGTGTTTTTTCGGTTTGTATTTTCTTAGTTTTAGCGGTGCAATAGAGTCTAGGGCTGTATGCATGATTTTGTTGTAGCTTTCTACGACATGGTGAGGCTTGGTGGCAGCTGAGAGTTGGTTCAGAGTCGGGAGAATGAGGGGGATGATTTTTTCCACTGTGATGTTTTTCTTGTTTCTTGTGGGGATAGTAAAGTGTTGGTGATAGGGCTTGAGGCTTCGAGGGTGAAGGTGAGGAGGTGGTGGTCAGACCATGGTTGAGGGGAGCTGGCGGTGATGGAGGCCACGCAGTTGTAGTCTGCTATCCAGTCGAGGGTTCTCCCTTTGTTGTGTGTCGGGGTGGACACTCTTTGAGTAAAGCCTAATTCTAACAGGGTATTATTAATGATGGTAGCCTGGGGTCTTTGGGGTCTTTGAGGCCTAGGTTGAAGTCTCCTAGAATGAGACTCTGGGAGGTATTTTTTAGGTTGTTGTTGAGGATAGTAGTGAGGTCTTCCTCGAAGGAGCCTAAGGGTCCAGGAGGTCTGTAAAGTAGGTGAATGGTGATAGTTTGGGAGTTGGCAATAGGCAGCTTAGCAGTGAGTGGTTCACAAGAGGGAAGGTTGTTAGTGGTGTCAAGTCTAATGTTGAGGTGTGTTTTGGCAATTATGGCGAGGCCTCTGCCTCTGGATTCTGTTCTGTCCAATCGGAGGATGGTATAGTCATCGGGGATCGCTAGCGAGAGAGCTGGGCCGGCAGGCTGCATGGAACCAGGACTCGGTGATGGCTAGAAAGTCGAATTCTTCTGCTAGAATGAGGTCTGCTATATCTGTTGCATGAGCTACTACAGATCACACATTAATTAACGGTGCCTCTTATGGGCGGGGCGATCATTTTAGTGCGGGTAGGTAAGGTGGCTGCATTGTGAGTCTTGTGCTTACTCATGGTATTAGTTAAGTTATGCTTGGATCTGTCCCTTGGACAGTTGGTGGGAGTGCCCATATGCATAGGAGGAGGGGTCCGGTTAATCAGTTTAGACTGGGTGGAGTGCCTGGCACGTGGCTCATATAGTTTAGGTAGCTGGGACGTAATCTGGCATTTCTATCGGATGGACTACTAGGCGTGGAGAGGTGGGGCAACATGGGTGTTAGTGTAGACGGTAGGGGGTGGACATGATGCATAGTGGAAGGGGGAATGGTGCCTGTAGAGGCAAGGGTAGCTGGTTGAGTGGATGAGGTGAATAATTACTCTCAGCAGTACTAAGAAGATGCCTGGTAGGAACATTCTATTGGGTGTGAGTGGGGTGCAACAATTGAATGGCAGGGTAGCTAGGTGCTAAGTACAACAATCAAATGACAGAGTAGCTAGGTGCTAAGTACAACAATCAAATGACAGGGTAGCTAGGTGCTAAGTACAACAATCAAATGACAGAGTAGCTAGGTGCTAAGTACAACAATCAAATAGCAGAGCAGCTAGGTGCTAAGTACAACAATCAAATGACAGGGTAGCTAGGCGCTAAGTACGACAATCAGATAGCAGGGTAGCTAGGTGCACTGTGTAATCTGTGTACTGTTATTACCTCTGAGTGCTGCTCCAGCATCCATGTTGCACTCAGCACCCAGCTGCCCTGCCTTTTGATTGTTGTACCTGATTGTCGCATTGTGCACCCAGCTGCCATTTGACTATTGTACATTTCATTGTTGTACACAGTGCGGAGCAAGCTTCATTAATGCCCTCGTGATGTTGGTATAGCGCTTGTGGGAGTCAATGGTATGCGGGCTCTGGCACAAGGCATGCAAGAGAAGCAGTGCACGGAGTTGCATAGGTGTCTGAATAACCAGACATATTTAGGGTTTGATTAATTAATTAATTAGCAGAATGGGTACAGAGACTTATTGTCGGTATCTTGACTGTAGGATCAAGCACCGCGTGCGTGGTGTGAGGCACGCCAATGTGGATACTGATAGCGTGTAGGTGCTAATCAGATGGAGGTCAGGCAAGTGGAGCGCCGAGATTAGGGTTACAGTACCTTGCTAGTGCCAGGCTGGGTTTTGGGGTCCAGAACTTCTGGCAGGTGGCAGGATCAGGCACGGACAGGCTCTGGACAGGTGTTGGCCTTGATTCCTCGGCCTTGTTGACGTCGGTCTGCTTCGCCTACCGGCGCATGATAGGGCAGTGAAATAGCCCGGAGAGCCAATCAGGGCTCGGCAGTGAGGAAGAAGCTAGGTGGAGGCATAGCCTGCAGAGGCTATTCGGCAGGCAGCCATCTTGGAGGTGGTGCCTCCCTCGTGATGGGCAATGGCGGTAGAGATGTAGATTAGCCCGGATAAAGCGCTTAAAGGCACTAGATGCTTGTAGGCAGCTTGTGATGCGTGGAGGGCGTCTACTGGGCAATTTTATCAGAAAATGCGGGTCGGGATGGCTTTTTCGTTTTTTTTCTGCGCAATATCATATGATATGATATGATATGATATGGCATTTGTAACGCGCCTATACACAGGTGTTTCATGCGCTTGCCGCATCATCTGTGGGTGCGGGCGTCCACTCCTGGGCTGACCCCTGCTCCTGCATGGTTCGTGAGAGCTCCTGCTCCACGGAGAAGGCTGGCTGGCGTGCTTCCTGGGGGCTCTGGGCTTGATTCCTCGGCCTTGTTGACGTTGGCCTGCTTCGCCTACCGGCGCGTGATAGGGCGCTGAAATAGCCCGAGAGCCAATTAAATCACACGTGAAAGGGTAAGACACAGCACGTGCGTTCTGGATATCATAGGCAGGCTGGAAAAGTGGGAATTGAAGTGCAGAATGACTTAAAAAACAGGTGCTTTTAAAATAGCAGGTAAACACTTGATCTTTCTTCTTGTGTTTAAGTACTGGCATTTAGACTCTCTGTAGGCCCCAAAGTATGGCTTGGTGGGCATGATACCTAGTCATTCATGACTTGGCACCCAGTCACATTTACCTCATTGCTTTAGTTTGTAGGGTGATCTGACTTTGTCAAGTATGACTATTTTACTGCAAAGTAAATTCCCAAATGGTTCAAAAGCTGGACCTAGCAATGGCTGCAGTAATGCAGAAAGAGCATCAGCCTTATTTCCAAGCAGGCTGGCAGGCTTCAGCAGTAGGTCCGTCTGCAATTGGATTTGATGTATTTGGGCTGACATTGCACAAACCCAGCTGGGGAGCAACAGAGATGGCAGAGGATTACTGTTCGGTAATTTACCTGTCGCTCCAGAAATAGACACTGCAGGCGTTCCAACACACAAATCTGCCAGGATTCCCCAGGCATACATGGAGCCACTGGCACACCCAACACTATTCAATCTCAAACCTATAATTCTTCCCAAACTGTATTGGAATCAAAATGCTTATATTAACCCAATGCATACTTGCCTGTGTTGCATCTCTCAGGAATATAGACCATATTTAGTGGACTAACACACATCCACAGTAATTAATTTCCCCATAGCCGACTACCTCCCTGCATCTGCGACTTCCTTGCATACTTTCCCTCCCTCTTAATTCCCACTTGCTTTTCTTACATGCAAATTAAGGTATGCCTTGGACAAGGATCAGCGCTTTGAAACAACTATGTTGGGGATTCAGCCTATCACAAAAGCATAGTAAATGAACATAAAATAATATTACTATGAAAGTGCAAGTCAGCCTCATACAAAAGAAGTTATGGCTGTGAGTCTGGGTGGTCCTGGCACATAGTGGGTCCTGGGTGTTGTGAAGGATTTCCAACTGCAAGGCTGTCAAAGCCCAAAGTTTTTTTTAAATTCTGAATTATAAATAAAATGATGCTGGTAATTCTGTTTCTGAAAGGGGAGTCTGCTAATCAGACCCACCTTTCATAAAGCTCCATGTAAAAAACTCAGTCCATCCATTTCCCCTTGCTGCACCAGCCTCCTAACAAATGCAGCACCTACTCTTCTGTGGCACTGGGCAAATTCAATGGTCACCTGTGCATTCCCGACAGCTGCTGTCACCCAAAGTCACTGCAGCAAGAGGTGACATTTTAACTTCTGCACCTCTGATTTAAAGTGTAGTAATGTGGCCTTATCAGTGTGGATGCGGATTTATATCGAAGAATAAGCCGTACCTAGTTAGGGTGAATGATAAGAGCACAAAGGTTTTAAAGCCACACCAATTTGATATCACACAAGTGTCACCTCTGTGAGCTAAGCCCAGCAAGGGCAATGTGTATCTATGGCAGCCTGGCTTATACCACCCGAGCAAGTGAGACAATAGGCAGGATGCTATCTTATTTTGATTCCCGCGAGGAAGGGTAACACCTCCCCTCAGGCACAGGGAATCCACACCAGGAGTTTTTCTGGGAGCCCTGCTTCAAATCTTCAGTCACATAACAAAGGCCAGCCTCACACCAGGGCACGCCAACAAGCCTTTAAAAGTCTGGAGGCATGAAAAGGAGTGGTGTTAGAGCAGCTAGAGAGGGAAAGGTGGACCCGAGAAAGTGGTGCTCTTCTCTGTCCTTTCCCTTCCATTTCCTGCAGGGCAAGGCACTCCGGGTCTGATGCAAGAAGGCAAGGGTCACTTGTTACAGCAACAGGGATTAGACCCCTTAAAGCAGCCATGCTTTTGTCGGGTTCCCATTGACATTTTGTATTTATAAGGCCTTCCTTCATTCATCTTTGAACCAAGAGAAGAAGAAGGATATACCTTTGGACCTCTGTTGGGAGTGAAATCCATTTCAATGTCCTCTGCCATAGTGGTGGAGATAGAAGGCATCCAAAGCAGAGGAGCACCATGTATCCTAACCATCCCCAGGGAACATTGGTGGTGACTGTTGTTGGAACAAAGCCTCACTGATGGTTGCACTGGAACTAGGACCATGGGTGAGCAAAGAGAATATTTTGTACCCCTTTTTAAACAGGGTTCAAGTACTGTACATAACATCTGAGTCTGAGCAGTAGACACTATAATGAACCAAGCAAAAAAAACATCAAAGTCCTACTGTTTACATAGCTTTTGTGGACTTTAGATCAGCGTTTGATCAGGCAAAGCATAGGGCACTTTGGATAAAAATGCGACAGTGGGGTTGTCCGAGCTGGTAGCTGAAAGTACTTATGGCCTTGCATGAAGGGTCACCCTAAGTTACTAGGGGAATCCAGACGTGGACCCCTTGCTCACTATTCTTAGAGAGGCACAGCTCCACCCTACTGATGAGGTCCAACCAGACCGAAACACGTGTCTGGGGTTGCTGTTGGTACTCTTGTTCAGAGGAAAATTGCCTAGCATTTCGGTGCTGGACTGCCCCAGGGCAGGACAAAGACTGATATGTTTTGGATATTTCTCCTCTGTGAAAGATAGTGAGCTAAAGAATCTGGGTAAGGCTCTCGTAACCAGGACTAATGTCTGGCAGAGGGACTCACAGGCCCCCCATCGTTAACTTGCATGAAGAGACCACGGCCATATTCGTTTGTGTGACAACGGCCAAGTGTCTAGACTGATGAGAATTAGTAGGGGGTGAGGCAAGGTTTTATGCTTGCTCCCCTGCTGTTCAATATTTATATAGCAGAATTTTTGGTCTGGCTGATGCAGGGTGCTCTTGCAAGATTGGGGCTTGTTAGATCTGGCCTATGTTGTATGCTGACGACCTGTCAATTTTCAATCATCTGTTGTCAGGCATGAAGCCCGTATTAAACGAATTGGGAGAATTTGCTAGGGTGAACTAGCTCTGAGTCGATCTGAATAAAACTGAGATAATGCTAGTATCTGCCAGGCAGTGGAACAGATGTAGGATTGTTACTAACATAGGCTCTATACATTATACGGACGCCTATAAATATCTGGGCTTGGATATGTCAATTGTTGGCGGCTATGGGTACATTATTGAGAGTAAAACAAGGAGAGCAAGGCAAATTACTTGCCTTTAAAAAAATGTAACAAAGGAACATGCTGGTCTTCCGCTTAGTGGTGTTCTGGCACTTTATAGGCAATAGTTTTGCCCCTCAGTCTTGTACGGGCTTGAGGCACTGGTGGTGAAGGACATAAAATGGCTTAATGTGATCGAGGCCTATTTTTGGAGAAATGTGTTAGTTACCCAGGTCAACTTCCATTGAGTACGTACGTCTGGAATTAGGGCTTCTCTCATTAAAATCATAACTGTTGAGCCGTAGTGGTGTATTGATGCTTAAGGCTATCACGGGTTCTAGCTGCCCACTACTGCATATGTTGAGTGAGACCTATAGACCAGGAGTGGTCTGCGGATCCTCAGACCCATTTGTAAAGTTTTTTAAGAAATTGTGTGGTGAGATTGATTGGGCCCCCGATCTGAAGCGTTGTTCAGATTATTTAACATTGAAAGGAGTGTTTGGCAGACAGCTAGCAATATGGGACTGGCAGTGTAACTATGACCACCTCTCCAAATTGAAAAGGTTATGAGTGTGTGACACAGGTGGTACATCGATACATGAAACCCGAATTTTACCTACTACTCTGTCCCGACCCGGCAGTACATAATTTCTGTTTGAAAATGCACACCAATCAGTTAACTCTCCGGCCAGTAGAAGGCGCTAAATTGAAGCTGCCGAAAAGGAAAAAAACTGTAGAATCTGCAGAATTAAAATGAATCTAGAGTCTGCAAGACATGTCCTCACAGAATGTCCTCGTATGGGTCCGTTACATATGGTTATATTGGGATAGTTGGTCCATGAGCTCGACTCAATACAATCTGACCCTGTTCACTGGAGGTGAAGGATCCCCTGTAGGTGCCTCGAGTGGGAGTGCTAACAAAGGACTTGTCACTTCATAGGCGTCTGTGAATGTTTTTCAGCTTATCTGGAAGGTGGTCTTGAAAGATTTTCAGGCCACTAACTGTCGTGCTGCTGCCTGGATGGAAGTTTCTGTCATGTAGTGTGCTGACACCAACCTCCGCAGTAGCGCTTCACAAGCCGTGCCTCTGAGGTAACTCTGTGGATGTGATGTGAAAAATTACGCCAGTGCCCTTAATTTCTTTGTTCGGGCCTACTCACAGCTGACAGCAAATGCTCACAGGCATTATTACAACATTTGAACTTCACATGACAACATAATTACATTTGAAAGATTAACACTACTATTTTAATCGCCAAACTGTTTTAATATGTTTTCATCATGTCTGCTGCCAAAGAATAACAAAGAGGTACTGTGTAAGCTCATTTCCTCTAATGTTATCTCTACTTGTTGAAAACAGAATTGAAGGCCTGGAGAATATGCAGAAAAGGGTGTTGCAACTGGGAAGCAAGTTTAGGAAGCTTGAAGACAGGAATAGAAGAGATAATATTTAATTATGTGGAATCCCAGAGAAAACTGAGCTAAGTGACCCAATCAAATTCCTTATAGACTGGATTCCTAAAGCTCTTGGTATTTCCTTAACATAATCTCTTGAATTTCAAATAGCTCATATACATTTCACTGCTAACACGTTCGCTCCTAGACCACTAATTTCATGCTTTCGGAGGCATCAACAAGCTCAACAATTTCTTATTGCAGCTAAAAAACAGTCTCCAATAGCTCTTGCTGGTCAACACATCTTCTTTTACCTGACTTCTCTAGAGCAGCACAAAACAAAAGGAAAATATTCCTAGAGATGAGAGCTACATAAAAATAAATTATATATTAGTTATGGATTACTTGACCCTGCCAGAATGATCATTGCCATACCAAATGGCCCTCCTAAAGAGTTTCTAGAACCTGAAGACATTTCTAAACTATTACAATCCCTCAAGACTACTTCCACTGATACCTCAGCTACTGATAATCCACTAGCATCAAGCTGTTCTAGTCAAGATGACCATTGTACCTATCAAAGTGTTTAAAAAACACAATAAGAATAAACCACGGAAATTCAACCTTCATCGTAGCAGACCTACATCCACTGCTTCTGCAAGTACATCTGATTTCCATCACAGAAGAAGAGATACATCTAAATATTTGATTACTTCTTAATAGGATCAACACTGACCTTCCAGTATTACCAACTTATTTTCTCCTCATTTTAGCAATGTATACATTCCTTTTCTTCCCTTACTTAGCTTCTTCATTTGTGTCATTTTCTCTACTTCCTTCACTTATACCTCTCTCTTCTTTTGAGAGTCTTATGGTGATGTTGTGGCTACTCTTTCTCTTGCTTCTGGAAGTCCCAAGAAATGTTACACTTATTTCATATCTCTTTCACCCATATCTAAACGTCTTTATTCATGATTATATCATGCCAGCTTTTGTCTAACCCTTTTAATTTCCCTTTCATGCTTTACCACCTTCATCATCTCTAACTTTCTTACTCTGGTTTATCCCCTTTTCGTCTTTTCCCTATTTGTTTTAAAGATCTGCAACCAGTTTTCCTATTGGGGATTTTGATCACAAAAGAAATATTGTACTGTGTTCGATGTAATAATTAGAATTCTTCCATTTCCTCTATTACAGCTTTCTTGAGCTTCATGTTTATTTTGTACTCTGTCTGCAACTGATGAGCATTAAAATCATTATTTGGAGTGTCAATAACCGTAATCACCCAGTCAAATGGCAAAAGGTTTTATCCCAATTGCCAACATTTAAATTAGACATCGCTTGTATGCAGGAAACTCATTTGGAATCTGACAGTTAAAATAATAAACTTAAAAGAGCATGGATAGGCCACATATATTTCTCATCTGCCCTGCAAAAAAGTTGGCAACACAATCCTGATCAACAAGCACATTTCAATTCAACTATTAGGTGGAGAGAAGGATTCCAGTGGATGATGGATTATTATTGATGCAAACATTAATAACATTCCTGCCACTATTGTTAATACCTAGGGTCCTACTGTGCCCAATCCCTGCTTTTGGGGTGATCTTAAAACAAAAGTTAATCAGTAGAGACCATGAAGATATTATTATTTTCAGCGATTGTAACCAGATTTGTGACTTTACAATAGACCTTTAATCTAATACCAAGTACATTAACTCAAACTATCACAAATGGTTTTTGAACTTGAAAGATGATTTAAATATTTTGGATTCATGGCAAATCTCTCATCCTGACTTGAAACAATACCCTTTATTTTCCCCACCATATCAGTCCTTCTCTAGACTGGACCGTATCTTTGTTAACTTACCTTTAGTTTTGGCTGTACAGAATTCTAAAATGGGTCCCTTAATTATTTCAGATCTTGCCCCAATTGTTGCTTCCCTTGAATGGGATCTTCTACTTAATTATCCATCCCTCTAGATAGGCATTTACTTCATTCCTTTTACAATATCATGTTTTTATTTTAAAAACAAAGAATGTATTTATAACAAATCATTTAATAATAACTGTGTCGAGTATACCATCCATAATAATTGGGGCACATACAAAGCTGTTCATAGAGGCTTTATTATTCAATTTGTTGTGTTTAAGAAAAAATAAAATGATAAAATCTCAAATGACTTACTTCATTCTATAAAATTACTTGAAACCTCATGCTTTAATAACCCAAATGAGAATTAATTGAAGGAACTGATGACCAAACCTATTGACTTTAATAAAATGTGTACAGAAAAAGTGTGCAGCACTTTGCTTCAAAGAGCTCACAGCTAAATATTATGGAGGTTCAAATAAAGTTGGCAAATTATAAGCCTCTTTCCTTAAACATAAGAAAGAGAAGTCTGTAATTACTTCCATCACTGATTCCATTGGTAGAAGAATTATTAATAAAAATAAGTTTAGGCGCGCATATTTTTATTTTTATTCTGATCTTTATAGATCTGATTCAGCTATTAAAATTTCAGAACTAAATACATCTGTAAAAGAACATATTCAAGTATTTACTGAACCAAATTACCTGTCTTCCTTAGATAACCCCATTCATTTACAAGAAAGTAAAAAAAAACACCTTAGATCTTAAACTTGGGAAATCCCCAGGTCCTGATGGTTATCCTATTGATTTTTATAAATCTTTCTCTAAACTACTTTTTAACGATTTGAGCTATATGATTATTTTTTCACTCAAGATCAGAGTTTTGGTAATTTTGTTGAAGCCATACTAATACTCTTTCCTAAACCGGACAAAAGCCCATTACTAATTAAACATTATCGTCCCATATCCCTTATCAATGATGACGCAAACATCTCAGCTAATATATTAGAACATTTTATGCCCAAACTTGTTCTTGAGGACCAGTCAGGTTTCATACAATGCCTCTTCAAATATCAGATTACTTTTCAACATCCTATCTCATTCACAAAAATCACCCAATCACCATATTCTTCTTACTCTTGATGCCGAAAAGGCTTTTGATTGCTTATCTTGGTCTTTAATGTTTGAATCTTTAAAGTGGTATGGACTAAGCCCTATTTCTCCAGATTTATTAAAATCTTTCATTCTACACCAGCTATGTGACATTTTGTTAATAATGATTTTGATTTCGATTTTTGTATTTGTAACACGCGCATGACGGAATGTATAGAGGAGCAGGTGTAACCTTTTTTTTTAAATAGAAGTTAGACTGAGATACAGAGAAAGAAGCAATTCAGTATAAAAATAAAAAGACAAATCTATATGATTAGAAAGGTTTTTGCTGCTCGCCGAAACTGCAGAAATGACTGGAGAGTCCTGATTTCCAGTGGGAGTGAGCGCCATAGTTTTTGCCCAAACACAGCAAATCTTCTGTCTCCCCTTGAGCTATAGAAGAAACGGGGGAAAACCAGAACATACTGATCATTAGAGCGTATAGATCTTGGGGGCTGATATAGTTGGATCAGATCTCTTAGATATTTTGGGGCTAAACCATCAATACATTTGAAGACAAGACATACTACTTTAAATCTAATCCGGTCTTCCACTGCCAACCAGTGTAATGCATGCCGCGATGGTGAGACGTGTGCACGTCAACCTAGGCTAGAAATCGTTCTTACTGCAGCATTTTGAGCTTTTTACAGCCCTGTTATTTTTTTGAGCGGAATGCCAAGCAACTGGCTATTACAATAGTCCAGATGTCAGTTGGTTAGTCTGCCTACTACCATGGCATAGTCTTCCCTAGGAATATAAGGTAATACCTGTCTAAGAAGCCTAAGGACGAAATGTGCCAACCGAACCTTTGCTCCAACTTGAGCCTCACTACCCAAGTCGTCCTGCCAAATGCAGTCCAGATTCTTAACCTTAGAAACACATTTAATGTCTGACCCTAGCAGGGTTGGAGTGGGTAGTTTCTTAGCAACTGCTAGGAGATGTTTGGGTACAAATAGAATCAGCTCGGTTTTGGCAGCATTCAACTGAAGCTGGTTACAGGACATCCAGGTACTTACCTCGGCCAAACACTGCGCCAATTTACCAAATGCCTCATCAAAGTTGGAAGCTCTGATAAAGATCTGGGTGTCATCAGCATAGGAGTGGAAATTCAATCCATAACACCTCAAGAACTCCAAGAGGGGACGAATATATAAATTAAATAATAATGGTGACAATGAGGACTCCTGTGCGACACGACAGATCAGTCTAATAGCATCTGATAGGAAGCCTTCTAACCCTACTTCCCACCTCTTGTAATCGACCCAGAAGGATAGTTTGATTGACCCGGTCAAAGGCAGCGGACAGGTTGAGCATCACCAAAAGGGAGAGCTCACCCTCGTCTGTGGCCTTCAACAGGTCATCCTGGACAGCCAAGAGGGCCGTTTCTGTTCCAAACCTGGGACGAACCCAGATTGGAATTTGTCCAATAGCATCTCCTTCTCTACAAAATCCTGTAGTTGACCGGTAACTACCTTTTCCAAACTTTTAGCAGTCCAGGGGAGTCCTGCTATTGGCCGAAAATTCCTGAGGACTTCAGAGTCCAAAGTAGGTTTCTTCAATAAAGGAGTGACTATTGCATGTTTCAAACTAGAAGGAACCATCCCCTGGCATAAGGATGTATTAATAAACTTAGTTACAAATAGCGTCAGGGCAGAGGCCAGGCGCTTGGCCACGTATGCATGAAGAACGAAGAGGGAGTCATTTGTAGGCTTAAGCATGTCAAGTAAATGTTGAATCTCTTTTTCATCAACCTGTTGAAAATCAAAAGTTGCGTTCTGCTCTGTTAAATCTTTAAGGTCAGCTGTGCTTTGATTGATAGGGGGAACAACCGGCTCACCAGAAACGCCCCTTATAGGCTGATTATCTTTTTAGCTGTGTCAGCCTTTTGAAAGCGAGCCCCATTTTACAGGGCCGCCCCTAAAATACAGGGGACACATAATCACCATAAAACAGAGTAAATGCACCCCTCTAGGGAATCAAAAGTCATGAGTCTGTCTTGCATGCGATGACAAGACTTTAATCTTTACAGATAATGAGGATTGGGGAAATGGCAGAGGACTCTGCCATTTGAGGCCAGCATTCTGTCATCGTCGCTGGCTTCCTCCAAGATCCTCTGGATACTTTGCTGTGCCTGGGGCTTTAATACCCTTCACTTGGTCACTGGATACCAGCAGAGCTTCTCCAAACTTGTTTTTCTTGCCATACAAGGGATGTTGCAGAGGCTCCAGTGTTGCATGGTCAGGTTCCGTTTGGGGCAATCTACATAACAGTATGCTGAATATTCAAGAATATTTTTCGTTCTTGTTTAGGATAATTTACTATGTTATAAACATTCATACATAAACACATTTTCCCGGCATTCTCTCAGCACTTAACTCAATAAACTTATATTTGATCTGGTCCAGCAATTCCTAAAAAAAAAAATGTTTTCTCATAGTATTCTGTGTGTTTTGAATCTTATTTAATCTCCATTGGCCTGTGATTGACAGGACCAGTTGGTCAGCCACTTTCTCCGTTCAAGCTTTAGAGTCAGTGATGCAACACCGCACACAAGCTCTGCGATCTATTCTTAGCGCAAGCACATCCCTCTTTGGCAGAGAGCCTGTTCTCTACCGTGTGTTTTAAACAAAGCTATTTTACAATGTACAACAGTTTTACAAATGAATTCAACTAATACTTGGGATAAAAATATAAGATGCAAATAACTATCTTTATTTAGTGACTGGCCACGCCTGTGTGTGATTATTTTTGCATTTTTCCCAGTGCTATAGTGCTTAGAAGTCTTGACTGATTGTAAAGCACTTGAGGGGTGCAGGGAGGGCTAGTGAAAGGCGTTCGCTCCTCCCCAACATTCCCCCCTTTCGTAACTTCTACAGTAACTAACTCATCCCCACCTGACATATCTACAACCCATGTAATATTAGTTTGATTTTCACTCTTTATTGTATGGCAAGATGTTTTAGATCCCCCAATTGATACCATCATCTTTGCACTATCAGGGACTATAGGCACACATCATCGGAGACCTCATTGGCATGTGCAGAAGAGAACCAAGAAGAACATGATCACAGGAACCAGTATTTTTACTGCTGCCGCCAGCCATGACAGGGCCCAATCAAAGGCAAGCGATAGCCAATCTGTGTTCTGAACACCACCTTCTTTTTTCCATTTGAACACCTAGATTGTGCACCGCCTTGATGACGTGCGATAGTGACCCATTCTCAGCATCCTGCAGGGGGTAGAAAAGTGCAGCAGCTGCTTGTACCCCAGGAGCCAAAAAAGTTGAAAAAGAAAGTCTCTGCTGAGCTAAAAAGTCAACACTTGTCGGGTATTCCTCTGAGCAGTGCGGAACAGTCTTTTGACAGTTTCAGCTTTTCTTTCTTCCCCACCGTTGAAATCGTCCTTTTTCTGGCAGCATACCAAATTCTTGTGTGGTCTGCAAGCTTTTTTCCGTTTCTTTTAGGTGCTAGAGTGGCTGTTGGCACCTCAACAGGCATTTCTTCTCCCTTCACATGTCCTTCCAGGATGACTAGTAGCACTGAGTGCAGGGTGGCCAGTGAACACCTGCCCATCCAAGATGTTAGAGTTGTAAGTAGGCTTGTCGGCCACAAACCAAGTAGTAATCCATCACTGCTGCAGTACCTTTTGTCACACCAGGGATCACAAGAGTGGTTGCACTGTGTGGTTGCTCCACCAGGAACTTTTCCTTCAATGCTAAAACAAAGTTCAATGTTTTTGGCCCTATCTATTCACACTGGATTCTTCATTGTTGCAATCCATGTCAGCCTTGTGATTTATTGGGACCATACTGCGCACACATAGGGCCTCATTAGGACCCAGGTGTTAAGGGGTTAACAGCGCCATAAAAGGATGCAGCGCCGTTAACCCCTTAACGCCTTACTACGAGGTCCCTTTGCGGCTCCTGACCTGAACGGCTGGTCTGGACCAGCCGTTAAAGTAGGGACCCTCAAAGGGACCTTGATGGCAATTACGGTACCGCAATTTGCGGTACCGAAATTTCCGCCTCCCGCATTCCCATTGAGCCCTATGGGGAAAAAATGGGAATGGGGAAGGGCCATGGAGAAAGGGGGAATTACCGCCCCGCCAACCTTGGAATGGGGTGGTAATTCCCCCTTTCTCCATGGCGGACCCCGGCATGGACCATGGTGCTAATAGCACCATAGTTTAGTCCCGGAGTCCTAATGAGGGCCATAGTCTCTATTTGAGATATTGCTTCTCCGCTGTACTTGATCAGCCCATCTGCCAGGCACATCACTGTGGTGCCCTGCCATTTTTCATTGTCATTTGAGTAACCTGCCAAGGAGAAATATGGTTCTTGTAGACACTGGCAATATTTTGAGTTGCCGTTGCATAACGCTGGATCTAGATCAATGCTTCTCAACTGTACACTATGTCCCTGGAATGTGCCCTTTATCCCTTATAGTGCAAGATGTACCAGGCATTTTGCCTCTGTAATTGGGACTGGATGTGGACCTAAAAACCTTAGGAGACCCTGATGTGTGCGGGATAAATGCACACACATAACATCTTTCATTGATTTCCTTCCTGCAATGCGCACATCAGAGTGCTAGCTATACATTCTGGACATCAGAAATAGTGTCAAAACCCAACACGTTATGTAAATCATACGTCATTCATACTTCCCGTTTCATTCGTCTAAGAAAACTTGTAGGGGTGGACAGCAAAAAGTGAGACATTAGGCCTCATTACGACCCAGGTGGTAAGGGGTTAATGGCGCCGTAAAAGGTGGCGGCGCCGTTAACCCCTTACCGCCTAATTACGAGGTCCCTTTGCGGGTCCCCACCTTAACGGCTGGTTTTACCAGCTGTTAAGGAAGGAACCCGCAAAGGGACTTTCGAGGTAATTACGGTACCGCAATTTGCGGTACCATAATTACCGCCTTCCCCATTCCCATTGAGCCCTATGGGGGCAGAAATGGGAATGGGGAAGGGCCATATGTGAATGGGGAATTACCGCCCCGCCAACCTTGGAATGGGCCGGTAATTCCGCCATCCACCATGGCGCAATCCGTAAAATACCGGCGTCAACCATGGCGCTAATAGCGCCATGGTTAACTCCTGGGTCGTAATGACCCCCATTTTGTTTTTTATAGAGATATTAGCATTTCTTCCAACTGTTCACCCCCTCCTTTATATGGCCACCCCATATAACAAACATCCCTTCATCCATTCCAACAACCACAACCAGTGTCATACAAAACAACATGTTACTACTACATTTCTAGACTAAATAACATCTTTATTATTATTATCCCTATGTAACAGAGAGGTCGGTCAGCCATCTTTGCTTATTCCTGGAGAGGAGAAAAAAGGTTATCAAGAAAGAGAGAGAAAGAGAAAAAGAAAGAGGGAAAGAAAGAGAGAAACAGAGAGAGAGAGACAGAGAGAGAGAGAGAGAGAGAGAGAGAGAGAGAGAGAGAGAGAGAGAGAGAAGGAGACCCTTTTCCCACCAGGGCCGATCGGATCCTGGACCTTCAAAAAAAAAAACAGAAAACAACAAACAAAAATAAAATAGAAAATGGACAAAAGAAAAAACAAGAAAAAATGAAAACATTTAAAAAGAAAAAAACAGACGTGTGCCACTGCACACCACCCTGGCATGGATTCTCAAAAATGTCTCTCTATTGGCTATGCCCTTACTAAATTTTACCTCGTCTTGGGTGCTTTTAGGACATGCACCCAATATCTAACACCTTCATATGGACGGCTAGCGGAGTACAAAACACCACCTCATATAGACCTTTAAACCTGGGGCTAATCAGTTCCCCAGATAATAATGGTCCAGTATGGGCAATGCTGTGTATGGAACCATGATCTCGCTTTCTACAGGGGTGGTCACTATTTCTCCCCCCCTTTACCGTGTCCCACTACCGCCCCTTTGTGCTTCCATTCCGTCCCCTGGTCAGTTATTTATGACCCATCCCCATATAATATCTCTCCTCCTGTCAATGCAGAAAATAAATAAAACTCCTGTAAATAAACCGGAGTTGCTAAAACGGGGGCCGTGCAAATAGCTTAAGTCCTCAAATTGTCTAGTCATTTTGTCAGTCCATTAAAATGTACTTTTTAGTCCTCTGTCCTTCTGTGAAACTTTGTAACAGTGGCCTTGTGTAGACTGCGTAGTCTAGGATCCATGGCCTACAAAAATTACATAAACCCAAAAAACTGCTACATTTTCTTCACAGTACTGGGCCTAGGGGCAGTTCGTACTGCCGCCACCCTTATATGATAATTTTTTGTTTCCTCCATTACAAAAATGAGTTGTCCCAAGTATAGTCCCTCCTGTTGGTAGTATTGTAGCTTCTTTGTATCCGCCTTGTACCCTTTGTAAGCCAGCAAATACAACAATGCAACAGAACCCCTCCTGCACTGATGATCCTTTTCACTACATACCAACCGATCATCCACATACTGGATGATTTGTGCTAAACACCTTACTTCAATGTAATCTGTACAGTGGTCACAGCTCTCAGTAACCTAACATCGTGTGGATTAACAGTCCATAATTATGCTGGCACATATCCCATGTCAGCCTCAAAAATAAAAACATCTGAGTTACCACTGCCATCAGGGGGCACTGTATCTCCCTATACTGCACCATGATATCACAGGGGATTCAGATTCCAAAAATAATCTCCCCATTTTGTTCACTGTCCTGAAATAACTCCTTATCCGTCATTTCCTTTAAATACACTGTGTGGTCTATACATAATATTTTGTGCGCCACTCGCACCCGTTCTGGTCTTTTCCAATCAGGACTACTCTTTTTCTGACAGTACTAGTCCTTGCAAATCTAATGACAATATTGCCCCTGCCACCATCTCGGGTGGCACCATGGCTCGGAAAATAAAATCTGTAGGCACTCGCCAAAACTTGCCCACAATTTGAGGTACTGCATTTACTAATACCTTAATACCATAACAAAAGATATATCTCGGACCACAGGAACCCCATGTAATACTGACTCCCGTGTTATTGCATTGATTATTACCATTGCTTGAGCTACACACATCCCTGGAGTGGAACACACTACCCCTTGATCTGCGACTGATACATTTCTCAGCAGATCCCTACCCAACAAGTTCACAGGGGAAATCTATGAATATAACAAGGGCTCGTACTACCTCCCCTCCTACTTTTATATCCAGCTCCTCAGTCTATGGAACTGTAGAAATCACCCCCAGAGAATCCCTGCATGTAAAGAGTTTTAACTGATAATGGAAAGTTCCCCTCCATGATGCATGATTTAGTTGCACCTGAATCTACCATAAACATAAATTGCCTGTTTCCTATTTCCTCTTCCACCAATGGCTCCTCTTCAGGGTGTGCGGTTATCAATAGGATTAGACATGTAAGTGTTTTCTGTGGGCTGTCCTAATCAGAATATGTATTTGTCCCATGGAATGAAAAAGTGCCGCCCTGTCATTGAAACTCCTTGGAATGGGGCGCCTGTTCCCCCTGCCATCCTGTTAAACTGTGTTCCATCACCATGCTGTAGTTGTTGCCCATGTTGCCCTTGCCTGTCAGCCCCATAAGGGGACTGATTTTGACCACTCACCCAAATTGCTGTTGTCTTCTTCCTTGAGGCCCTTGGAATCCCTGCCCTGAAGGTGAAGGCCCATAATTAAATCTCATCCCAGGCCTTTTCCTGTCCTGTGATGGTCCCAATCCTCCTCTTGGAGGCCCTATCCTCCCAAATCCTCCTTTTCCCCTTGGTGCTCTTTCATGCTGCCACTGTGGGTTGGAGTACTGCCCCCTCCCACCCCTTTGTCCCTGTCCTCCTACACCCCAGAGTGCCGCAGTTGTAGCATTCCCAATATGTTGAGTATCTCCTGTCCTTTTGCCCTGAGCCGGTGCCTTCACTGATGCTTGAATGACAACTTTATTTAATTTCTTTTCCACTAGTTTTGCCTCATCCATTTGCCGCGTCTATGAAAAAAGAATTGAACACATTTGCGCACATGAGGGAGGGTTCAATCGGTGTAGATTTACAGGCTGAATTACAGAATTTAGATACAGTGGAAAATAGCTCTGTGGGAAGATTATCTGCTGCCTTTAATGTTTACCCTAAGAACTCATTTTTGCTTGAAAGATAGTCTGTTTGTAATCTCTCAATGCAATCTTGGCTCTTTTTCCATTCTCTAGTGTTTGTTCGTTGTGCCATTGTCAATCGGTCCTACTGACTGATTTACGTAAGGGGATCAAATTTGGTGTTTAGTGATTCTGCTTTTTTAAAATTTCTTAGGGGCCATTTTGGAACATACACCCTCTAGGATGGTAGTTCCTACGTCAAAAAAATCATCACTAGAGAGCTCTAGGTCAATAGAGCCTTCTTGATTTCAACATTCTCACAATTCTTCCCTGTTTTAAGAGGTTCCCGATAACGTTGTCCCCTCCCGTTTGCTATTTGTCTTAGGAGTAGAACACCTTATCCAAAATATTAGGACAAATTAGAATATTTCTGGGTTTCCTTTGGGAAATAATTTAGTTAAACTATCAGCATATCCAGATTAAATTTTACTTCATTTACCTAATCCTTCATGTGCTATCCCTAATCTTATTGCCATGATAAATGATTTCCCTGTACTCTCTGGTTACAAAATAAACTAGGATAAATCTGAAATTCGATCTCTAACTTATGCTTGTTCACTTTCAAATATACCATTATATAGTACGGCATGGTGCCCTTCATCTATTAAAAATCTTGGTATTCATATTTCAATAGATATTCATACTACTGTCACTTTAAATGTTTCAATAATCCTTGGGAAAGTTGAAGACTTGACTACTATATGGTCTTGGCTACTTCTTCTCTGGAGACAATGACCTACTGTTTTATACTATGTCTCAATGATTCCAATGTCATTTCCAGCTTAATTCTTTTGTTTGTTTGTTTGTTTGTTTGTTTGTTTATTTATTGTGCGCACCGGACCCTGGGGTAGCAGGGCGCAAGAGAACAAGGAAGTTTACAGCTTGGTTACATACATTACAAGTTACAGGTTACAGAGCATGTGGAGTGGCCATTACTTGACTTTACAAGGTAAAACAAGTGCAGACAATCAATCAAATCCAAGGCGAGCGAGCAATATAGCAGGTCGATAGAAACGTGACACTTTACTTTCCACATTTCTTTGGAATAATACAACTCCAAAAACCTTTTAAATACATTTAAATTATCCAGAAACAATGGTGTGGTTAAAATTCCAGATTCCCTAACTTCTTCTAGAGCCTTTATACTACAACAAATTGTAACTGTCTTCTATATTCGGAATCATTTTATCAATGTTCTTACTTGGGTTAAGATTGAAACTAAATTAATAGCCCCACCTAATGTCTTCCATTTTATTCATACTACAGCCTGGCCAAATATTAAAACAAATTCCCTTTATTACACATTTTTTTAAACTACCTCAAATAAACAGTTAGATATAGATTGCATGACTTAGCCGATTTAGAAAATGTATTTATTTGGTACAATAGACATATCAGTATTAAGCTTGACCCTATCGTTTTTCAGAGATGGTATTCTAATAGCATCTTTCAAATGAATCACTTATATAACAATTTTGTTGCTACTCCCTTCCCACAATTATACTTAAAAGTGAATCTAATAGCTTCTGATTTTGTTTTTTTACACCACACTTAAGTCTATGGGCCTCATTACACGGTAGGCGGTAAAGGCGGGTAAGGGTTTACCGGAACCGGTATTTTACTGGTACCGGCAAACCCTTACCGCCTTACTACGAGGTCCCTTTGCGGGTTGGAGAATTTAACGCCTGCTTTTTGCAGGCGTTAAAAACCAACCCGCAAAGGGACCAGGGAGCTAATTACGGTACCGCAATTTGCGGCACCGTAATTAGCGCCTTCACCATTCCCATAGAGCCCTATGGGGCAAAAATGGGAATGGGGAAGGGCAATGGGGGAAGGGGGAATTACCGCCCCACCAACCTTGGAATAGGGCGGTAATTCCCCTTTCCACCAAGGCGGTGCCGGTATTTTACCGGCATGGACCAAGGTGCTAATAGCACCTTGGTCCACCGCCTACCGTGTAATGAGGCCATATGTCCAAATGTAGGCTCGGGAGGATAGATCAGGGACAACATGCTCACCTTGGAAGAAAGACGACACAGAGCAACACAGGTTTGAACCCCGGGTCCGCGCTTAGAAACCTCTGGGTATTAAGCGTGTTATAAAGAACCTATCATATCATATCAATACTCCCCTCTAAATTCTTCTTATTAATAGTGAATAACCAAAGCAGCTAAACGTTATTATTTTCTGAAATAAATGAATGATAAAAACCATTTTAGTACTAATATCATTAAAGAGTGGGAGATAGATTGGAGTACATCTTTCTTCTGATATTTGGGAAAAAAACTGGAAGCAATATTGTACTACATCTGGCATAGCCAATTTAACACAAACTATTTGTTTCACTTTACACAAAGCTTAGTTTACCACAGTGAGAATCTTCAAATGCTCGATTAAATCACCTAATCTTTGCTGGTCGTGCCAAGCTCCCAACGCATACTTTGGGCACTCCATTTTGAAATGTAAATGTATATTTGCTTGTTGGGAAAAGGTATTGGATCTTTGATTTTCATTTTCAAATCCATTTATGGGCATAATATCCTCTTGTAGCCTATTTAAGTTTTTCATTTGTATTGGTTGTCATCGTAATTAATCTAATTGGAAAAATGCTGATAAATTAGCTTAGAGGATGTGGTGGAATTATGTATGTTCTTTTCATAGACTTGAAAAATGTCATGCTTATTATAATAAAAATGTTCCCAAATGTGTTAGTATATGGGATGGGTTTACGAAATATCTTAATAATAGTTAGTATTACAGCTATAAATTGTATTGTTACACCCTTTAATCCTTCAGTGAATGATTTCCCCCTTTTCTCCTATTGTGTTTTAGTCTGTCATGTTTGTCTACCCTATCTGTTTTATTACATTCATTATTTGCATTTAATATTTTTCATGATAACATACCTTACTATGTATTAGCTAATCATTGAATCTTAATTGTTGTTTCAACTTTGTTATTAATGTTTGATTTATAAGCTCTTTCTACATTCCTGTAATTTATGATCTCATTCTTCATACTTCTGGTATTAATTTATGCTTAATATCAATACCAATTATTGAACATACAAAAGCACCATCTCAAATTTGTATCAACAAAAAACAATGGTAGGTTGTCTCCTTAGCTCGTTAACACCCAGGGGAAGTAAAGTTACAAACACATTTGAAAAGGTTTGAGTCATACGAGATACATGTATTACATTGTACCACATTTCAGTTGCTTCATTTCAGTGGGGGTAGCATATAATGATTAAACAATAAAGTGTAATGATAAAAAATATGTTTTATTTTGTAATATTGTATGAACAAAGTGTTTTTTTAATGAATTTCTGTGCAGCATATTACAAGGATTTCTTTACAGGATGGCCAGCTTGTATGAAAATAATTAAAATCACAGGCATCTTACTTCATCGTTGAGCATGTGTTAATTACCATTGTATGATCACAGAAATATATTCCTAGTCCGGTAGTTAGTTTGCTACTTATACCTCTTTTACTCTACTAATAGCACTTACAGTATTAATCACATTGTAGCTAGACTACACAATAGTGAGAGTAAAAGTACAAACTAGATTACTGAAGTTGTTTTTCCTTCTAATCAATAAGGCTGTTTTGTGACGTTTGCTACAGATGGTTCACACCATAAACCATTTATAAGAAGAAGATGATTGAAGCAAAATTTGTTCATAAGGAACCTATTGATAATCTTTACAATTAAATAAAGATACATCTCCAAGTGGAGTAGAATTACTGTAACCTGTGGCTATGGTTTCACCAATGCTAAAGTCCACGTTTATGCTGCTTTGTCCTGTGTGAACCAATTCTCCTTCCCCAGCAGATGAATGTACCCACTAAAACACTGTATCCATGATATTATGGCTGCAAAAAGAGACTGCATTTCATTAATCAGGTTCACCAACAGGGATTTGCTTTTAGACAACCAAACATTGACCCAGCACAGTGTGGGTTTCAAATATAATTGAACAGCTAGTGCTCTATGTACATAGAGGAAGTAAAGCTAACTCCCAAAATTATTTTCATTAATTTATTTTCCATTACATCCAGTGAAAAACGTACCCGAAGGCCCTAAATCTCTGCACCGTATGCTGACCAAGCCACAGGTTTTACATAATGGGCCAGCAGAGGGGATTTAATGGAGCAAGCTTCCATGTGTCGGTAAACACCAAGGAGAACCCCAGTTGATTACTACATCCTCTCTTATGTACATCCTAGATGTATTCCGCATGTAGGATTCAATACAAATATAATTCCCCTGCAATCCTAAGTTGGAACTACTTACAAAGAAACATTATTTACTACAAATAACCTTCTAGGGTTTTTCTCACTGTCTGATGAAAATAACATTAATACTATTTCCTGTTTATAGCAGCTACGTTGCACCAAATAACTAATAACTGCAGGGCATCGACTGGTATTTAGGATGATGACCAGAACCTTTATTGTTTAGGCATTTTTTACTTTTTGCCATCATTATGCATCATCAGCAAACAATGTTATTGAGGTCTTTAGCCCCATTATTTTGGGAGGATTAAAGTCACCATATGGAAGCCTCATAGTCACACTGTTTACACACAACACAAAACAGTGTCAGACCAGTACAAACCCTTGTCTGACACCCTGGATCACCATTAATACCTGGGTGTGCTCTTTCATTCTACCATATCTTACCCAAACACTGTTATAAGCTTGATGGACATTATGCATTACAGCAATTCATTATCAATCCTCAGTTCGACTAAGCCCTAAATGTGTTCCTAGTGACCATATTGAAAGCTGTCCTCAGATTCACAATTGCAAGGTACATGTTTTTACCTCCAGTAGACAGCTGTGACGAATCACAGGAATCTGTCCCTTCTTCCCCAGGGGGAGCCTTTCCTGTGAGGCTAGGGAGGTGAGTGCGCTCCGCAATACCCTCCATAGGAGTAGAGGCAAGTGGGACATCACCGAGAAAGACTGCCCCTTTGGGGACAAGGACTCACGTTCTTGTGAAGAACTCCATAGGAGCCATGTTAATGGTACACTTTTAAAACCATTCAGTAAAGAGAAATATCAAGAGCATAGTAGATATGATATGAGAAGTCATTTTTTAACGTGCCTGTACATAAGTGTTTCTAGATGCGAAAGGACCTAGATATGTTATTGCGATCAAGAATTACGAGTATCCCTTTTAGAGAACGGGGAAACCTAGTTGGTGGAATACAGAACCGTCAAACTCAATAAATACAAGTTATCCCTTGAAAAGAAAGATTACGTCAAACTGAGACAAAGGGAAACCGTTTGGAGAAATGCAGAATCAACAATCCGAAAGAAAGGAGTGCAATGTTGCGCCAGCGAAAGCCCATTGCAGCACAATAAAGGAAAGAGGTGGAGACTGGGAAGGATCTGAGAAAGCCCACAAGATTTGAAATTGCTCACAGGCTTGTGTTGAGGACACACAGCGTCCTATCCAGACCAGAACCTGGACGGAGATTATCACTCACAGCATCAGCATTAGAAGGGACAGAGTGAGGCTAAAACGGACGTGAGGTGTCCTTACCAGAGGCAAGAAATAGGTGGTGGTATGACCAAGAAGAAACATAGGTCCACCCGTAGATCCATAAACAACGCCAAGACCACTGTGGAGCGGACACAGAAAGTGCTGACAGATGAGAAGCTGGCAAAGCTGTGGCTGCAAGCATGTAGACTACATAACGCCAACCTGACAAGATAACAGGAACATTCCAACCAAACAAAAACCCCAGTGACACTATCCCGGTACACTACAGGTAACAGTGAAGGCTGTAGACCCGTTTGGGGACTCGGAATCAGTAATGGAACACACCTACTCGTTGCACTTCTACATTTTTGAGATCGAATGAAGATAAAGAGAATCATTACTGGAATGTTCCTACTCATCTCAGTCCTAAATTGTTGAGATTGAATGATGATAAAGAGAGTCTCTACTGGAACACATCTACTCGTCCCAGTCCTAAATTGTTCAGCCTGAATACATTTAAAGAGAATCATTACCGGAACGCTCCTACTCATCCCAGTCCCAAAATTTTGAGATTGAATGAAGATAAATAGAATCATTACTGGAATGATCCTACTCTTCCCATTTTTAAGATATTGATACTAATTCAAGACAAAAGCCCTGAGAAGTTGCATAGTACATTTTGTGAACAGGGAAAAACTGAAGAACCAGTTGAGACCAAGACTAAAGATCAAACTCAAAACAGATTTAAAGACTGTAAGATAAAGATTGAAAACCCAGGAAGTCATGCGAGAAGTGTTAAGTATTGGATGACATTGCCCTCTGAGGCGAAAAGGATAAAAACAAACAAAAGAGAAGAAGGTCCTAAGGATTAGAACAGTAAACCAAAGCAAGAGCAGATTATACATTTGAAGAACGCTATATCAGAACTTTGTGACTTAACAAGATTAGTTACCCAGAACTACTAAAGAATACTATATTGAGTTGAATTGGGAAGAATACCAGCCTACGGGGTAAGGGAGTAATTCTCCTGATTTTTGTTGACATATTGGTGGTAGGAACAGAGCAGGTTAGTTTGGACAGTGGACTCATTCTGAGTTGGATTTTCACTGATGACTGATGAGCACCTTAGCTAGTTTTGTTAGGTAGGGACACCTTATAGCATAGGGAAAGCTAGGTGTAACCCTTTTTGTGTAATAAAACTATCGGTAAAATGGCTATCCAGAGCCTGTGTCCTCCTTCTGACTCGCCACAGAGCTCTTTGACAAGGTCAAATGTAGATTAAGATACTGGGTGACAGTGTGTTTCCCTTTTGCAGCCCCACTTTGCTTATTAAGACTATTCTGAGTTCTTCTACCCAGCCTATCTGTGACATGATAGAATAGGAGCTGTCCGTAGAGCAATAGTAGCCAAACCTTTTTATTCTGAGCCCCCCGCCCCCGCCCCTGAGGTAAAATATTGCTACCGGAACTTCTCAACATTTCTATGAAAAGCAGTTACAATACTGCCTCTTCAAAATGACTCACACCCCCACAAACTCCCCACCCACTATTCCTCTCCCCTCAACCCCCCGGACCTCTTCTGGTCCCCTTAGGGGCATCAGGCTCACTGTTTGAAGACCACTTCCTTAGAATATGGCAAGATTGTCAATAAGGGAAATCAGTCTACAGCAGCTGGGTTTGTGTCTTTGTCACCTTTAAACAAAGCCACTATCTCTGTCAACAGCCAGGAATCTAGTAACTGATTGATTTTTGGGTAATGCAGTAAATAAAGCGAGTCCTATCAAACCTCAGATATCAGTTATATACTCATAAAGTCTGCTGTTATCCCATGTGGTCTTGGGACAGACCCCTTTTCTGTGTTTTCATTACAATTCCTATTTCTCTCATGAGAAACTCTACTGATTTTCCTGCACAGGCCTTTTAGGCAATTTACTGAGTAGATGATCCCTCTTTCCCAACCCTCCTCTGGACTATACATACACTGGGTGCAAAATGCACAGTCTAACTTGAAGCACTTATCTCTTATCTTGGCAGAGTTTCTGGGTGTCAGGCAATGGAATACTGAGATATCCAAAATGGCAGAGACCAGCCTCGCTGCTCCCGTGTTCCCAGTAACCCCCAACTCACCCACGCCTTACCTCTAGAATCTGGCTGTGGCTGCGGTGTCTAAACTACTTGCATTAATAACCCACTGCTGCAGAGGCTCACAGAGTCTACTGGGGTCCAGCCCAATCCTTTATCATTCTCTCCTGTATACCTTGATGAGTTGTGAAATTCTTTCTAGTTGGCGAAGTTCAGTTGAACTGAATTCTTTGGGTTTCAGTTTCTTGGGTGAGGGGGCCAGGGAACATTATATTCCAAGTGTTAGATGGGGCTCTCAATCTACACAGTATGCCATTTGCATTCTCAGACCAACTCATTTTAATACTTTTAAAAGTTAAAATAATGTGCAGTGTTCTGGCATAACATTAATTCCGTCCATAACACAGCATATCTCCATGGCAGTATGTTGCTTTACATTTATGAGCACTAGCCATCCAAATTGTGAAGTGTTAGTGCTAATCCACCAGATATGCAAGTATGTTTCAGAATTCAAATAAAGTTTTAACATGGGGTTCATTCTGTAAGAATTCCTCATTCTGCCTATGCATGGTTTTGTGCCCTTCATTCATCTTGAATACTATATATTTTCTTTGACTGATCCCTTTTGTGCTGATAAGGGTAAGCTTGCCATGATAACTGTACAATATTAATTCACTTTCCCAATGCCAATGCCATTTTAAAGGACTGTACATGGGCACTATTTTCGAGTGTTCCAACCACAAATTATTTCTACTGCATCTAATGGTATTTCTAGAAGTGGCCATCTCACCTAACAGCTGCTGGATTGTCATTAGACCATGCAGAGCAGAACATGTATGTGTCTCTACATCATGGTTGTCAGTGATCCAGTTACGATCGTGATGGGCCAAATGGCAAAACTGGGTAGAAAACCTTGGCACACTTTTTAGGCAGAAAGAGTATCTTGAAAGAGGGACTGTTTGATACATCTTACTCTCATGGAGAATGTATTTTGATAGAGCAAAGTAATGTAAGTGGGCTAAGCGTCTTTGTGCATGTCCACCCACCCCCATAAAGTTGATGATGACTTTCCCCAAAAATCTACAGGCAACTTACAGTTCCTGCCAGAGAGGATGAAAACATGAAGTTTAGGAGCATGGAGAATGAGGCCATGACACAAATGCTTTTTGCTATAGGTGGTCAAACTTAATGGCAACGCTTGTCCTGTCTTTCCACCCCATGACATAGTCACACTCTGGTGGTCTGCATGCACTTTAATTACTACTAAGTGGCTCTTTGACTCCACCAGGGCATTTGTATACCTTTCCGTTATAATGGCTGAGTCCCGAAACCTGCTGAGTATCAAATATATGCAATTGTCTGTATAAACCTTTGTCATATAATTCTCTACAGCTTTCCTTAATGATGCCTGCTATAGGTTTAGAAACAATGGCGTTCATTTTGATCATACATGCCAAAGTATCTGTTTCACCATCACTGACGATAACTACCAACAGGGCCTCACTTACAAAAAGTTTAATGCAGCGCAAAGGGACTTTGTGCCACACTAAATAACTTTACATGATTCACAAATCAGACTTTGCGCTGGCCCTTCCTACTTTGTGCTGTGCGGGAGCGCTTTGCGCAACACCGAGCGCAATACATGGGAAGGGCCAGCACATAGAACTAAATAGGGGCAGAACATGTAAAATCCCTATTCAAGTAGTAAAATGAGGAAGAACATGGGTGTGGGAAGAGAGGCACCGTACAAACAACCAACATGCCCACATGAAGTGCTAAGTAAACCCTATTCATAGAAGCTATCAGACAATCTTTCCGACTTCAAAGGAAGCCGATCTAACTGCCACCTAGACGAGTCACTACATGTTGCTACTTCTCCCCTAGGGGGAGACCTTTCCCATTAGGCCATGGAGGTGAGGCTGCTATCCAATAGCCCCCCTGGGGATGTTATAATGCAGGAAGATCACATGGGGAGGGACTCCCCCTATAGGGATAAGGAAAACCATCTAGGGTATATCCCTTATGAGAACATCAAACCCCCACATACTGTAGCCTCTCCTTCTTCTGCTAATCTCATTGCAGACAGTAAACCTATGTGCTGATGTAAGACAGAGTACTTTAAGGTTCTGGTAAGTACTGGGATGAAGAAGAACAATAGACACCTAAGAAATCCAAGTACTGGGAAGAGTTGGCCCTGTGGAACAATAAAGATAAAACATGTGAAAGAGACGAAGGACTTATGCAATGGGCCCAGACACTGCTGGCAACATTGTATAAAAAGTGACAATGTACTAAACATTGTGTCTCGGGCAGCCATTGAGGATGGCAGGTGTGCTGTGCACTGAATGCTGGAGATTCAATCCTGATTCAATGATCTGGAGCTGACAGTCCACCACGTCTGATGATCGGGAGGTCTGCAGGAGCAGACTGGTGCACAGCAGTGTCGAGAGAAGGAAGGAAAACAGAAGGCAGCCGGGAACGTTGTCCCATATCCACAAGGAAAGCAAGATGCCGGAGAAGCCAAATGGAATGCCCGCCATCCCAGGAAGCAACAGCGACATGCCGAAACCCTCAACATGGTGATGGGTGGCATGGAATAACCAGAGGGGATGCGGGGTGGCTTACCAAGAAGTTGCATAGGGATATCTGTGGGCCCCTTTGCAACCATAATGCTTGGGTGGCGCAGCATGAGCAGAAAGCCTACACACCTTCTCCTCATTGCAGTGGTGGAACGAAGCCTTGCATCGCACTGAAAATGGCATTTGAATTAACCTGAATAAGGCTGACTAAGCTGCCATTTTAGAATCATCTGCTGTTTTGATTAACTCCTCTTTTTGCCTCATGTTAAACTTTGTGTTTTCAGCTCCAGCAGAGAAAAAAATTTACTTTGAACTGTGTCAACGCAGATAAACATGTTGTGGCTGGTGAGAGTGGATTGTTTGTCCTGCACTAAGAAACCTTGGAGCTAAACTAGAGTTGAACTGAACAGTAATTTCAGCAATAGCGTCATCCTCGTTCAAACAGTGGAAAAGAATGTTGAATAGCTGAAATGGTGTGCCTTTGCAGAAATCTTTGTGTTCGTTCCTTGAAACTGGATTAACTTTAAGCTTGAATACAAATGTTACCATTGTCTTTTACGTATAGAAAAACATGTCTAGTGTTTGGGGAAAACATTGAACAATGTATAGTTATTTGAATCTGCATTAGTATGTGAACAGGCTGTGAACCCTAATGAATATGTAACTTGAAGATGGGCTGGACGATGTGTCCGTGATTGTGAAAGAAAAGTATAAGTATACTTGCTTTGTAATGTCCAGCACTCTATCATATCATGGTATCCTCTACCACACATTGGGAGGTGCTGAGAGACCAGACAGCTGTTCTGTGAATTAAAAGTGTACTTGTAACATTGTACTTGTGACTGGCGTATTTCTATTGAGTGGTATTTAGCCTCGATATTTCTTTAATCTTTCAGATGGCGCCCGAATAGGGACCCTCAGGATCGATGTCACACCGCTATGATGAAGACGAGGCTGCCGGACCGGGATCGGAGATTGAAGGGGTCCCCTGCAAAGTGAGACGTGATTCCTCAGCAGTACTGCATGCTTAATCACTGGACAGTGAGCAGAGTTTAGTGAGACATCACGATGAGGGTCCCTATATTGAGGCCTGTTTTGTGAAAACACCAGCCACGATGATTTGTAATGCGATATGACCCTTTGTGTTTTGAAATGAGTCGTACCACGATTCCTAAGAATCCTGATTGCAGATTTGTTTTTGCAGAAACGAGCGACACCAGGTAACACCAGTGATCTGATATGCCTGGGAAATTGTCATCCTGTTTTAGGGTATTATTCCGCAGAGATAGACAATCTTTGGAACAAGGCCAACCGTTGCCACCCGATGGGTCGCCGGCTTTTTTAATGTACTGTAAGTATGGCCTAGGAACTATCGTATTTAATGATATTTGGCACAGACAGACTAGACATGTTTCCGAACTTCAGTGACCAGTTTATGGCAGTTTTGAAATTGCCTCCCTAGAGCATTTAGAATCCGTATTATTGAGGGAAAAGGCTAGGCCTGCAGCATTTGATGCAGTTAAAGATTGGAAAAAGGAAGCTATGCAGCAACTCAGAAGTAAAGAAAAGCATGTACGTAGACACATGACAAATGCTGAGAAAGCACTATTGCATGATCAGCAGAAACAGTCAGAATCTATTAGAGGTATGGATAGGGCTTTTCAACTTGATGTGCAAAAGATATGTCCGTCTCAGGATTTTCATACATTAGATGAATTAATTAATAAATTGCTTAATGAACGTAGAACTGTTTCCACTGTATCACCTCCTTATGTGCCTCCTCCCATTGTAGTTCCCCCTCTTCCCATTTTTGTTCCTCTTCCTGTTGTTGTACCTCCTCCTGCACCTCTACCCTTATTGACAATTGCCGTTCCCATAATTCCATCTGCACTGCTAGCGGAATTGCCTCCACTACCTATTGACTCTTTACCAAGTGGGTCTGCTTTCCTGTAGTGATTGAAGGGGCGGGAGGTGATCCTAGAATAGTGACTCGTGGTACAGTATCTAAGGACAGAAAAAGAGAATTATATGCACGTGCTAAAAAGTATATCGCAAAGGGCGATGAATCAGCTGTTCTAGTTGCGATTTCTGATCAAGGGGCTATTCCTGAACAGAATATTTTGATAGAACGGATGAGAACATATTTAGTCAATATATGGAGTGATTTGACGAACATGAATGTCCCACAGGGGTTGAGGGATTTTAATGTACTTGCTCGCTCAAGGGACACTGCGGAGAAAGTATATGAGCATGTAGAGAAGGTATTTGAGTTTAAAAGGGAGCTAGATCGGTTACAGAAAGATGAAATAGATGGTAATGGACAGGAAGCCTCATATGTGCAGAAACGATTTCTTCCTCAATTGAAACCAATGAGTGAAGAAATGCGTATTTGCACAAGCAATGCTCTTAGATGGATTTCAGATTTTTCAATTTCTCCCATTAAAGTGCATGGCACGTTTAGTCAGTATGCTCCGGCAATACAAAGGAAAGTGTTACAGGTGATGGTAGATTATCTACAAGATGAATTTATGAAGAGAAAGGTTTGTTGTCCTGCAGATTTGATGGTCATTCATAACAGAGCATTTCCACCCAATACTGCTTTGACTACTTTGTCACTTGATTTAGCCTTTTTGCTTAATAGATGTTCAGATTTGCCTACTTTACAATTGCCAATGAGGGAGGTTCCTCCGACATTTGTTCCGAAAGTAGAAATTCCAGATAATGCTGCAGCAGGAACACCTGCTAATACTATTGAAGCACATTATGTCTCACAGTTTGTTCATGTTCCATTCTCTAGACAGGAAGTGAAAACCAATAGGCAATCAATTCCAGATATTAGGAAGAATCTAACAGGATTTTATAAAGAAATTGAGTCTGTCTTGCATTCGTCAGTTTTCACGCTGGGTGATATAGATTTGTTGTTTCCCGTGATCCTTCCTGCTGATTTGTGGAAGCAGATTAGAACTGTAGGCGATCAGGCAGGGATGGGTGATACATTGGATGCTTTAGTACGAATAGATGGGGAAAGGAATGCTGGTGAGAAACCGCCACAAGTGATACTAGTGTTGCCAGAAAGAATAGTAGCTAAATTAAAAACACTGGTTTCTGAGAAAAGAATTAAATGCTGTAAAGTAACGGCTTGCATACAATGGAAGTCAGAGGGTGCAACTGCGTATTTTGATAGGTTTGAACAAGTGGTCTCAGATTTTATTGATCAAGACTTGAGTACAGAGTCAGGAAAAAGGCTGTTTGTGGACATATTTGCGCGTGGATTGTTGCCTGAAATTCAATCACAAATTATGACTTCTGAGAGTGCTTGGCAAGCGAAATCACAGTCTGAAGCATTAAATATGGCTCAGTACTATGAGAATAGGGTTAATACAGAGAATGAGAAGGCGGAAAAGAAGAAGGGAGACTTAAAGACTAGAGTATTATCACATCAAATAGCGAGAGGTGCTAGAGGTGGGAATACACAGTTTAGAGGCCAATTTACACCACAGGGTAATGCAAAGCTGGGTCCTGTTCACATGAACCAATGTGCATATTGTAGACAGGAGGGTCATTGGTGAGCACAATGCTCTATCCTTCAGCAGAGATCAAATAGCACGTATGGTGCCATGGGTACATGATCCAGAGGCAGTCCCGGGATAGGGGGTCCTGGTAGAAGTCATTTTGTGCAGAATCAACAGGCACTGTCACAAGATAGTCAGCAACAGAGTGTTACTAGTGGGAACATTTTATACTGTTTACTTTTCTGAGGATCTTGCATTTGATGATATACTTCCATTAGGACAGCTCGAAGCAGAGTCTGGAACTGGTACCTATTCCCATTGATCAGAAAGGGCCCTACGTTGAAATGAAGATGGGGAATAGGGAGCATCTATTCTTGATAGATACAGGAGCACAGAAGTGTTCTATTGATCGTTCACGGGTTCCAGATATTTCACTGTCGGGCAGAACAACATTTCTGTAGGGTTCTCTGGTATGCCAGTGGTTAGTCCGGTCTCTCGGCCGGTATCGATTTCACTGGGACCATTCACTGATTCTTGTCAATTTCTGTTGACGACAAATTGTGGCGAAAATGTGCTGGGGTTAAATTTATTGAAGAAATTGAATGCTGTGATTTACTGTTCTCTGGATGGAGTGCATTTAATTATTTTGCCTCAACAAACCTCAGTTCCACAATTATTGTCTAGGCCTTTACCAACTGAATTGAATAAGGTTCCGACATGTCTATGGGCAATTAATGATAATGACGTCGGCATTTTACAAATTGAACTAGTTAAAATTGTGTTGAAACCAGGTGTTAAATTGCCACGTATTCAGCAGTATAAGATTTTGGTTGAAGGAGAACAGGCTTTGAAGAGTATTATTCCTGATTTTGTACACATAGGTGTGATTGAGGAAATTGCAGAGAGTGTGTGTAACAGTCAGATTCTGCCAGTTTATAATAAAGGGGATAATGCGATTCCTTTTCGTTTTATTATTGACTTTCGCTCCATTAATAAGGTTGTTGCTCCACAGTTTCCGATTGTACCTGATGTTACTACAATATTGACTATGGTTCCAGCTACGGCTACATATTTTAGTGTTGTGGATTTGAAAAACGCTTTTTTCAGTATTCCTGTACATGTTGAAAGCAGATATTTGTTTGCATTCACCCTAGGGGGACGTTCGTTTACATTCACTTGTGTTCCACAAGGGTACACTGAGAGTCCAAGCATTTATAGTAGAGCGTTGAAGGAATAGCTTGATATGCTTGAATTGCCTTCTACCTGCATGTTGTTGCAGTATGTCGATGATCTACTTCTAGATGCTGATTCTGAAGTTGCTTGCAAAGAAGGCACCGTGTTGCTGCTTATTCGTTTAGAAGAACATGGGCATAAGGCTTCATTGAAAACGTTTCAGTATTGTCAACATTTAGGCTATCTCCTGTCAAAGGAGGGAAGAAGGCTGACACCTGAATGTATACAAAGCATCTCTCGTATGTCTGTCCCAAACACACAGAAAGAGGTCAGAGCTTTGATAGGCATGGCTTCATATTGTAGACAGTGGATCCCGAATTTCATTAATGATAAAACCTATGTTGGCACTGACAAAGAAGGGTATTTCTTTGCCTTTACTGTGGAACATGGATTGCCAGAATGCTTTTGATTTGCTCAAGGCTACGTTGTGTTCAGCACCAGTTTTGGGCACACCAAATTACGAAAAGATCTTTGTGTTGTATGTGTATGAATGTGTTGGATGTGCTTTGGCTGTTTTGACACAGGAACATGGGGGTAAGAATAGACCGTGCGGTTATTTTTTCTGAATGGTAGACCCTGTTGCATGCGCTTTGCCGAGATGTTTGAGAGCTGTAGCTGCTGCATCTGTAAAACAAAGTGAGGGTATGGTTTTAGGTCATTCATTAACCGTGATGGTACCCCACTCCATAGACGTTCTATTAAACAGAACGTAAACGCAACATCTCACATTGGCTCGACTAACAAGGTACGAGCTGATTCTATTTGCCCCGCATATCCAAATTTAGAGATGTTGCTCATTAAATCTGGCTGAACTATTGCCCCTTCTGCAAGAAACAGACTGTAGTGACAAGATGTCACATGATCGCCTTTATGCCACAGAACAAGAAACTAAGGGCAGAATTGATTTAAGTGATACACCCTTAAAGATTCCACTGGGAGAGCTGTTTTGTGATGGCTCCTGCTTTAAACTTCCGGCTGGTACATCCACTGCTGCTTACGCAATCACCACATTAAGCACTATTGTGGAAAACAAACTAATTCCGCATAATTCTGAGCAGGCCGCAGAGATTATTGCATTAACCAGAGCCTGTGAACTTTCTGAAGGGCTTAGTGTGAATATATACACCGATAGGCAGTATGTGTTCGGGGTGGTTCACAACTGTTTGCTGTCTCCTGGGCCGGTCGTACCTCACCGACCCTCCCCTTGGATTACGGCGTACCACAAGGTTCGGTTCTCGGCCCTTTCCTATTCTCTCTCCACATATCTCTCCCTGCCCCATCATCTCTTCTTTCGGTATTTCTGACCATTTCTATGCTGATGACACCCAACTCTTCCTTTCCTTCTCTTCCTTCTCTCCTGACCTCCACCTTAAACTCTCTTCCTGTCTTACAGCCATTAAAAACTGGATGCCATCCTGCTTTCTTTCCTTCAATACTGATAATACTGAAGTCTTATTCTTTCCCTTCAACACTCTTCCCCGTCCCTCTGCTCCACCTTTTATTCACTTTCCCCCTCTAATCTTCCCATCTCTGCCCACGCTCGCAATGTAGGCTTTCACTTTAACTCTTCTCTGTCCTTTTCCCACCATATTTCTCTTACCTCTCGCGCCTGTCGCTACCACCTTTTCAACATTCGCAAAGTCTGCTCCTCACTCACCTTCCATGCCACTAAACTTTTAATCTCCTCCCTTATCTTCTCTCGCTTCTTCTACTGCTCCTCTATACTCTTTGGACTGCCTTCATCTAATCTCGCCCCCCCCAAATCCCTTTACCACTCAGCCGTCCTTACCCTCTGTCTCCTTGCCCCTCACGACTCCATTTCCACTTCGCTTTCTTACCTTGGTTGGCTTCCCTTTCACTCCCAACTTAAATTGCATTTCCTCTGTCTAGTCTTTAAATCTCTCCATGATCTTGCTCCCCCTTATCTCTCCTCTCTCCTCTCTTTCTACACCCCTTTCCACTCCCTTCGTTCTGCTGATCTCCTCCTTCTCACCGATCCCCCTTCTCCATGTGCCTCCTCCCGTTTCCGCTCCTTTCAGCTCCTAGCTCCCCTGCACTGGTACTCCCTACCTCTCTCTATCCGCTCCATACCTACCCTTTTCTCCTTCTGTGCTTCCCTGAAATCTCTCCTTCTCCATTCCCCACCCTGATACCTTTACCACCTCTCATTTCTCTCTCCTTCCCTCACATCTCCCCTATGCACCTCTCCGTGCCTGCCCCTTCCCCCTACCCTCCTTGCATCTTCACCCTAATACCCTTGATGTTTCCCTCCTCCTTTCCCTTCCTCACCCCCTCCTTCCCTCTTCCCTCAAAGATTAATTGCTCTACTTACTGTTTTATTGGTTTGATTTATGTTTTGTAAATTGCTTCTACTGTTATAAATTTCTATATATTTTGTTGTTATAATGTAAAGCGCTTTGGATTAAAGCGCTATATAAACACAATAAATACAAATACAAATACAAACTTTGATCGACTATGGGCTGAGAGAGGTTTCTTGACCTTGCATGGAACAAAAATTCACCATGGTACTTTAATAGTTTGGTTACTTTCAGCACTTGTGCTTCCTACACAATTAGCAATAATAAAGTGTGCCTCACACCAGAAAGTGACGGATAAAGTAGGAAAAGGAAACAATTTCGCTGACAGAATAGCCAAACAGACTGCAACTGATTTGCACTCAAAGATGTATGTGTTAGATCCAACAAAGGGGGTCACTGACACTTGTATGATAGATGAAGGGATTAGCTGTTCAAAAGAAATTCAGGGTGAAGCTACTCTAGAAGAATTCAAACAGTGGGCTGAGGGTCAAGCGGGTTTTGATGATGAAGGTTGTTGGGTGGATAGTGAAAAACAAAGATGGATGCTACCCAATGCCTATGTCATTGCTATGGTTACAATGGCTCATCGTCCAACACATGTATGTGCTAAAAAGATTTGCAAACAGTTAGATCCTGTCTGGTATAATACCAATATTCAGAAAACTGCTGAATGTTTTGTCCAAGGTTGCATGATATGTTTGCAACATAACATTGGGAAGGGAACACTGACACCAAAGGGCAGTTTTGGTCCCCACTCCATGCCTTTTGAGGTGGTTCATTTTGATTTTATTGAGATGGAATGTTGTCAAAACTACAAATATGTTTTAGTTGTCATTTGTGCTTTTAGTAAATGGGTTGAGGCTTTTCGTCTAAAAGATGCCACAGCAATGTCAACGGCAAAGAACATGCTGAAGGAATATTTTCCTAGGTTTGGCATGCCAAGGGTAATTTGGTCTGATAATGGTCCTCATTATATTGCTGCTGTTGTTCTGCAAGTTTTGCAGGATTACAGATTGATAAACAGTTCAACTCGGCCAGACACGCTCAGAGTGCCGATCTTGTGGAACGCCATAACGGAATTCTAAATAACAAAATAGCAAAGGTGTGTGCATATAGCAATTTGAAATGGTGTGGCGCTTTGCCAATAGCCTTATTATCAATGTGGACGACCGCACAGTCTAAAACAGGGCTCTACCCCTATGAAATTATAATGGGAAGACCAGCAAATATATGAAATGTTCCAAAACCCAAGCAGTTGAAAGAAATCCAGTATCTGCTTTTGTACGATTATTTTGACCAGTTGACTCAAAACTTGTATTTGATTCATCAACAGGTGCGAGCAGCCATTCCTGTAAAATACGAGGGTCCAGGTCATCGACTCCGACCTGGCCAGTGGATCCTTCTGAAGAACTTTGAGAGGGGTTCCTGTCTTGCACCTAATTGGAAAGGACCATATCACATCCTTTTGGCCACACAGACCGCCGTACGAGTGGCTGGGAAGAAGCACTGGATCCACACGACACACGTGAAGAGGATTCCTTTTCCTCTGCCCTACAACAAAGGGGCGAAGAGAATTGGTGATCTTGATGCTCACAACGAACCTGCTCTGATTGACACCGAGGGTATCATGAAAGTCCTTCCTGAGCCTGTGGGTCCTGGGGAGATTGTTGCTTCTTCTTCACATCCTTCTTCACTGTCGATCGATCTTAATTCTGCTTCTTCATCTTCAGGAAACAACGACACTTTGTTCACCGACCATTCCGTACCTGGAGTCTCAAGGGACGGTCTAAGACCAGGGAATCGGATTTAGATTTAGAGTTGCTGACATTACATTAATGTAAATAGGATAGGAAAGTGCAGCTAGGCTGTGCCCACAAGAAACCCACAACAAACCACCATTGAGCCAGTCACTCGTCATTCCTCTGCTGCATAACTAAGAGGCAGGGACCGGCAAAGTTACCTTCAATCAACATAGGGCATGCGGTCAGGTACCACCCACAGATGAGCTAAAAAAGCCTAACAGTGAGGCTTCTTAATGGATGCTGAGAAACTATGCCTATTTTACAGGCCACTCGTACAAAAAAGGATGCTGGTCACTTTTCTGAAGATAAACCTGCTCGTCAAGGGTCATGGTCCCCTAGGACGAAATAGACACTGGTCACAATAACAGCTTGTTTTATAATTATAATGACATTTGGATTTTGGTATTTGGAAAATGCACATCCGCTTAATGTCCTGTTACTGTCTGCAAGTATTCCCACTGTTTCTCCACTTTATGTGCATTTGCACACTCTTCATCCTCGAGACCTTCAACACAGAGAGGGTTATCATAATAACACTCTTTTAATAATTATGAATACCACCCATGCCATTCTGAATAAAACAAATTGCTTGGTGTGTTCGCATTTGTCACAACATGGGGAAAAGGGACTGGGCTGGTATATACATCCTCGACCTTTAACTACTGCTTTCTACGCTTCACTTAGGGCATTATTCTTTGGCCGATGGAACGATAGTGTTACGGGGTATTTTGATCAGACTAATCTTAACAAATTTGAAAAGCGAGTGTGAACACCTTTAGGATGTTCGTTGTTTGCGAATAGGAGCAAGTTGAATGTTGCTTCTATTAAGCCTTCTAACAGACACTCTAGACCTTTTCAGTCGTTGGTTCCCTTCAAAATGGCTCCCGTTGGTAATAGGGATGCCATGCCTTCTTCTTATACCATCAACCGTAGTCCAAACTCCGTTCCATTCTGCATAAAAAGTGTCAGGAGTTTGGGATGGAGAAGGTGGAAGAGGTGTCACGGACTCAGAAAAGCTTAGAAAACGGTATACAGGGAATAAACTACCTTTCCCAGCAGTCCTTGGGACATCTGGTAGTTCTTGCTGTGCGCGCATGTGGCCAGCTGACACTAATTAGTAACAGCTTATCAAGGGCCAACGACGCACGGCAGGTGTGGCTTATTTTGATTTTTGGACAAAGTCATGCTAGAGGATTGAGAGAGACAGATCACGCCTGTCTGTATCCTTTTCCAAGCAGGAAACTCGAACTGGTAGCAGCGAAAGAAGGACGCCCGGTTTCCGTACCTGTGTTTTGTTTTCCATGAGCAGGCATATTGAACTTGCTGCGGCGGAAAGGAGGACACGCGTGGCTGCTACGGGCTACACAAGATTACGTCCGGGAAGGGTTGCGAGCTTCCCGGATAAAAGATAAGTGCGGGAGGGGCTTTTGAACTCTCATTGTTACACAGGCAAACGCTGGTGATATTCATTGTATTTTCATATGGAGAGGGCAATAACGTTTTATGGGCATTGCTTGTGGGCTGAGAATTCATTGGTTACCAGCAATAGTGTCCGGAGAGAAAACGTTGTTCTCGCCACATTGTTTTCAGAGTATTGGTTCTTCAATGCATGTGGCGCTCTCATTGGAAAGAAGCACAGGCTTCACTCGAGTATCAGTGCTGTTGAATAGATTACTCAGAGTGTGTTCAGAAACAGCACAATGGTTGTGTCTGGTCCATATTTATGACACTTTATGTTTTATGTTTATAAGTGTTGCTAATGCTTGCCCATAGGGCCATGTGTTATGTTCTTCATGTTGGGAAAACCTCCCATGTGTATGTTTCATTTTTTGCTTGCTTATATGTGATCCCTGCAATTGTATGACAACCTGTACCTGTATCAAGGGGTACTAGGGTATAAGTAATCAAGAAAAGTGCATCAGGGCCCTGTATTAAGGGGTACTTCTGGTGGCTTGAGTTTGTGTTTATGGTCTATGGCAGAGGTCTTCAAACTGTGGGACACGCCCCCCCAGGGGGGCGTGGCCGCATCCCAGGGGGGGCGCCAGAGCCCAGCATGAAATGTTTAAAAAAAAAAAAAACTTTTTTTTTTTTTTTAGATTGGAGGAAATGGGAAGGGGCAGCTCACATAGTCAGACTGGGCCATAAAACGGTCTTAGGCACCAATGAAAAAATGGCCAGCAGTTGCAAATGGATATTCAGTGTTTATTCACAGACTGTTTGAATAGTACCCAAGGGGTTGTTTTTTGTTCAAATATAAACAAATGGTGATATTTAAAGAATATTTATTCAGCAACAATGGTCAAAACTACTAGCTGCATAGTGAAGTAACTCCTCAAACTGGCCCACAGTGGCCAAAAAAGTGGCCCATTTTTACTGGCCTACACTAGCATTTTGCATTTTTGGTACGGTCATCTCCCCATTGCCCTATAGGCCAGTCCAAGCCTGCCGGCTCATCCATAATGGGTGAGGGGGGCGTCCACCCACTGGACACCTCACCCATTATGGAGGAGCCGAGGAGCCAGCCCAGTGAAACACTGAGCACTGCCTCAGCTGCTTTTTCCAGCTGAGGGAGTGCTACTGGGATGGCTGAACTGTCAAAGGGAAACTCTGTTTCCCTTTGACAGTTTATTTCCCCAGCCACACATGATCACTGAGTCATGCCACGCTAGGGGTGTTTTGATTCCCCAGCCTTACATAGCTCATTGGAAATGCTGGCTGGTGCACTGCATGTATGTATGTGCAAGGGGATGCCCGTGCGCCTCCTCGCACATACGGGCAGAGCAACCTGGAGCGGGGCAATTTAACAACCACGCGAGGTACGTTTATGGCGATTTATTTTTTATTTAAATGTGTATGGATGTGTGTATGCTTGTGTTATGGGACTGTGGTGGGAGCAGGATGGGCGGCAGCACTGGGATAGTGGTGGGAGTAGGGTGGGGAGAGCCCAGGGTCTGTACTGGGAGTAGGGTGCGGTGACAGCACGCAAATGTTCAAAGCGATTTCTATATACTGTCCATCTGGCACTTTTGGGGGGGGCCCGGCCTGCCCAAACTTTGCTCAGGGGGGGGCCCAGGCCAAAAAAGTTTGAAGACCACTGGTCTATGGTATTCTCCGAGGCATTAGATAGTGTAGGGTTTTTCCCTGTCACTTCCCCGCTCCTATCTAAACTAGGCATTCCCTAACCCTTTTCCCGGTCTTCCTAACATTCCCCTCCCCGTCCACAACCTCTCCCTAACCCTCTTCCCCCCACTGGCTGCCACGTGGTATCCTTTGTTTTGTATATCAGGTCCCTGTGCCAACCACTGGTGGAGGGTCGACTTCATTCTGCTTCTGTGGTTCGGGGGGAGAGTGTCAACACATCCTCCCCCATTATTGTGTACTTGATTTTTTGACATAATAAGCCACCCCCAGATTGGGATACTTACAACCACTCAAGCCAAATGGAAGCGACTACTCCCACCTTGGCCGATGTGCTAAAGGCGCGTCAGGATATTCAGGTGGAGTTAGTTCAAGCAAGACAGGAATCTGATAATTTAAAGACACAAGTACAGAGTTTGGTAGCCCAGCAGACCCCTTTGGAGGGGGCTAGTGCAGTGGGAGGTTCCACGAGTCAGAATCCCTCCGTAATTGTTCAACCTCCTAGTAGTGTACCGTTGGCAGCTCCAGAACGCTTTTCAGGGGATCCTCGGAAATGCATGATATTCCTTACCCAATGCAGACTTCATTTTCTGTGTAAACCTACTGCATTTGAAACCATTCAGGCCAGGACGGCTTTTGTAATTTCATATTTGACAGGCGATGCAGCTGCATGGGCTATGCCTCTGGTACAGAAAGATGACCCTTTATTATACAATTGGGATGGTTTTCTAGGGGAATTTGGCAGGTTATTTGATCGCCAAGAGGTTTCATTAGCACACGATAAGGAGTTGTTGGGATTAAGACAGGGAGACCGGGATTTAGTAACATATGTAACCCAGTTCAACAGGTTGGTAATTGAGACGGAGTGGCCAGTGGCTAAACAAACAGTGTTATTCTATCAGGGATTACGCAAAGAACTGAAGGATGCAATTGCTCAAGTGGAGCCACAACCAGGGCCATGATCGATTTAGCTTTAAGCTTGGATCATCGCATGAATGAGAGGAAAGGAGATAAAAAGAGACCAGAAGCAGGGCTTTTTGTGCGTTTAGACAGGAGTAGAGGAGGACGGACAAGTGAAGTGCAGTCAATGCAAATTGGTAGTGTACGAGGACCTTTGTCAGCAACAGAGAAGGAACAGCGTAAGGTTAATAAATTGTGTTTCTATTGCGGACAAGCAGGACATTTTATATGTACATGCCCCAATACACCTCAGAAAAGTGTGGGAGGTGAGAGGAGTATGAAGGAGGTGGGAAAAGATATGGGCCAGCCTTAGGGGGAACACAGGTGCCAGGCCCAATGGATATAGGGTTCCCCAGATGGGTTGCAAACACAGTGGGGGGTAAAACGTTTCATTTATACATTTTGGTGACGTTATGTTTTGCTTTAACTAAGCAGGAGGTGCTAGCCATGGTGGATTCAGGGGCTACTGGCAATTTTGTGGATATTACTTTGGCAGAGCAGTTAGGATTTGGGATGCCCTGGTTAGTTCTTCACAATCCGAGAATTGATTAGGAAAGGCATACAGTGTGGTTTGATGAGCAGAGGTGTCAGGAACATATTTTTCAGGAAGTAGGACCAGCAATATTGTTAGTTGAAAAGAGGCCAGGAGATCAGATTGTGGGAGCAGTGACAGAAGGACTTCCCTCACAGTACATGGAGTTTAGTGAGGTTTTTGACAAGAGAATTGCTGAGCAATTACCCCCGCATGGACCCTATGATTGTGTTTTTGACTTGGAGGAAGGAGCAAAATTGCCTTGCAGTAGAATTTATGCTCTCACCGAAAAGGAAAATCAGTATTTATGGGAATATTTAGACAAGATGTTGGCTAAGGGTTTTATTAGACATTCCACATCCCCAGTCTCCTCACCTTTATCTTTTGTTCCCAAGAAAGAAGGGACCTTATGCACCTGCATTGACTATCGTGCATTAAATAAGGTAACAATAAAGAACAGATTTCCATTACCCTCGATTTCAGTTCTTTCAGATCAAGTGAGGGCCGCCAAGGTTTATACCAAGCTGGATATAAGGGGCGCTTACCATCTAATACGGGTCAAACGGGGATGAGTGGAAAACAGCTTTTAGAACTAAGTTTGGTTTGTTTGAATATCTCGTAATGCCTTTTGGTTTATGTAACGTTCCAGCAGCCTTTCAGTTTTTTTATGCAAGAAGTATTGCATGAATTAAGTGATATTTTTGTCATTGTTTATATTGACGATATTTTGATTTCTTCCGAGTCTCCAAACCAGCATGTAAAACATGTAAGAACTGTGTTGAAACGATGACAGGATTGCCAATTGGTGTCAAATTGGAGAAATGTGCATTCCATGTGACGCAGGTGGAGTTTTTGGAATTTATATTGACTGATACAGGAATTGTGATGGATCCTAAGAAAGTGCAGGCGGTTAGGGACTGGCCTTCTCCACAATGCATAAAAGACATACAATCTTTTCTAGGGTTTGCCAACTTTTATAGGCGTTTTATCAGCAATTTCTCTAAGATTGTCACTCCAATCATGCAATTACTAAAGAAGGTGGTGAGGTTTACTTGGAGTTCTGAAGCAGAGAAAGCCTTTTAAGAGTTGAAGTTAGCCTTCACTACTGCTCCCGTGTTAAAACATCGCAACACAGAGAGGGCATTTCAAGTTGAAACAGATGCAAGTAATGTGGCGATAGGAGCCATTCTGTCGCAGAAAGATGAGAAGGGAGTATGGCATCCTGTAGCATTTTATTCCAGAAAATTGTCAGGGAGTGAGCAGAATTACTCCATAACTGATAAAGAGTTGCTGGCGATTCGGTCCGCATTCCTTGAGTGGCGACATTACTTACTGGAAGCAAGGCATCAGGTGGTGGTGGTAACTGATTACAAGAATTTGCAATATTTTAAAACGGCCCAAAACCTTAGTCCTAGACAATTACGATGGTCTCAGTACTTTAATGAATTTGATTTTGTGGTTACCTTTAGGCCGGGTAGCAAGAATGGAAAAGCGGATGCTCTCTCCAGGCAACAAAATTTGGATGACTCAATAGGTGAAGTGAAGACCATCATCTCGCCCAACAAAATTGTTGGGGCCATTACGAAACATGTCATTGAATTGGTCAAGAAAGCTTTAACATCACGACAATTGTCAGAGTGGCGGAACAGCCATCCGGCATGAACAATATGGGAAGGGTTGCCATATCATCAGAATCGGTCATATTTACCAACTAAATAGTTACAAGACAACGCTTTATATTGGTGTCATAAGTCTCCTTTAACAGGACACGCAGGTATGAGAAAAATGCATATTATGTCGGAAAAATATTTTTGGTGGCCCACATTAAGACAGGACATGGAGAGATATGTGGAATTATGTGAGAATTGTGCATGTAACAAGGCACAGCATGTTAAGAAAGAGGCTTACTGCAACCATTACCAACTCCTGAGAAAGCATGGACGCACATTTCTATGGATTTTATCACTAATCCGCAGCCCGATAATCTGAAACGCTCACCTGATTCCCACAGAGGCGCTGGTCTAGGCAGGAAGGGTCTGTGACTCGAAAAGTGATGTGCAGGACTCGATTGGCTTCTGGGGCTGAGCCTCTTCGCACTGTGTGTCGAACTCGAAGGGTGAGATTTCTGCAGATGGAAGAATATATGGGGTTAAAGATCTGGGCAATTGAGTGTCCTTCTCTCTCTCTCTCCCTCTCTCTTCTAGCTTCTCCGTAGAGCCCCCAGGTTAACGTGCTCACCTTAGATAGATGAATGCTGGGCTCTCCATCTGCGTCTGGTGCAGGGTGCCGTTGCCAGTTCCTTCACTGGGTGAAACGTAGGCCTCTTAACATCAGAGGATCGCAACCGCCGTTAACAGCACGAGCGGTGAGTTTCCGGACACCTTTTAGTCCATATAGTCTTTAGGTGCGTGGGCACGTAAGTATTGAACAGGGCTCAGAATAATGCTTTGTTCTATTTGTTTTGCAGGGCTCTAGCGTTAGAAGATGGTATGAAGAGAGCCAAAGCTGGAGTCAGAGCCTTGGAAAGAGGCGCTTGGAAATGAGTGAGTATATGCAAGCGCTTTAACTGTCTCCTTCACAGCTGTGAGTTCGTGCTGAAGAGGTGATGAAAACGCCGCAGTAGTTGCAGGCGCTCTATCGTGGAGAGCGCGATGGGCGTAAGTAAATACCTGTCTAATGTCTCTTCTTTTGTCTTTCAGATGCTGGGTTGCAGTGTTGAAAACATCCGGAATATGCGGATTGCCGGTGAGTACAGGCGGAGGTGCAGCGTGAAGAAATGGTCGCTGCCGATGGTCCAGGTAAGGAATGCGTTGCATGTGAAGTCGTCGTGCTAACCTGTTGTTTCTTGTGTTTTGCAGGCGCTGCTGAAGACTGGATACTGGAATGGTAAGTATTGTTCTTGCAGGTACCGGATCGGAAGAAGAAAAGCTGGAACAGACTCGCTGAGCGTTCTGCTGCAGATGCAGAATAACGCGAAGCACGCTTCATCAATCGGGTGTGGTTTAAATAGCCTAAGAGTGATGAGGCGTCTTCCTCCACAGCCCCGCCTAGGTAAGAAAAGAGTTCCTGTTCCAGAAGAGTTCCAGTGTTGTATCCAGGCGTGGAGCTTGCCCCACCCAGGTAAGAAAATAGTTCCGGCTTACAGAGGATTCCTATGTAGCTGGTAAGTAAGCAGCATGGTCTGCTGCAGGTAAGTTCACCCAAGCATCTTCACATATAGTATGAGCCCGGCGCTTCCAGTGCCGGGACCGATGGCTTTGATGAGCCTGGTGCCACTGGCGCCAGGACAAGGTCCAAAAGGTCCCAGTAGGGACCAGCTGGTGCCTAGGCTTAGGATTAGGGGCCTGCTTCCAAGGACGTTGGGCTGGTCCTGGCTCCTTGGAAGCAGTGATCATGACAGCACCCCCCCTCAAGGCCCCTCCTAAGCGTGTCTTCTCCGGGGGTTTTGGCTTGTCGGGGTGATTCAGATGGAATTTCTTGACCAGACGAGGTGCGTGGAAATATTCTGAGGGTTCCCAAGATCTTTCCTGGGGGCCGTATCCTTTCCAATCAATCAGGTAATATAATTTAGATTTGGCGATTTTGGAGTCTAGGATGTTCTTTACTTCGAATTCAAGTTCTCCTTCTACCAAAACAGGTTCTGGGAGTTTAGTCAATTGGGTTTCTGGTTGTACTGGTTTTAATAAGGAGACATGAAAGACTGGATGTATTTTCATATGCGCAGGTAATTCCAATTTGACAGCCACCGGATTAACTATGGCAGAGATGAGATAGGGTCCAAGGTATCTTGGAATGAAGGTGCGGGGTCCTTTTAGAGGCAGGTGCTTAGTGGATAACCAGACCTGGTCTCCTACCGCGTAGTGAGGGGCTTTTTTACGGTGTCGATCTGCTCCTTTTTTGAATTGAGCTTTAGCTCTTTGCAGATGGGCAGTGGCTTCCTTAAAAGCACGAGTGATCTCCGAGTGCAAGTAATCCACAGCAGGTGTTTCGAATTCTTGGGGAGGATCCAGGTTAGAGGTTCTAGGATGGTGTCCGTATAATAGGAAGAAGGGAGTCTTCCCGGTTCCAGAATGAGTCGAATTGTTGTAAGCGTATTCAGCGATCCAAAGAATATCCTTCCAAGGGTTTTCAGTTTGTTGGAGCATGCAACGTAGATATTGCTCTAAAGTCTGATTTGTCCTCTCGGTTTGTCCGTCAGTTTGGGGATGGTGACTGGTTGAAAGTCTTACATCAATTTGGGCTAGACGACAGCAACTTCGCCAAAAGTGGGAGATGAATTGACTTCCCCCATCGGAGACCAAAACCGAGGGAAAACCGTGTAACCGAACGATGTTTTCTAAGAATTCTCGGGCCAATACTGAAGCTGAAGGTAGGCCCTTCAGGGGAATGAAGTGAGCCATCTTGGAGAATAGATCCACGACTACTAAAATGGTATTATACCCTGAGCATGGAGGTAAGTCCGTGATGAAATCCATGGACAGGGTGTGCCATGGACAGGGAGGGATGTCTAAAGGGTGTAATAGGCCGGCTGGTTTCTCCTTCTGACTTTTATTCTGGGCACACACACCGCAGGAGATTACAAAGTCTCTAATATCCTTCTTCCATGATGGCCACCAGAAATGTCTTTTGATCTTTTCCATGGTTTTGGTAATGCCAGGGTGACCCTCCATTAGAGAGTCGTGATAACAGGAGATTACTTGTTTTTGTATTTTCTCACAGGGCAAGTACAATCGTCCTCGGAAATATGGTAGGTCTTGATCCACTGAGAACTCTTTTCCCTTTAATTGCCAGTCCTGCAAATCGGCCGGATTTAGGAGTGATTTGACTGTAGTCTTGATGTCTTCAAAGGATTGAGCGCTGACCAAACCCAAAATCCTTTGTTCTGGGATTATGGGTATTGGTTCTGGATTGGTCAAATGTTCATCTACTCCCATTCGGGAGAGAGCATCTGCTTTTCCGTTTTTACTGCCTGGTCGATAAGTAATTATAAAGTCAAACTCAGCCAGAAACAGAGCCCAGCGAAGCTGTCTGGAAGATTGAGCTTTGGCTGTCTTCAAATATTGTAAATTGCGGTGATCAGTCATTACGGTGACTGTGTGTCTGGTGCCCAAAAGATAATGCCGCCAGGCTTTAAAGGCCGATCTGATGGCTAAAAGTTCTTTGTCTGTAATTGAATAGTTGATCTCGGGAGCCGAGAATTTGCGGGACCAAAAGGCTACAGGATGTAATTGGTGTGTGACCGGATCTCTTTGTGATAAAACTGCCCGCATAGCAAGACTAGAAGCATCCGTTTCCACGATGTAGGGGAGTTCTGGACGAGGATGTTTTAGAACAGGTGCAGAAATGAATTTAGCTTTTAAGTCCTGAAAAGCTTGTTCTGCTTCAGTAGACCACTCAAAACGTTTGTTCTTCTTTAACAGAGCGGTGATGGGCTGGACTATCCGAGAGAATTCAGGAATGAACCTGCGGTAAAAGTTAGCGAAGCCTAACATGCTTTGAACTCCTTTTACAGAGGTTGGTGATGGCCACTTAATGATTGCATCGACTTTTTTTGAATCCATATGGACTCCGTCAGGTGACAATATGAATCCCAGGAACTCAACTTCAGTTACGTTGAAAACGCATTTTTCAAGCTTAGCAAAAAGGTTATGTTGACGCAATCTCTCGAGAACCTCTTTGACGTGCCTCTGGTGTTCCTCTTCAGATGATGAATAGACGAGGATGTCATCAATGTAGACAACAACACACACATCTATGAGTTCTCTAAGGACATCGTTCATAAAATACTGAAAAGCGGCAGGAAAGTTACAAAGTCCAAAGGGCATCACTTGATATTCGAACAGCCCATACTTGGTGCGGAATGCCGTCTTCCATTCATCGCCCTCTTTTATTCATACCAAGTGGTAGGCTCCTCTGAGATCTAACTTTGTATAAATACATGCGTCTTTGACTTGGTCCAGGAGTTCAGGGATCAAAGGTAACGGGTATCTGTTTTTAACGGTGATTTGATTCAGGGCGCGGTAATCTATGCAAGTCCTAAGGTCTCCTTCCTTTTTCAGAACGAAGAACAAAGCCGAGGAAGCTGGAGATTTTGAAGGACGGATAAACCCGTTAGCTAGGTATTGGTCCAGATATTGTCTGAGGTGAAGATTCTCTGCCTCGGTGAGGGCATAAATCCTACTACAAGGAGGAGTTGTTCCGGGTATCAGGTCTATTTGACAGTCGAAGGACCCATGAGGAGGCAGGGTGTTAGCTTGGTCCTTCCGAAAGACGTCTTGGAATTCCTGGTATTCGGGAGGTAATTTGGGAACCTCGGAAGAGATCGCTGCCAGTGAAACATCAGGCCGAGGATAACAAGTGGTAAAGCATTCTGGAAACTGAACCGTCTTTGCTCGCCAATCGATCTGAGGATTGTGCTTCTCTAACCAAGGAATTCCAAGAATGATCTGGAACTGAGGGGCCTTGATTACATCGAACACGATTTTCTCCCGGTGTCCATCTTGGCTCACTAACGTCACTTCTTGGGTGGCATGCGTTACTGCTCCGGAGGCTATCTCTGTGCCATCCACTGTAGTAATGACGTCTTTTACAGCCTTAGGGACAAGAGGTAGATTCATCCTTGATACCATTTCACGGTCCACATAATTACCGATTGCTCCGCTGTCGATGTAAGCTTCAATTGCATGCAAACGATCCGGACGTTCTGGGCTAATGAGGACCATAGGCACCACGAAATGCGAGGTCACGGGACAGATTTTAACGCTCGGCAAGAGGACCTCTACACTTGTCGGGCTAGGTCGTTTCCCTGCTCAGAATCTTGGGTACAGGTATCTGCGGCTCCTACAGCCTTCTTAGCTGGCTTCACTGGGCAGTCTCGAAGAAAGTGCCCCGAGTTCCCGCAATAGAGGCATAATTGCAGCTGTCTTCTTCTTTCCCGTTCCTTTTGAGTTAAAGGTCCTTTCATGCCCCCTAGTTGCATGGGTTCCACGGTGTCGGCTCCCCTAGTAGAGGTCTGTGGTTTAGAAAATACTCGGGTATCAAATTTGGAACGATCAGCTTTCCTGTTCTGTAATCGGTGGTCTAATTGGACAACTAAGTCAATATAGTCTGAGCACTCTTGTGGAGGATTCACAATTTGAGCTAACACATCCTTGAGCTCTCCACGCAGGCCTCTGTAGAAAAGCGTTATTCTTTTATCCTCCGGCCATTGAGTTTCCACTATAAGTCTATTGAATGAGGCAATATAAGTCAAGAGGTCTTGATTACCCTGTCGTAACGAAAGGAGTTCATTGTCCAAGGCCTGCCCCTGGGCATGTCTTGCGAACAGTTTCTCCATGCTGGACTGGAAGGCCTGAAAATCGTGAAGGACCGGATCATCCTGAGTGACCAAAGGGATTGACCAATCTGCGGCACTGCCACTGAGATAAGAAAGCACGAAAGCCACCTTGGTCTGGTCTGTTGGAAAGGCAGCTGGGCGACATAAGAAGTGTAGGCGGCACTGGTTGATAAACACTTTCTTTGGGTCACCAGAAAAGTGTTCGGGTGGAGCCAAAGGCACATTACCGGGTAGATTGATTTGCACTGGATTTGAGGATGCAGAAGGGTAACTTACTCCTGGAGCGGGCAAAGGAGTCTGTCCTGCCTGTGTTTGTAGTAATTGCCTAGCGAGGTCTTCCTTTCGCTCCTTGGATATTATCAGCTCTCTTCTCAAAGAGTTTGTTTCCTGACGAGCTGCATGTACCTCTGCTCCTAGTTCCCCAAGCAATCGGGCCAGTTGGTCTGTGTCCGAGGTTTCCATTGCGCCTGGGTAGGAGTTTTGTGGTGGGCTTCGCGTTCTGTAACGCTCACCTGATTCCCACGGAGGCGCTGGTCTAGGCTGGAAGGGTCTGTGACTCGAAAAGTGATGTGCAGGACTCGATTGGCTTCTGGGGCTGAGCCTCTTCGCACTGTGTGTCGAACTCGAAGGGTGAGATTTCTGCAGATGGAAGAATATATGGGGTTAAAGATCTGGGCAATTGAGTGTCCTCTCTCTCTCTCTCTCTTCTAGCTTCTCCGTAGAGCCCCCAGGTTAACGTGCTCACCTTAGATAGATGAATGCTGGGCTCTCCATCTGCGTCTGGTGCAGGGTGCCGTTGCCAGTTCCTTCACTGGGTGAAACGTAGGCCTCTTAACATCAGAGGATCGCAACCGCCGTTAACAGCACGAGCGGTGAGTTTCCGGACACCTTTTAGTCCATATAGTCTTTAGGTGCGTGGACACGTAAGTATTGAACAGGGCTCGGAATAATGCTTTGTTCTATTTGTTTTGCAGGGCTCTAGCGTTAGAAGATGGTATGAAGAGAGCCAAAGCTGGAGTCAGAGCCTTGGAAAGAAGCGCTTGGAAATGAGTGAGTATATGCAAGCGCTTTAACTGTCTCTTTCCTTCACAGCTGTGAGTTCGTGCTGAAGAGGTGATGAAAACGCCGGAGTAGTTGCAGGCGCTCTATCGTGGAGAGCGCGATGGGCGTAAGTAAATACCTGTCTAATGTCTCTTCTTTTGTCTTTCAGATGCTGGGTTGCAGTGTTGAAAACATCCGGAATTCGCGGATTGCCGGTGAGTACAGGCGGAGGTGCAGCGTGAAGAAATGGTCGCTGCCGATGGACCAGGTAAGGAATGGGTTGCATGTGAAGTCGTCGTGCTAACCTGTTGTTTCTTGTCTTTTGCAGGCGCTGCTGAAGACTGGATACTGGAATGGTAAGTATTGTTCTTGCAGGTACCGGATCGGAAGAAGAAAAGCTGGAACAGACTCGGTGAGCGTTCTGCTGCAGATGCACAATAACGCGAAGCACGCTTCATCAATCGGGTGTGGTTTAAATAGCCTAAGAGTGATGAGGCGTCTTCCTCCACGGCCCCGCCTAGGTAAGAAAAGAGTTCCTGTTCCAGAAGAGTTCCAGTGTTGTATCCAGGCGTGGAGCTTGCCCCACCCAGGTAAGAAAATAGTTCCGGCTTACAGAGGATTCCTATGTAGCTGGTAAGTAAGCAGCATGGTCTGCTGCAGGTAAGTTCACCCAAGCATCTTCACATATAGTATGAGCCCGGCGCTTCCAGTGCCGGGACCGATGGCTTTGATGAGCCTGGTGCCACTGGCGCCAGGACAAGGTCCAAAAGGTCCCAGTAGGGACCGGCTGGTGCCTAGGCTTAGGATTAGGGGCCTGCTTCCAAGGACGTTGGGCTGGTCCTGGCTCCTTGGAAGCAGTGATCATGACATAATCAATGTGATACCATTTGGGTAGTGGTGGATTTTCTTTCAAAATAAGCACATTTCATTCCTTGTGAGGGGATACCTGGAGCAGGTAAATTGCCCGAGTTACTTTTACAACATGTGGTAAGGCTGCATGGGTTGCCAAAGAGTATTGTCTCAGATAGGGGCTCACAATTTACCTCAAGATTTTGGCGTGTTTTTGTCAAATGCTGGGAATCAATTGTGCTCTTTCCACCAGATATCATCCTCAGACAGAGGGACAGACTGAAAGAGTGAACCAAACACTTGAGCAATATTTACAAGATTACTTGGGTGATGGCAGGGATTCGTAGGTGCAAGCTTTATGGTCGGCAGAATTTACCTATAACAACACCTACCACACTTCCTTGGGAATGGCACCCAATTAATGTTTGTATGGTCATAAACAGAATATGATACCGGAACATTTGCCAGAAATGGAAAACATGCCAGTGTTGCAGGAGTGCAAACATTTGCTTCTCGAGATTAGGCAGAAGGCACGAGAAAATCTGGAGAGAGCCAAGAGACAGTACAAGAACCAAGCTGATAAGCATCGACAGGAAGGTCCTAAATATAAAGTGGGGGACAGAGTTTGGTTGTCTACTCAGAATTTGTCTTTGATTGGTTCTCAAAAATGTATACCTCGGTTCATTGGGCCCTATGAGATTAGTAAATGTATCTCTGCAACTGCTATGAAATTGCGTTTGCCTAAATCTTTACCTATACACCCGGTGTTCCATGTATCTTTACTTAAACTTGCAGCTCCGGGAATGACTACGAAGCGGCCTCCAGCGATCATGAAAGAAGGTCAGGAGGAATATGAAGTGCAACGCATTTTGGATGTAAAGAAAAGGAATCGTCACTTCTGGTATCTGATTCAATGGAAGGGTTATGGTCCGGAGGATTGTTCTTGGGAATCGGCAGATGTAGTACATGCTCCGGTTTGGTCACACAATTTCATCGGCGACATCCGATAAACCAGGTCCTGGGAAGGGCCCTGGGAGAGGAGGTAATGTCAGGAGTATGGGATGGAGGAGTTGGAAGAGGTGTCAGGGACTCAGAAAAGCTTAGAAAACTGTATACAGGGAATAAACTACCTTTCCCAGCAGTCCTTGGGACATCTGGTAGTTCTTGCTGTGCGCACGTGTGGCCAGCTCACACTGATTAGTAACAGCTTATCAAGGGCCAACGGCGCACGGCAGGTGTGGCTTGTTTTGCTTTTGGGACGAAGTCATGCTGGAGGATTGAGGGAGACCGTTTGCGCCTGTCTGTATCCTTTTCTAAGCAGGCAACTCGAACTGGCAGCAGCGAAAGAAGGACGTGCAGTTTCCGTGCCTGTGTTTTGTTTTCCATGAGCAGGTATATTGAACTTGCAGCGGCGGAAGGAGGACACGCGCGGCTGCTACGGGCTACACAAGATTATGTCCGGGAAGGCTTGCGAGCTTCCCGGACGAAAGATAAGTGCGGGAGGGGCTTTTGAACTCTCACTGTTACACGGGCAAATGCTGGTGATGTTCATTGTATTTTCATATGGAGAGGGCAATAACCTTTGATGGGCATTGCTTGTGGGCTCAGAATTCATTGGTTACCAGCAATAGTGTCCGGAGGGAAAACGTTGTTCTCTCCACATTGTTTTCAGAGTATTGGTTCTTCAATGCATGTGGCACTCACACTGGAAAGAAGCAAAGGCTTCACTCGAGTATCAGTGCTGTTAACTAGATTACTCAGAGTGTGTTCAGAAACAGCACAGTGGTTGTGTTGTTCCATGTCTATGACACTTTATGTTTTATGTTTGAAAGTGTCGCTAATGCTTGCTAAGGGCCATGTGTTATGTTCTTCATTTTGGGCAAAACTCCCATGTGTATGTTTCATTTTTTGCTTGCTTATATGTGATCCCTGCAATTGTATGACAACCTGTGCCTGTATCAAGGGGTACTAGGGTATAAGTGATCAAGAAATGTGCATCAGGGGCCCGTATTAAGGGGTACTTCTGGTGGCTTGAGTTTGTGTTTATGGTCTATGTATTCTCCGAGGCATTAGATAGTGTAGGGTTTTTTCACTGTCACTTCTCCGGTCCTATCCAAACTAGGCATTCCCTAACCCTTTATCCGGTGTTCCTAACATTCCCCTCCCTGTCTATAACCTCTCCCTAACCCTCTTCCCCCACTGGCTTCCACGTGGTATCCTGTGTTTTGTATATCAGGTACCTGTGCCAACCACGCGTGGAGGGTCGACTTCATTCGGCTTCTGTGGTTCGGGGGGAGAGTGTCGACACATCCTCCCCATTATTATGTAGTTAATTTTTTGACACAATTACAGGGTTCCCAACAAGTGGGTACATTTGAGGGATGTACAAATACTGCCATACTAACCAGTGAGGATAGACCTCTGTACATAGGAGATCCTCTTTACTTTGTTTGCAGTGATGAGGCATACCCATGGTTACCGAGATTGGGAAGGTACTTGTTATTTGGGCATATTGTTGTGAGGAGTATATGTCACCAACACTGCTGAAGTCTCTAAAACTCGTCCCAGGCGGGATGAGAATGGTGACACTCCATTGCAAATTCTGGGTGATGTTGCCAAATCCTTTGTGCCATTCTGAGGACAAGTAATAAATTCTCACGATATTAGAAAATTGGCAAGAGTGTTAGAGAAAACCATCAATGAGACCACTGACATCCTGACGTTAGAGCAAAAGGCTATTCGATTAGAGGCTCTCCAAAATAGGATGGTGCTAGACATCATTCTAGCAGAGCGTGGTGGGGTATGCAAAATGGTGGGACCTGCGTGTTGTGTCTTTGGACCTGATTCCTCACCAACCATATTTAAGGCGATCAAGAATGTACATGTCTGAAATACTGAGGTACACATTCCAGAGGGAAATTGGGATATTAGTACATGGTTCTGGGACTTGTTGCGAACTTGGGTTGGAAAATCTTTGCAGTCTTAATGGTAATTCGTGGCATTATACTGTTTTGCTGTTGCTGCATACAATGTCTGCCTGTCATGTGTTCTATGATAGGAGGAAGTTGTGCACAGGCAATAGGTACACTAGAACCTAAGACACATATGCCTGGGAAAATTTCGAATGCCTTAGTAATGCAGGAGGATACTACCATCAAGGAGTTAATGGCGATTCATGTATTCGAAGACAGTGACTCAGGATGTTCAGACGATGATACATGGTCTTCGGATGATGCTAATATTTAATGCTCTTGGCTTAGGCCAAAAGGAGGGTTTGTTAAAGTATATTTCACACAATACTGCTTGATAACGAACATTGGCCTGAGAGCATTCGCACCACGCTGAAAATCGCATTTGAATTAACCTGAATAAGGCTGACTACGCCACCATTTTAGAATCATCTGCCATTTGGATTAACTCATGTTTTTGCCTCATGTTAAACTTTGTGTTTTCGGCTCCAGCAGAGAAAAATGAACTTTGCACTGTGTCAACTCAGATAAACATGTTGTGGCTGCTGAGAGTGGATTGTTTGTCCTGCACTAAGAATGCTTGGAGCTAAACTAGAGTTGAACTGAAAAGTAATTTAGATGTTGTCTGTACCAATAGCATGATCCTCGTTCAAACAGTGGAAAAGAATGTTGAATAGCTGAAACCGTGTGCCTTTGCAGAAATGTTTGTGTTCATTCCTTGAAACTGGATTAACTTTAAGCTTGAAAACAAATGTTAACATTGTGTTTTATATATAGAAAAAACATGTCTAGTGTTTGAGGAAAACATTGAACAATGTTTAGTTATTTGAATCTGCATTAGTATGTGAACGGACTGTGAACCCTAATGAAACTTTAAGATGGGCAGGACGATGTGTCCGGGATTGTGAAAGAAAAATATAAATATGCTTGCTTTGTAATGTCCAGTACACTCTCATCGCACGGTGTCCGCTACCACACATTGGGAGGTGTTGAGAGAGCAGACAGCTGTTCTATGAATTAAAAGTGTACTTGTACCATTGTACTCATGAGTGGCGTATTTCTATTGAGTGGTATTTAGCCTCGAAATTTCTTTAGCCTCGATATTTCTTTAATGTTTCATGATCACCAGGGAAAGAGATAATAGTCATCTTCCTCATTGCAGAACTTGGCAGGGAAGTGAGCCAAGTGGACCATCACATCACAAAGAAGAAGAGAAACCAGGGTCTGGGACCCAAAGCAAGAGAGTGATACAAGTCATCTTCTTTGTGGCAGTACCTGGCAGCAAAGTGAACCAAGTGGGCCAGGTCAAAGATGAAGAACAACCAAGGTTGTGGGGCCTCCTAACACAGAGTGTGTGTAGGTGTCAAGCCTAAAGAGAAGGAACAACAGGTGAAGAGAGTCATTCTCTCTTGTTGTAAGGAACTGATAATACGATACCAGGAGAAGGGAGTCATTCTCCTGGTAAACCGGACCAACAGGAAGCTCCACAATACCTGGGGAAGAGAACCATTCACCGGGCTATTGGTCAGGAGAAGGGAGACATTCTCCTGAAGACATTCTCCTGACCTACCAAGAAAGTATTGTATGGAACGTTGCTATCAGGGAAAGGGAGCCATTCCCCCTGACAATGCGTGAGACACAAGACTGTTCTAAGATTTGGGAACTGTTTCAACTAACCAGGAACCATAACCCAGGGGTAGGGAGTCATTGTCCTGGGGCCAGAAAAGAACTGCCTTTTCTTTAGTTTCTAGTGTAAGGGACAGAAGTAGGGTTTTCTGGAAATAGGATGGTGGACACTATTGAATTGATAAGACATCCTGACAGACACCTTATCTTTAGTTGAGGCAGGGACCCACTCTTGGGAATATGGATAGACAGGTTTTCTCTTGCTTTCTTCTTTAACAAAAATCTTTAACCCCAAACAAACCACCTTTGTGTCAATCTCCTTCTTCTGCAACCTATACACACACCCATCACAAAGTGCAATGAAAGGCCACACATCAAAACCACTATCCAACCCCAAGGAGTTCCACAATTCCGGATCCTGCATTGCTAGCATTGATCCAACTACATGGGAGGAGGAGGGACAGAATCTTCCTACCACGAAAAGCACTATTTGTGATGCCAGACAAAGAGATGCATGTAAGATGCCGCTCCCCCTGCCCCCATGACATCCTAGAACCGGTCAGGGAGTGGGAGAATGACTTGGAATCACCCACCATATACTCACAGGCTGTAACACCGCTAGCAAAGGTGCTAGCAGCTTTTTATTGTTTTATTGTATTGGTCTTATAGTTAAACAAGTTAACTTTTATCCATTTTGGAAATTAATGACAATAAACATTAAAATCACAAACATTAAAATCCAATACACATAAAATTCATACAATTCATATTATTTTCACAATGAAAGATATGTAAACATTTGAAAACCAATAGGTATCATAAGATTGTGTACAAAAGTGACTACTTTCCAAATTCAAGCCTTTTGGGTAAATTTAAAAATCAAGAGTGTCTAACTGCAAACTATCTAAAAAACCTACTATAACTATTACCATTGAGGTAGTTCGACCAGCAAGACATGTTTTTCCAAAATTCACTCCCATCAGAGTCATAGGGGTTTCTTCCATTCATTTGTTTATGAAAGAAGGTCAACCTTTTCCCATCCAGGGCAGGAAATTGTATCACTAAGTGATTTAAGGTTTCCGTGGCAACGGTTGATTAACAGAAATGACAAAACAGTTTACCCCTGCACTCCTATGATATTTGCAAACCACCTCTCTGGTAAGGCACACATTGAACTTGAATTTTAAAAATGATCTATAATGTCTATTAGGATGTCTCAGCAAATAGAGAGCAATTACACCTGATTTCTTCTGCTTTGCTGTTAGGTGCGATAGAGAGTGATAAGAATGAAATTCTTCAATCGTATGTGCCCAATACTCTCTATACACATTATTTTGCACTCAAACAGGGTTATCAACAAGATCAATCTCAGACATGCCAATTTTGCCCAAATTGTAATAGCATAACAAATTCCTTCAGATATTGAACATTCTGCTCATTTTTAGCCAGAGACAGATCCAAGAATAGGGAATCATTTGGTGGGACGAGTATTTTCCTATAAAATGATAACATTTTCCAGGGCGCTCTACTAACTAGAGAGCACAGACTAACTCATAGCGAACACCCAAAACAGGAATAGATTTTTGTAAGCAAAGAACTTGTTTCCAGGTGTTTTAGCAGCTGTACACTCCCTGGCCATAGGATCATTCCAGCATACTACAGTCATTATTGGGGTATATTACAGCCCACACAATCAATGTGCCTCCACCAGGTCTTGCGTTGCATTCTAGCATGTGTGCATAGGCATATTCATATGCCATGCACATTGCAGGCAAGGCAGAGAGGGTGTGCCAGGAATTCTATGCAGTTGCAGACGTTCCCCGGGTCCTGGGAGCCACAGATTGCATCCATGTAGGTTTAACCCCCCGGACAGACAACACACATCTATCACAACAGGAACCATTGGCATTCCATCAATGTGCAGCTGATCTGTGATGCCATGGGACACATCATGCATGTCAATGCCAATTTCCCAGGATGCACGCATAACCGCTACATCCTGCGCCATTCACCCATATACCATGTCCTGGCATCAGGAAGCTTTGGGAACAGCTGGCTCGTGGGTGAGCATCTACTATCACGCGCACACACAAACAGTTACATGACACACAGAAACACAAGGAATGTCAATACATGCAATTAATAACCATTTTTTCCTTTGCAGGGGACAGTGGGCCTCATTACGACCCAGGCGGTAAGTTACCGCCTGGGCCGTGACTTTACCACCATGGCGTAAACTACGTTTACGCCATGGTGGTTGGCGGACTTACCGCCCCATTCCGAGGTCGGCGGGGCGGTAAGTCCCCAATCCCCATTTACCCTTCCCCATTCCCATTTTTGCCCCATAGGGCATAATGGGAGTGGGGAAGGCGTTAATTACGCCACCGTAAATTACGGTGGCGTAATTAACTCCATGGTCCCTTAGCGCCATGGATTTTAACACCTGCTAAAAGTAGGTGTTAAAAGCGCCATGGCGCTAAGGGACCTCGTAATTGGCGGTAAGGGGTCGGCGCAGCTAACGCTGGCGCTAACCCCTTACCGCCAGGGTCGTAATGAGGCCCAGTGTCTGCCACCTGTCGCCATTGCTGTTAACACCATCAGGAATCCAGCCACCCCGGTGAGGCATGCTACAACGCTGCATACATAGCCACTAGTGGCATAGCTGAGTGCACATTCGGAGTGCTTAAATCATGCTTCCGCTCCCTTGACTACGAAGGTGCCATATTGCCATATGCACCACCTGTAATTTGCAAAATCATCATGGCATGTTTTGTCCTGCAAAATGTTGCCACATGTCATGGCATAGCAGTAAAGCTGCGCAGGAGCTTTTACCCTCATCCACAGGCACCACCCATTCCCTTAGCAAGCCAAAGGGCACATGGACAGGACACATGCAACCAGCTAGTACAAACCTACTTCACACAAATAACAACCCCTGTGAAACACACACAGTAAAGGGACATCCCAGGTGGCCTTCAATGATGCAATTGGGCTAATCCAGCATGCCCATAACAACACCATGAGAATGCATGTCTCGAAATGTCAAACTGTGTGTGTACCATAACATTCAAAGTACACAGCAACTGCATTGATATCCTTCACATAAAGCGCACAAACCACAGCCACATTCAAGTTAAGTTGGAAGAAAATTGTCCATGTCACACAGCCAAAATTCCTGACATTGCAAAGCCAGCCCCTGGCATATTGGCTCAATCACATGTGTACCTCTGAGTTCCATGCATCAAGTGCAACACAAATGGCTCACCTGGCTGCCATCTTCATTCTGGGTCCCTCAGTACCATTGCTGCTGGGCCTGCTAACCACCACTAAACACTGCCATGTATGCATCCTGCAATGGGGAATAGCAACAGCTGCACACCCAACCCATCCTCATGCATGTCTCCCATACCTCAACAAGTCCATTGTCCTATCATGAAGATTTCCTCCAAAACGACTAGAAAGCAATGTAGCCACTCATAGAATATGCAAACAAAACTAAATGATATAATGTTACATACCCGTCACTGTGAACAGTCCTTGATCACAGCAATGGGAACGCACTTATTTCACATGACACATGAGAAAGACATATAGGCCTCAGTGTCATGTTTCACTGCAGCAAATCTGGAGCTGCGTCCTGGTTTAGGCAACCGTCATACATTAGCATCCAAATGTCATGAACCCGGAAGACCGGACGTGGTTTAAGCTCTATTTGAAGATCCTCTGTTCGGCGGCTCCTCGTGTTGCAATACTGCTCACATTGTAGAACGCTTGTTTACCAACCTGGTACCCCTTTTCCCTGTTTTTTTCTGATTCCCCTTCCTCCTTCCCCTCCGAGTTCCAAATTTGCTGCCTTTCTTCTGTCCTTGCTCCTTGGAGTTCTGCTCCTCTCTTCACTGCCTTGGAATCCCTCTGCTTGTTTGACTTGGAAGTTCCCTGCTTGTTTGCCTTGGAAGTGTCCTGCTGTCTGCCTTGAAAGTTCCCTGTTTGTCTGCTTTAGAATTCTCCTGTTTACCTGCTCTTCTCTATTTAAGGGCTTTTCCATCACTTCCTTGTTGAAGATTTTTTTACCCTTGATTGGGTTTTTCCCGCCATTTGACTCCACATTGTCTGGGAAGAGCAAGGCATCCAGTATCATCACCTGGGTTACGGTGGCTGCCCAGGTGATAGGACACCACAATCAACTCAAGAAAGCACCTTCAGCCAACAAGGTAAGGCGTGATCCTCATAGATTGCAACGCCTAGAAGAGAAATAAAAAACGTACCAACTTCAGGAGTTGAGGTACACTGTCCAAGGGCTTACTCACGAAATGCAGCAGCTCAAACTGGAACACTCTTAACTGCATCAAGTCCTTATGACCCATGAAATGGCCTACATACCCTTGCCAAGCCAATCTATGTCTGAAAAGTACCAAGTGGACCCCAAGAAACTCAAGAAGTTCCTGGATGCTTGTCTAGTGATTCAGACAGAATGCATTTACTTACGACCGCTCAAAGGTCAGCCTTTTGAGCACTCATTTAACTGGCAGTGCCCTGGCCTGGACAAGTCCCCTCTTTGTAGCTGGTGACCCCCTTTTGGCCAATTATGCAGGCTTTGTCGCAGCCTTCAGGGGTATGTTTGATCACCCTGAACTGACGACGTATACCAGTCAGGATTCCTTATTGGATTTTATCCAATGATCTATGGATACTCTGACATATGTTAACAGATTTAAGCAAATATCACACTGCATAAAATGGCCTGAGGAGGTTTGCTTCACTTTGTTCTGCAGAGGGCTTAATGAGGAACTGAAATATGTTATCGCTCGAGTACCTCCTCCACTGACCTTTGATGAACTTTTGATGAACTTGTGAAACTCACTCTACAAATTGACTTTAGAATACAAGAACGGAAATCCAAAAAGAAAATGAAAACGAGCACTGCTTGAAACCTTTCAGTAACCTTTCCAAGTGAGTCCTCAGAACCCATGCAAATTGGAACAGCAAGGGAACCTCTATCCGATGAGGAAAGGACACGTTGTAGAGTAAAGGGCCTATGCATGTACTGCGGTTCTGCTGATTACCTGTTCCGCCTTTGCCCTGTGGCTCCACCTCAGCATTCGGGAAATGACAGCTACCGACCATAGGAGGGATACCAGTTCAGGAGGCTGCACACAAGCCCTTCAGTAACACTGCGTTGTTGGTTCTGCGGATCGTTATCAAGATACCCTCATTGGACAAAATCGATATCTTTGCACTGGTCGATTCAGCGGCTGCTGGAATTTTTATGGACCAGTCATGGGATAAAGAAAGGAACATTCACATCCAAGCTAAGACATTTGCTATTCCTGTGCAAGGGGTAGTTGGGTGTTCGCTTCTGTCTGAGCTCTGCACGGATTTGTATTTTTGTGGAAGTCATGCTGTGGCTTCCATTCCATTTTACTAAAGATGGCTGTCCAATTACCCTTTTGTTTCTATGTTAGTGAGCTATGTTTGTGTGCCGTTTATGTTACATTCACCTTATAGATTAGGAATGTTTGTATTCTTCATGCCTTATGGATGCTGTGTTAGTATTCTTTATGTATAAATGCATATTTTACCTAGTTTATGCGATCTTCATGATGGGTGCACATTTACTTTGTGTTTAATGCATGCACAAGTATTGTTACAATGTTAGTTTGACTGCTTTTGCCATCTTCAGTCTAAATTGTTTCTATGTCCTGCTGTACCAGCCTGGGATAAGGGTGCTACTGCTGCCTCAGTGAGTAACGTTTTTCACCTTTGCAGGGGAGGGGCAGACGCTACAGATGACCTATGATCTGCCTCTCAACAGAGGCATGTGCACACACAAATATTTTGGACAACTCACATCTTCACTAACAGTGACCATCACCCAAACATCACCAGATATAATCGTACATGCTCAACCCCACATGTGCCACATCATGCCACCATTGGGATGCATATGTCAGCAGCCATGAAATGAATGACAGCTCACAACCTTAGCTGGTGGTACTGATGTTCTGCTTTGAATTCCTCACTACCTCCACCTAACACTTGGCCTTCACATTGCTGCTAGGAGGGTCAGTGTACAGCAGAGGGAATGGGGACGTGGGTGGAAATAGGGTGCCCGGGGGGGGTCCTGTCAGGGAGTCGGGTCCCTACACCAGGCAAAATACCTGAAATTACATTGGACGTTTCTTTGGATCAGCTAAAGGAGTCTGTCTGACAGACTGCATTTATACAAATCAATGTTAAATGGAATGTTCACCTGTATGTGGGATGCTGTAGCAGTCCACAAACCCATGCCAGTTGACGTCACTCAGCATGGTCGCATGTCCAGTTCCCCAGCTCACTGCCCTCGAGAACACAACAGCCCTGACATGAGGGCAAAAAATTTAAATATGCATTTCTCCCTGGATGTGGACAAAAAAGAAAGAAAAACAGTTCATAATGGATGAGGAATTTAAAAAATATATAGTTCCGCACTTTCTGAACATTGGAGTAGGGGGGCGGAAGAGAAAAAAAAAAGAAAAGGGGACCCTGCGGCATTGGATCTGACCCGCTTTAGAGGGAGGAAACTGATGCTGCAGGGTCAGGAGAGGCGGCGATCGGAGAGAAGGTAGGTAGAGGGGTGGGAGGATGTACTGGGAAATTGGGGGTACGTGGGTTTGGTGTGTTTGGCCACGGTAAAATCATATTCTGCGGTCAATTCTGCTGCAAACAATTCTACCATGGTCAAACAACCCAAATCTGAATTCTTGACATGCCAATTGTGGGATGAACATCACTCAAACATCTTTTGGCCAACCACTGGGACTGTCTGTAAAACACCCTCATGTGTCTTGTCACTGACATTGTTGCATATCCATATTCACTGGCCGCCATGGGCAGTGAATGCATAACTCTGACATCGTCCACTGCTTAGTGTTATTCCATGCAAATCAAAATCTGTGTTCACAATGCACTGTCCACAAGCATAACACTGGAAGTGTGTCCAGTGACATGTGTCTTGCAGGCCATTGCCACGCATAGGTGCAAAGGCGTTGCTAAATCTTTGTATAAACTGTGATGAATCCTAGGATGTCAAACCTTCTCCCTTAAGTGGAAACCTTTCCCATGGGGCCAGTGTGGTGACTCCACAGTACAATAGTCCCCCTGAGGGTGGTGCACAGAGGGAGGATCACATGGGGAAGGAAGCCCCCAATGGGATTGGGGATGACTATTCTCAGGCAACGTGGTAGGCCCCCGCTGTAATACACCCAACTCCTTCTCCAATGCCAAGTCCTCCTTCGCCCTCTTTAGATAGAGCCAATGTGTTCCCTTGCCAAATCAGTCAACATAATATACCTGACAAGACTGAAGTACCTTGCATCTCGTTTTAAAAGAAGTACTTTAGGTGAAGGCTCGAGCCAACCAGACAAGCAAACCTAAGGATATCAGGACAAACCACACATTGGGCATGCAGGGTAGGATACCCCCTCATGCCTCTAAAATAACAAACTAGTTAAACAATATATACAGGGGACTTACAACACAGAACAGTTCAACCACTCTGTCAAAAACATCCACTTTTCCAATCCCTCCAACCTCAATTAATTTCACACACACACTCCAAGTCTACCCTTACCAAAAACTCCTCAAATCAAAGAAACAAACCTTTTTACCCCTATTTCCCCTCTTGCTTTACACACCAAATGTGCACTCATGTGAACCTGAGGAGCTGTGGTGTGGTGCTCCATCAATTTGTCCAGCACAGCTGGGCCACAGCACAAGATCTCTGGGGAGCAGACAGACCTTTAACCAATATGGCATCTGCAGACCTCTTTTTCACTGTGCACAGAAGACTGGTCCCCGTAAGGAGGTTCCAGAGCTGAGTGGTGTGGATAGAAGACTCTCAACATCTGTGGGGGAAGCCCCCTAATTACCTCTGCCACCTGAGGAACAAGTGCATGCTTTGTACATAAAGCAAGTTTTATTGTACAATTATCCAGGGAGAAGTTACATGGTGTTGTAGGACCAAACTAGCCCAAGTCTCAACAAAGCACATCAGTTCACAGCTTATATACATTGTTGCAACAATTAAAACACTTGCAGATACTTTATTACAATTCACCCCACATATGATTTGACAACAACCTCTTCAAAGAAACCCCATCTTTTCTGAATTGCTACATTTTCTTCGACCAGTTTTATCTTAATTGTCATCTTTAGATCATATGAAGAACACACCTCTTCTTAGGATTCGTCCGTGGTAAGTCATGACATCGGCACATGGTTAAACATTTGTATTGAAACATAATTCATCACTAGCAATAAATGGCCTAAGCTATTTAGCCCTAACTTTTAGTTTGCACATAGTCTGCATAAATATTTCAAGCGATATGAGGAAGGCTAGGTAAATTATTTTTCTTTCAGTAGAGCAATACTATCTCATTACCCAGGTCACTGTTCCATTGAAACATTCCAATCTAGAAAACCGCTACTTTATTGCACAATTGAAACTCCTGGGTAGCCTTGGACATTGGCTTCACCCGCGCTTTACTGTTGACCAAAACAAAAAATGAAACCCCTTCTATCATGCTCCCAGTCATCAGGAGATTACATTTACTATCTACAATACTTATCAGACCATATATCTCATGGACAGTTCCTGCAGCTGTTCTGACAGCGCAAGTTATGAAGTTACTTATTCACCTATCCCCTGGCTTCTAAACCCTCACAAAACCAGTTTCAAAGTTCACTTCACAAAATGGCCCCTGAATACTGTGTTTTTGATTCATTTGTGAAAAGCCCACTATATTGAGATTCATGAATTCCCTATGTATTTGTATTAATGTGCATATATGTTTTTACATTTGTGGTTTTTACATTTTGTCTTTCTACAAGCTAATATGTATCAATTCTAGACAGCAGTCACACTAAAGTAACATATCTCATCCATAATTAACTACACTTTGATACATATGAAATTGCAACATCTCTCCCAGATTGCCACCACCCCCAGTTATTAATACGGTGCACAGAACATGAGCCCTTCGTAATCATGGGGACCTTTCCTGACCACCCCAACACATTTTAAGCAGCATTTTTCAGTTAGGACATTTCTTTTTTGTTTTTTTCTATGCAAGTGTAAGATGCGCATTTGAAAAACAACAGTGTGCCCAGCAGAAGCCTGATTTTAACAGTGGTGGCCAGCACCCCAGTGACCCATTGATTCCCCTTGTGTCCCTTTCAGGTCAGAAGAAAGAACACAGGCTCAATAAATAGAGCCTGCACAAGTGCAAATGGCACTGGACAATGGAGCACATTTAAAACTCCTGGAAAGAGTTCTTTGCCAGAGGTTTTGGGGGGGCAGGCCATCAATTAGGGGGGCAAAGAACAAATAGGGGGGATTGCCCCCGTTTGCTCCCCTCTAGGGACAACTATGGTTTTAAAGCCAATACAATGTTAATAAAGAAAGAGTGTGTCAGTAGGAGATTGACATTTAGCGGACCTTAAATTAATCAGGTGATAGACTTTGGTATGATTTTATCCTCCTTTATGTTTAGCTACAAATGTCATTGTAGGTTCTCCAATTCTTCAAAGATACACAACACAAGATGAAATTACACTGACGTTACTCCACAATACAACATGTAATATAACATATACCACTATGAAAACCTTACAGTATATATCTAAAACACTAGAGAAATAACTTATGATGTGACATAAACAAGCATTGCCACAGCTAATCGTTTTGCCACTTGTGTAGGAATTCACCATTTGTCGTCAATTGCCATATATGCAAAGGTATCCATCATTGGCCATACATTATTACGCTTGGAGAAGTGACAATATGCCTTCACAGCTACAGTGAGCAAATCCTATTCTCCCGCTGCAGAACATGCACTTCATGGCATTTGTATGCAGAAGGATACACAAAGCACTGGATGTTTGGAAAGCAGCACTTAGTCCAGCCAATCTCCTTAGTCCTTTGTTAAGAAAGACATGACCTAAAACCCTAACGATAAAACAGAATCCAAAGGCCAAATAACCACTGCACTACTTTGCAAGGGAAAACAAGGCTTATTACACGCAAGAAGGTCTCAGATGGTCCCATGGAACCAAACTCACACGTAGCTCATCATGCCCCAAGACGTTATAGGTTATGTAGCGGAAAACCACATATTAGCATACATAGGTTACAATGTCATCCCACCACCTTCACTGCTATCACCTATAGAACATGCTAATACCCCCATATACCTCCTGGACTGATTGGCCACATCTTATCTAAACACATTCCCCCATCCATGTGGCCCACTGCATCATCACTATTGAATCCAGGTGCATGATTGGCCGACCGATACACTGATACAATAATAAATCATGACCATCGTATGATGTTTCCCCCTCCAACCCAGACACTTTCATAGTAAGATTGGGGAGGCCATCTTTGCTTTGATAAGACAATCGGCCTTCTCCTTATATCAGACGCTGCAGCACACATAAGCTGCACCCCCAAACTTGTACTAAATTCACTGGTATCGCCTCTGCTCCTGGTAGGCACTCCTGCCATGTCGACACGCTGACCTTGCTCTTACCACAGTACCTTTCTGACTCCATCTTCCACAAATTTCAGCTCGCACCTCACAGAAAAAAATAACTTTGCATACTACTTCTAAACACAGGGCCTATAACACTGACCTATCTGGTATGGGGGATATCTCAGGGGCAACACGTTTCTCTTGGAAGCAAGACAATACAGCACAGCACAGCTTTAAATCCTGATCCCGCGCTTAGAAACCAATCTCTGGTATATTTAAGCACGCTATAAAATAAAAATAATCATTATAATTATCTATAACCTCTGTAACCAAAAGATGTATATATTTGTTGCTCTACGATGTATCTATTATGTGTCAAAACTAACTGCAAGTGATATATGCGCCTTCTACCACGCAAAACTCAACTGCCCACACTGTAGCATGTATTAATAGGTTTTTCTCATCCTGAACCTTTTTGCCTCCATTAACTAACCCAGTTCCTACCCTTCTTCAATAGTCATCATCTTTGGGTACCCATGCCCTACACACATGTCATAAATATCCCCCGCACTCGGGCATATTCTTCCAGAGTCCACATCATAAAACAACAACCTCAGTATCCTGCTAATTTACCCAGTGGTACCTGGTGGTCTGGAATTCTGCTCTACTTTCACCATTCTTGGTTTTACAACACCATCCCATTTATCAGTCTGGGTGTACGCGTTACTTTGTGAGAGGAGGAGCTCTACCCATTGTTATTGACACCATCATAGTCGCACTCTTCAGCAGGGTCTTCGTACAGCATCTCTAAATCATCTGGCACTAGCAACAAAATCATAAGCAGAAAACCCCATGATGGGAACCAGTAACTTTACTACTATTTCCAACCATGACAGGGCCCACAAGAACATCAAATCGAACCAGTAATCAGAATGTATCCTTGATTCCTTTTCCATGACAATCCTTAAATTGTGAAGGGCTCCTATTGCAATTGTGAAGTACCTGTTATCTGTGTCATTTGGGGGGATGTACGTTCAACAAGACAAGCCAAATTTCTTGCACACACCTGTGAGCACATCCAGAACATATCTGTTTTAGAGGTTCATGTGTCTTATAGCCCGTAATTCATTCCTAATAGGATTAAGACCCTTCTCTGTCTGGTGTAAGCATCCCCCACCTTGTTATCTGCAGACACTTGGGTTTTGCTGTAGTCTGGATACCTGGCACCAGGAGGGAGGCAAAGAATGTTTCCATGCTGGTGAACAAACAAAACTGGTCTGGAATTGCCTTCAATTTATCAGATGAGTCTTGTGATAAGTAATTGGATTTTTTCTGGCAACAAAACCTAGATGGTACATGGCCACGTTTGTGGGACGGGGGCTTAGTTGCTCCTGGGGGTGGCACGTTTATAACTGTCAGATGGGCATCAGGAACTACCAGAACTGCTGAATGCAAGGTGGTCAGTGATCAGACGCTTCCATGATGGTGGGAGATAGAGGTACTCCTATTGTCCACACACCCAGTATACATCCATTAACGCTGCTGTGCCTTTGGTCAGATCAGGGATGAATAGGAGTTTGTTGCAACAAATGTTTGTACTACAAGTATAGTGCCATTTCCTTAGGAGAAAAATGTATAATACAATTGTGTCTGCATTTTTGCTGGCTTCTCACTTAACTCAATCCATGTCAGCTTTGGCACATAATTTCCCCATATCCTGCCATAGTTCTGATTGACACGTGCCACTACGTTCTCTGAGAACCCCAGTAAGCCCTCAGCCGCACAGATCACCACACCTGCCACCCATCTGTTGTTGGAAAACAACGGACCTTTCATTTTCAACTTCTTTCTTCTTGGCACTCTCTTCAACATCACTGTCCATTATGACTGCTTGGGCCATGTGACTACTTTCAGGCTCATTATAAGTTTGCTGTTATCCTGGCGATATATCCGCCAGGATACCGGCAGACTGTCTTGCCGTTACCAGCACTTCGTCTGGGAGAATGTCCACCAGATTCCAAGTGCCGGGTCATAGTGCAACTCCATATTTCATGGAATCGCATAGACCCCATGGGGGAGTTTGCCAGTATTACAGGTGCCGGTATTCCCGGCACCTTTAATACTGGTGATTTCTGATGATAAGGTGTCGGAATGACCTCCAGCTCTTAGCTGGAGGTAAATCCTGGCACCTCATCTGCAAACTTGTAGTTGGGCGGTGCGGAAACGTGCTGGTAAATGGTAAACCTGGCATGTTAATTCTGCACCAGCCAACTTGTAATGAGGGCCTGTGTACTCTGAACAGGGCCAGATGTACTAAACGTTGTGCTATAAATGGCAGCATTTCTTGAGGTATAAACAACTTGGGTGTACCCATCATGTGAGGTATCAAAGAGCATGCATTGCAGCTCTAATTTGACCTCGCCCTCCCCACTTTGCACAGGTGAATGTACAGAATGTTATCCCTTTCAGGATGGTGCACATCCGCCGCGGTATCCAGAATTCTACCTTTGTATTGATTGTATTCTAACTCTGTCTCAGTTTCCCTCATGGTTTGCGTCATCCCCAAATGTACATCAGTGTCATTCCCATACCCCCCTTTGCATGCCGCAAACCATATAAAATGACCAAAAGAAACAGTACAAAAACACAAAAAAGAATACAGTATATACAACATAACATATATATTACATGACGCTTGTAATCATGAACCTGCAGAGGGTTAGAACAAACAGAAAAACAGGCAGAAAAATCAACTCTTTTCACCACAGTATAAGGATTGATTGCTTGTAATATTGTAAGCAAACAGAAAGCTAAGTATACTGTTACATTACTCATTAACTTCTTAATTTTCCAGAGAAGGTGGAGCAGTACCGGGTACTTTCCGAACATCAGGCAAGTGAACCCAGTACCGCAATTCCTTCACACAAATTGCGAACGGGTGGTGTAGACCACAGTATATGGGACCTGGAACTGCTGTTGATGCCATTGCCTCACAGAATTCTGCATGTAGTGCTGGTCCCCAGGATACAGTTGTGGCACTGGTAAATTCACTGGATCTGTTGACGATGTCTCACGTGTATCTTCTGGGATGAATCCGATTGAGTCATCACTGATACCCTGTTGGTAACTTCCTCGCATGTGTCCAGGGGATGGCAGCCGCTACCTGATCCTGAACCTGTGGGTGGCTATATGAGGGAGGATCACATGGGAGGGATCCAGGGGGATATTGGGGCTCCATTGGATGAGCCAGTTTCCTTGAAAGTAACCTCCTCATGTTTGAACCTCTCATGTCCTATTGTCATGTATCCACTCCTTTTCCCATGAAGAACAGGGAAAACCCTTTTACCAAATCTATGGAACAAACTTCCAACTTTGGTTACCTTGCAAATGTGATCTAATCACCTTTCTCAATTCCACTTGTCAATCAAACAGATCTGACTTGCCATCAAAACCTTGTAAAAATGCTTATCCAAATCCCATAAGTCAATCATTCACAACAGACTTCTGTTCCCAGAATTCACGAAATACTGGGATGAAGAAGAAGGGGGATCAAAAGAAAATGCAAGCACAGCAAGCACTCTAGTGTTTCCTGGCACAGACCTGTGCCTGGGAAATTTAAGCAGCTCAAACAGAGAATCAGAGAATGGGACACATTTGCTATGGCAACTTGTGAGAGAGAGCTGCCCCTCTCTAAGAGGAGTGCAGAGTCGAGAAGCCGGGAATGGCGTGTTGGAGCGAGGCGGCTCACCACTGTAGGAAAGAGGAACTGCTGAACAAAAAGACACTGTGAGGACTCTAGGAGCAGCTGAAGAACTCATGGGCATTCGCAAATGAAGGGAAGCAGCATTTCGCTTTCCGGAGCCAAGAGGACAGGAGGCGTGTTGAGTGGAAGCCACACAGGACAGTCGAATGAAGGAAAGGAGGCAGCGAGAAGGAAGCAGATGGGAATCCTTCACCGGCCGACCATGAGAGAAGAAATCAATGCGTGCAGAAACCAGTAAGTCTTCCCAGAAGCAGCAGGGACACCCGGGCATATCTGTGAACCTGCCGAGGGCAAACATTTGAAAGTAACATACATGAGAGAGACAAGAGAAATTGACATATTGAAAAAAGGGAACTTAAGTCACAAACAAACCCTTTTCTAATGTGTACATGTACATTGTGCAAATACGTAAAAAGCAGAAAGAAGATAATATATCAGGAAGATACATTCACTTATACTATATACAACCAAGTTTGGGAGCGGGCAAAATCCCAGAATGAACAGAAGGGCTGGGAGGGGAGTATACCAGGCAATTTCAAGTGTGTAAAAGAGAAGTGCTGGCAGGATAGTACACCAGGCAATTTCAAGTGTGTAAAACAGATGTGCTGGAAGGAGACTAAACCAGGCAATCTCAAGTATGTGAATCCGAGATCCTGGCAGGAGAGTACACCAGACAATCCCAAGTGTGAGAATTAGAGGTCCTGGCAGGATAGTACACCAGGCAATTTCAAGTGTGTACAACAGAAGTGCTGGCAGGAGACTAAATCAGGCAATCTCAAGTATGGGAATCCGAGGCCGTGGCAGGAGAGTACACCAGACAATCCCAAGTGTGAGAATCAGAGGTCCTGGCAGGATAGTACACCAGACAATTTCAATTGTATAAAACAGAAGTGCAGGCAGGGGAGTATACCGGCAGTTGAAAAGGATTGTGTTAAACAAGAAAGAAGTTAAACAGTTTTGTGTGCAGGAGTTGCACTTGGACAAGAGAGGCCCACATAATGTTTCTTGAAAGAAATCAAAATTGTGAAGCCAAACAGTTGTTGTGCAAGTTTTGTACTTGGCCAAGAGAGGTTCAAAGAACTGTTGTGATTCAAAACCTCAAGGTGTAAAAGAAGAATCTAGGGGAAGGGAACTACTCCCTGGGACCAAGAACTTTATTCTTAAAGACATTTTTGTTTAAGTCATTTAGTTAAATACGTTTCCTTTTTTCAACTTAGAGTTAAGTTTATAGTGTGAGGGTCAGAATAGAACTTTGGACACAGTACAGTTTTGGTTTTGACATCCTGACATGGACAGATCCTTAGTTTTTGGTTTAGGTAGGGACATTTCTCTTCAGACAAGGTCATAGAGGCATTTTCTCAACCCCTTTTATTTTCAATAAAAGCCTTTAACCAAAAACATGGAAAATGTGTGTTCGACTTTCCTTCCTAACTCCTCACATATGGTGTTGGGAGTGGGATAGGTCTCGGTTGACACAGACTGAGGGGGCCTCAAATTTGAGATTCTCATTAAGAGAGCCTCCAATCCATCAATAACCACAGAACATTCCATTGGGTTTGATTTGTCTAGTTGCAGGGGAGAGTTGATACAACCCAGAGGGAGAGTTTTAATGCCTACTGATTTGGCCCTTTTACGCCCCCGGAACTTACATAAGACGCGCCTGTAAATCAGGCCTAGCCTGGCGATGTGCTTTAGATGTCCTAGCAGGCATTGAAGACCCTGATTATAGAGAAGGCATAAATGTTTTGGTTCAAAACAGCAGGAAGAAGGCATTTCAAGTAAAGGCAGGTGAAAAGATACCCTTTGGGATTTGGGAGAGAGCTCTCTTTCCAAAATAATGTACATTAGAAACTCTGTCACAACTGAGAGAGGAATCAAAGGCTTTGGAGAGGCAGACATAGACTTCCCCTATACATCTGAGGCAGTTGCACCAAAAGCCGTTGGTGAAGAAGCTGAAATTATCCCGGATTTGGCATTTTCACAAAGGAATGGTCCCTTGCTTGCTGAACCCTTCCTTCAGGTGTTGCCCGAGGAGCAGGGCAGAGAGAAAGGGGGTCCATCTTCTTTCCTAAAAACTGGGCTACTATATAGAGAAGACATTGGTCCTGATGGTACTCCTAGATCACAAATAATGATGCCCAAAGGTTAAAAAAAATGTTTTATGGATTGCACACTCCCACTTGACAAGCAGTCAGTTAGGAATGGCTAAAACTCAAGCACACATATTGAGCTGTTTTCATTGGCCAGGTATTTATGCCGATATGAAAAACGGTGTTGCACCTATGCCCAAAGACCAGCTTCCATATGTCCCCTCCAGCTCCGTTACAACCTTTACCAATCATTGATGTACCTTTTTCACGTATCGGCATGGACATAGTTGGACCCCTTGAACCACCTAAACTAGGGAACCAATATATATTGGTAGTAGTGGATTATGCAACTCGCTAGCCTGTGGCATTCCCTTTATGCAATAATACGACCCAACAAATTCTCAAACATTTGATTGCATCTTTTTCATGAATTGGGTTCCCGAAGGAGATGCTAACAGACCAGGAGACTACCTTTATAAGCAGATTAATGTCAGAAGTAAAGGAAATTCTACATATTAAAACATTGAGAACTTCCATTTATCACCCACAGACTAACCATTTAGTGGAACGGTTTCATAAAACCTTAAACCATATTTTGAAAAAACCTGTTGAAGCTAACAGCAAAAACAAGGACATCATGGCACCTTGAGCTCTTTTTGCTGTCCAAAAGACCCCACAATCCTCAACAGGATTTTCTCAATTTCAACTGTTATATGGCAGAGAGCCACGTGATGTTCTTGGTATGTTGTGGGAAACTTGGGGAGAGCAGGAGAAAGTTATTATACCGCTTTACCAAACAGCCCAACAGTTAAAGGAACACATGGCTACTGTCGGGGTAATAGGGCAAACCCATATGGTTAAGGCACAAGAACATCAGAAAGGTAGAAAGCTTTGCTTAGATTTGATATGATATGACATTTATAACGCGCCTGTAGACACGTGTTTCTAGGCACGAGATCCTTCTCCATTGGACAAAGAGTCTTTGTTCTCTTTTCTTAACCTGCAAACAGGATGTTGTCCAAATGGCATGTTCCCTATGAAATAATAGAACAAACAGGACCATATGATTAGTGAGTATCACAACCTGACCGAAGAATTAAAACCCACATCTATCATATAACTCTCTTAAAGCAGTGGAGGGAAAGCCCTGTTGAAAATACCATGTAGAATTGACTAGTCTGTTGTCTGATGAATCAAATAAGAACAATTTGATTCCATCCGATCTGTCTCAAAACCGGAAGAAAGACCTGTTAGACCCCCTAGAACAGTTCCCTTATGTTTTTAGAACAGAGCCAGGACGAGTTAAATGGGTGTTTCATTATATCCGCACACCCCCAGGAAAGATTCTCTATTTGAAGGTAACAGTCGACTGACAAAACACAAGGGTGGAACAGGATAAGGTATAGGTGCTGTGAGAGCGAATGTGGATGTCATAGACAGTGTGTGCAGAGGGGCACAGCGGGCGTAACAGTTCCAGAAAAACAAAAGAAATGTGTTCATTAGCAAGCAGAATTCCATTTTAACATGCTCCTTAGGCATGCTCCTCTGCTCCTTTGCGGGTAGAAAGGTTATCTTCAGTTGCCTTGGTATATGTACCATCAATAAGGTATGTGCCACATCCTTGTCATATATAGACTCTGTGACTCAATTTATCTTTCGTAAATGTGTTATTTCATTTAAGCATACAGATTTATTCTATGCATAGGAATATGGGTGTGGATTAAATCCGTCTTCACACCTATACTATTATACCATATATGTGATGTGCTTGGATTTGGGCCAGAGTCATACATTAGCAATCTATTTTAAAACTGATAGAGCTTTTAGATACAAATGAGGATAGATTAACTATCGCCCTAAACATTTTTTTCTGGTTTGGAAACATTTAGTACATTAAATTGGGAGCATTTGAGCTGTCTTTCTAAAATGAAATAGAACAACAGATTGTGTCCCAGATTTACTCTAATCTGCATGTGAAAAATAGAACAGTGCTTTTTTTGGTTTAATCTTTTTTTGGAAAATTAAAGAAATTGTGAAAATGTAATTTGCTCCATTTTGTTTTACGCAGTGTATACATTTGAGCAAACATGTGCCTGTGTAAACTATGATTGTGTACAGAGGGGTTAATTCTGGAAAACTGCATTGGCAATACGTGAAATGGGTCAATTAAGGGGAACTCGGCATGGGGTAATGAGCGCGACATACGGCAGTTCTGTTGCCCAGAATAATGAAATGGTGACCCTCAGAAGGCAATGAAGCATGGAATAGGGGAAGTCCTGTCGCCAACTTGATTGTGATGGGGCATTTCAAGAAGCATTCAAAGGTGGCATAGGTCAGTTATAAGGGCAATGCGAGTGCCCTTTGGCAAATCAGGGAACACTGTAAGTACGTAATATGTAAGTCTGATGGGCAATGAGAAATTGGAAGCTGACAGGCAGGCACATTCAGCTGAACTTTGGAATATTTAGCAACCTGCTATGTGGTTGCAACAAATCTGCTGCTGATTCTGTTGACAGTTACAGTTTCTTTTCTTTAGGTGTCAGTAGCATCTATACTTCCATCCCCCATGGTGAAGAGATTGAGGCTATGGAATGGTTTCTGCTGGAACACGAGAATGTTCAATAACATATAAAGTCTTTGCTATGGAACTAATCAATCTCATACTTTATAGCAAAAAGTTTAGATATGAGGTAAAGTTTTATTTGCAGATATCAGGGACATCAATGGGTTCTTCAGTGGCCCATACATATGCAAACCTTTTTATGTTCCATTTTGAAAAGAATAATATGTTAGAGGAACAACCCTGGTCATCTAAAATTATGTTCTGGAGAAGATATATAGAGGATGTGTTCGCTATTTGGAAAGGCACAAAGTTCGATCTTACCCAATTCTGTGAATACTTGAATGGCTTCCACGAACATATCAAATTTACGCTGGAGATAGGTGAACCTAGTATACATTTTTTAGATGTATTTGTCACCAACACAGGAGTAGATTTACTTACGAGCATATACAGGAAACCTACTGATGAAAATAATACACTTCACTACAATAGTTTCCACCCCAAACATCTGAAAGAGAGTCTGCCTTACAGTCAGTTTTTAAGACTAAAAAGGATAGTCTCCAATACACACACTTTACAGAGTGCATACGATATCATGACTGAGAGGTTTAAGGACCAAGGATACCCCATGGATATCCATGAAAAGGTGGTGACCAGAACAGAAATACACAGAAGGGAGGATCTGCTTAAAGCAGCTCCTAAAAAAGAGAACACCAGAATGATACACACTCTACGCTAATCAGCACAAAGTCACCAAGTTAGCAGAGCGATTAAGATAAGTTGGAGTTTAATCAGATTGGATCCAACATTACATCGCTTATTACCAGATCCACCCATCGTGGCGTATAAAATGGGCCAAAACCTAAGGGACACACTGGTTAGGGGAGAAAGAACCAAAGAAACCCTTGCAAAGAGTACTTCAAAAACCCAAACTAGACACATGTCCTTGCTTGAACTGCCAGCATTCTTCCAGCATTATAAAAGGGGATCACATCAAACACCCTAATGCTGACAAAGAATGTCATTGTATGACTTTGCTACATGCGATAGTAAGAATCCCTTACTTAGATGCCCCTGTGGTACATATTATGTAGGACAAACCATCCATAAAGCCAAGGACAGATGGACAGAGCATAAGTCCAATAAAAGAACATCAAACATCAAGTCACCAGTGTATAGACACTTGCAGGATAACCATCACACATGAGATGTGTCATTTTGGAGCTAGTGCATCCCATCCCAAGAGGGGGTCGTCTGGAATAAAAATGAGTGTAATGTGAGCTACACTGGATTTACCCCTTGGACGCAATAGCCCCTTTGGGAATGAATGAGGAATTCTACCTAGGACCATATATTTAGGATTCACTAGTGTGAATCAATGTGGTTAAGTGATATATTCAGGGTGTCTAGTCAGCAGGATTGGAGTTAACTGGGTCTATCTGTGTGGAATTCCATCAGCATATATAGTAAGTGACGCACAACAACTGGTGACACTCTTCGGGTACATGTGGAACTACATAATCTAATCCAGGTGGTTAGACTGTAAACTCCAATGAGTTTGAAATACATGACCAAAACATGTTGATCTTATTCTCCGATTTAGTATTAGAATGTATGCCCCTTGGAGGGATGAGACATCCAGGATATACTTGTAATTAATGGTGACAAAGCCATGATACATTTTCTACTACATTGTGTGACATGTTTTATCTGGTCTTGTACATACTTATTCTTTCAACAAAATAAGTACCAATGGTAATTGAGTGAGATCTTCTGCTCTCTTACTTCTATCCTATTCAGGTGGCATGAGACAACTGAGCTATATTTGACTGTACCAGTGAAGCAGCTGTATCATGTGACATGTTTAATGGATTATGGATTTTGGATATACTGAAACATAACAATGCAATGAGAATGACATTTGTTGCTGTCTTGTCTATGAATACCAACTAGGCTATAGCATATGGACAGAGCTCCACTACAATATGATCAAGTGTATTAAGCACAGTAACATTTTTTGCTATAGATTATGAGTGGTTTACTCTTGCCCACCTAGAGTTAATAATATGCAGCCAATAGTGCGTGGGCGTCGCAATGGGTGAGTAATAGATATTTCCATATTGATTTTGTCATGGACCAACACATTTGTGTCTGTTCAAGATACCTCTAATCGCTAGTGACTCATTCCAATCATGATTACATCTAGAGTTTATTTCATGATGCACCAGAATTGTATATCTTTTCGTATAAAGAAATTATTGAGCACAGTTCTCATGTTCAAACAAACGTTTGGTTATTTCGATCGGCATACTCCTTACATGCAGCCGGTTTGTTTGCATATATGACGTCATTGCCGTCATTGAGGCATGACGTCATCGTGCATTGTTTATATGCCCCTATTTATAGATGCCATTTTGTTTTTCCCGTCTTTTCGGGCAGACGAGTGCCAACACGGATGGAAGGATGCATCAAAAAGGAGCATCTCTTTTGTGCTAAAGGTAATGAACCCTTAGGGTATGTTAAATGTTCAGGAGACCTTTGCTACCAATTACTGTATCGTCCTACTGGCACACCCCAACTGGTTTCTTGGCATTACAGGGGAAGACTACAGATGCCTCCTTCTGATGCCAGTCAAGGACATCCACTTCTACATCTTTTAACCTATACCATTTGATGAGGTGAGTGGCTGGGACATATAGCTTCTACTCAATATGATGTTACATCATCCAGAAATCATCTGGTATATTGATACTCATAACATGGCCAGACACAAAATAATCTAATAATACCGTTTTTTCATCCCACAGTCGGTGTATCTGTTTCTGTTTGATTTTACAATATCAAAGCCAACTCAGGCAGCCCTATTCAGCCCATAGCATTTCAGCATTTGGCTAGGTGAGTACACCATGGAAATTTCCTTTTTTGACTATTCTTTATTAAAAAAGACGTGTCTACTCACTGAGTTTATATAATGAGTCTCGTTAAATATGCTACACATTGGAGAAAGATATATTGAGAAACTCCATATCTAAAATTGACGACTCTGCCTTATCCTTCTCAACATTAGAAGGATTTTAGTAAATCTCCCTGCAGAAGGAGAGGTAAGGCTTTTTGCCATATTCTTCTGACTTCCTAGACAGGTAGTAATCATAGAGTTTGAGATACTTGATGATTCTATCAGTATATATTTTGGTTATTAGGAGCGGAGCACGCCATATATACATTATTCAGCTCTCCGTGGCATATTTCCCAGCGGATAGGTGCTGTTAGGACCCTGGAGATTTTAAGGTAGATTTTGCTGTTTATATGCATAATTGAATGTCTGAAATGATGTCTAATGTGAATTGTAGAGTTTGAGTATACTTACTACAAGTTACTTTCCTAAACTTTTGTTATGATTTGTGGGAAAACTGTAGAAAAGACAACCTGTCAAGACCCCTGATGAAAAGATGATTTCTCGCGTCAATAAACTGATTTTATTGAATATAAAGCTTCACTTTGAGTATATGTATTATGAATATATGTTGAAATGCTTCATGCTCACAAATTGATTCTATACCTACTTTGTTACTAGACATTATTCAATTCAGAAACCCTGTTTTAAATAAAACATTTGGCTTTTTGTTCTGGCCAATGACAGTGTGCAGAGGACGTGAGTTATCCTTTTCATTGGCTGCTGGGAACCCCACGCAGGAGTATCGGGGTGCATGAGTTTGTGGCTGAGGCGCGCACAGAGGTAGCTATTACCGACTAGTTCTGCTTTGCGGGGGCTTGTCTGGAATGTTTCTGGCTGTGACTTTTGCATAGGGTTAATTTGCGGGAAACATTCCATGAATACATGGAGTGTGTTCAAAAACATGTGCGCGGCACGAACTTTGCGGGATCTATGCGCACTTCTCCATGAATCAGGCCATAAATATGTCCTCACACGCAGGCGCAGGCCTATGTCCCATGTTAGTAAGTTGGTCATTGTTTTATGCATGGAGCCCTTGGGGCGCTGTGAAGAGAGCATACTGTTTTTGATTAGGAGCCTGGTGGGGCACCAGCAGTATGGCCCAGAAGCATGTATTCATACGCAGAGAGAGGCGTTGCTGGGGGGGGGCTGAGGGGGCCATAGCCCCGGGTCTTTTGGTTGTAGCCCCGGATAGAAGCTTAGGGGTTACAACCCAAAAGGCTAGCTAGCCCCCAATCCCGACAGTCCCAAAATTAGCATAGCCCGGATCTTTTCCAGACCTAGCAACACCCCTGTTCATACGCAAATAGCGCAGTCGGTATGGAGACTTTACTTCCTTAACTCTGTACATAATCAAAGTTCATTGAATGTTTGACAGACAATAACATTTGATATGTTAGTGGTGGGTGGGGCTAAATGCCACGTGGGACAGATGCAGAGGTGCCTGAGCCACAGATGGGTGAGATCAGCCGAGATGAGTCACCAGAGCAGATGGTACAAGATTTTGGGCCTGATTTACAAAGAAAATTTTATGGGACTTTCCCATGTTCAAATATTTTTGGAAATCAGGCCCTTTAAGTAAATGTAATGTTCATTAATTAAGCTGTCCTCATCATCACGATTAATCTGAACAGGGCTCCAGTCCTACAAATAAAGTGTGGGACTCTGGCGTATGCCGTGGGGAGTGACGTCACAGGCAGTGAACGTACATTGAAAGATTTCATTTTTAGATGTCCTTCCCAACTCTAGAAAGTCCACAGACCAATTAAGTATTTCCCAAGGGAAAAGGCTTTCTTAAAACATTGCTCGCTAAATATAAGAGGTGAGCACTTTGCATATCCTAAAATGTATAAGAACACGTGTCCTGTACAGCACAAAGTCAATATTCGTTTTCACAACAATGTGCTGAAGCATTCTTGTGGTCTTGCAGTTACGTTTCTTGCTTTAGAGCCGCTCGACCCTGGTTCAAACACTGTGCTGTGGTAGTGGCCCTTTTTTATTTAAAAAAATGTATTCATTGAAAACACACAAGGGGGGTGCCGTCTGTCCCCTTAAACAAGTGGGCGGACACTGTGCACGCGCGCGTTCCTTCAATTTTAAGTTGTGAGCGTGGGAAACATAAGTTGTGAGCATGTTGCCAGCAGCAGCATGGCCACAGTGTTAGTGTCTTGCGGGTATAATGGGTATGTTTTGGAGAGATGTTTTTTTTTTTAAAAAAACAAAATTGAGGTGTGCCGGTGTGGTGAGGCGCTGGGTTAGAACTAAATTTGAGAAGACAAACTAAAGTCAATGAGACCCTTACAAACCAAATAAGATTGGGTTGCTGCACGAAAGAGGGACCAGCAGTCACCTCATAAACTGCTAATAGATACAAACACTTGAAATTGTCACCTCTAAATGATTGCGCAGCCCTGAGCAAATGGTAAATGTCCTATTCAAATTGAGTGTGTAACTGGACAACAGATACGGTGAAACAAAGAGTCCAAAGCAAGTAGATTCTTCAGTCAAAATACGCTGTCGAAACAGATTTTTTGAAATGATGCAAAAACAAGACTGCCGACACGTGTTTCGACCCAGAACAACGGGTCCTTTTCAAGGCAAGACTGTGGTGTTAGTATGATTCATATGCATTCAAATACAGCAATATATTATGTAATCATGCCATAAAGATAAGAACATTTGAAATTTAAACAAAATTAACCAGCAGAGGAAGAAGAGGAGGCCAGGGTTAAAGAAGAGAAATGCAAACAAGAAAGAAAAAAGCCCATATGAACATTACATCATGTCAAAGAGCAAAGCAACCATTTCAATGTGAAACATATTCCAAGTAAATAAGGAGTAAATAAAAAACATTTGATTTATTACCATATATTGTCGAACCAAAAATCGCGGTCGAAGTGCCAATATGTGAATGTCCATATGATGAGAACAAAATAATATGTAAAAAAGAGAGAAAAAAAACCACTTTATTAAATATTAACAGAATATTAACAGAAGAAATCAGTGTAACAAAGAGATACAATAGACAATTATCCATACAATAATAATGAAAAATATATTGAGAAAAAAAAATATAATAAAATTCATTAAAAAATAAATAAATAATATATATATATATATTTACAAAAATAATAATAATAAAAATAATAATAATAAATCAATCAATAAAAGGGGGCAGAAAAGGTGTGATGCAAAAGTCAAAAAGCAATAGCAATTCATAACATTGACCTGAAAACAACCTTCTAGAAAACTTTGGCATAGCAACAAACCAAGAAGCAAAAGACATGAACATTATAATGAGTAAATTGAAACATGCATGTCTACTTATCTGAATACAGGTAAACTCGACACAGGAAGCTCCAACGACTGACTAACCCTTATCCAAAAAGGCCTTCCATATTTTATCAAAAATACGTCCTTCCCCATTCACAGAATATATCACATTTTCAATATTGCTCGTGCGATACATCTCCTCCATCCACATGTTCAACGTCGGGTGAACATCTGATTTCCAATTTCTCAGGATCAGTTTTTTCGCCATCATAGCCCCACGTAAAATCCATGTAATCTGATGTTTCCCTAAGTCGTCCAGCACGGTGGATTCCCCCAGTATTAGAGTTTCAAAGTCAAATTCCAAATCTGCATTGACAACCTTGTTTATCATACTTGTCACATCCGACCAGAAATTCCTCACCCTGTGACACTCCCATAGCATGTATTCCATAGTGCCACGAAAGTGACCACATCCCCAACAGCTGTCTGACTCTGTTAAATTTCGTTCCTTAAGTCTTACTGGTGTCCAGAAAACTCTATTCAAGAGCATTACTTGTCTGGATCTCTCTCCAACATTCAGGGACATTCTTTTAATATTCCTACATAAGTCACTCCACCTCTCTGCAGTCATCTCTTCTCTCAGATAGCAAGACCATTTGTCCTGGAGCCTCGCATTAGCATTAGTGAAACCACTCAACATTTTATACATTTTAGATGCTGAATGGAGAGATGTTGGTCTCATTCTGTATTGAATTGACATTCACTCTGTCTCAGGGTGCTTGCATTGATGTACTCACAGTCCCCTACCCAGGCAGCCTGTTAGATAAAAGTCGCAAACGTTGCAACACGTGTCTGATACCACAGACATTCAAATGACCATATGCAGCTCCTGAAAGAATTCCAGGAAAACATGTTCGAGTTCCTTGACTTTTACTCAAATGGTTTATTCTTCTAGTTTTGGAATTCACATACTAAAGATACCTGCAGAGGACTTCCTTCCTGCACAATCTTGCTCAGGACCATGTGCTGCGCTTAGAACTCTTAGGACATCCAAGTGCAAGTGCTCAGTGCAGGTACAGCCAGGATTTTAAGTGGGCCTGCGCAGGCTCCGAAATCTCGTTTTGAGGCGGGGCCCTGCCAGGGCTCACTAATCTCCCCTGGCAACCCCAGTCACTACATGGCAAATCCTTTTTCTGTGCGAGATCTTCAGGCTCCAGAAAAAATGCCTTTCATCCATAATGGCACCACCATTATGGAAAGAATCGTGAGGCCGTTGGAAGCAGAGGCCTTTTTTTCTAAATCCGGAAGCTCCCACGCATTTGCGGGAATTTCAGTCTTTAGGAAAAAGCTCCTCAGCTTCCAGCAGCCTCACCCTTTCAGCCTTAATGGTGATGCTGCCCCTCCACAGCTGGCGAGGGGCAGCACCACCATTAAGGCTGAAAAGGCGAGGTGCTGTCCCCTGCCAGGAAACCCTAGAGAAAATAAATTCAGAGATCAGCACCCTCTATCCCAGTGCGGAGAGGGTGCTGATCTCTACAAAAGGCTGCCTGGCGGGGGTTCCTGTAGCTAATTGAGCCGGGACGTCAAGGGGCATGGCCTAATGAGCCAGCAGGTGACCCCCCCACCCATTGCCATTAGGCCACTAACCTGTGATGAGCCCCGGCTCATTTTGCAGCACCACTTAAGGCACTGGGTACAGCACTGCTTCAGTACATCTGCTGCACTTCCGGAATGATTAAGTGCTCTTTGTATCAGACTGCACAGTGCTGTTTTCAGCCATTCCTAACTGTGCAGTGCTAGCACAGCACTGATGCACTTCGACTGATTGCACATTGCAGCTGGTGTATTTTCTAGCTGATGGCACAGTCTTGGTTCAGCACTGCTTGAATCTGTGTGCACAGTGTGCTGCCACAGCACTGCTCGACTATGAGGATCTGCACTGTTCTGTTACATCACAGATTGAATCGGACCGACTGCAAAGTGCAGGTGCTGTACTTTCTAGCTAAATGTTTGTACAGCACTTTTTGGATCTATCTGCATTGGCATTGTGCTGTATTGGTTCTCCACATCTGACCACACAGGGGTAGTACAGTACTGCTCAGGGGTGTTGCTAGGTCTGAAAAAGACCCGGGGCTATGCTGATGTCAGAACTGTCAGGACTCTGGGCTAGCTAGCCTTTTGGTTGTAGCACCTGAGATTCTATCCGGGGCTACAACCAAAAGACCCCTTACTCCTCCCCCCCTCCAGAACGCCCCTGGTACTGCTTGAATCTTGCACAGTGTAGCTTCTGTACTGTCTGGGTACACCCATTTTTCTTAAACACAAAGCAGTTCGCCATTCCCCAGTCCTGTACAGCCCAGCGGTATAAAGGCACAGGTAGAGTTGCAGCATGTTCGAACAACAGCACATGACAACCATCTTAATCAAGGTCCGGAGGACGTTCCATCTCTGTACTTGCTCCAGTATTGTGGACCTCTTTCCCTCAACACGTTCGAGGGATCTCTGATCATTTGCTCTTCCGAAAAACTATTAAAATCTTTCTGTTCTATGGTATGATACTATAGTGCTTAACCGGTCTGCTGTAACTGCCTTGGTTTGTGCTTAAGAAATACAGATAAATACTTACATATGTACATATACCACCACAAACCCTACTGTCCCTTGTAGCTCAGAAGGCATTGCATTCAGTGAGCCTGCCACAACGTGAGGGGTTGTCCTCAACACTAAAAATTGCTTTATTGCAATAAGAGCTTGGACAGTTAATGGTGGACAGGATACAGGAAAGTAAACAAAACTTTAGTGGAAAAGCTGAAACATCACTGCAAATATGACATTTTGGATTTGGAGCCACATAGGCTCATAATACAGATGCAGCCTCTCTCCCGTTAACATTTCTGAATGTCCCCAAAGGGTGATGGCCTCCTCGCAACTCAGTCTCACAGCTTGATGGGCATTGATGTCACGTTTCCCTTGAATGGAGTCTCACACCGAGCACCGTCCCACAGGTCCAAACAGGATATCATGGGGTCTCACACCTGAACTCCTTGTGCTTCTATGCAGCCATTATCTGTCAGGCATTCCTAAAACTCCTACACACTAACTCATGACCCTTGCTGGCACCATTACCAAGGGACAGGAGTTAGAGTCACAAATGCTGAGCTGAGCTCTTCTACAGACACGACCAGATAACATAAATGTACCCAGAAGGGCACATTTGCTAATAAAAATGGACTTTCTCAGAGCTACAGAGGCAAATGCATTTAACAGACAGTCCAGTTCCTACATGTTTTAACAGTCAGATTACTACTTAATGCCTTTACAGCAGTGTATGCAAAACAAGTGAACAGTTCTGTAACCTTAAATTACTCAATTAGGGTTTTAGTGTCCCATGTCCTCCCCCACTGGCCCCTGGCTGCCCTTGGTTGTTGTGCAGAGTCCAATAAACCTGTGTGTATAGAATGGAGGGTTGTAAGACCGCTGGGACCCTTCTACCGACTTCTGGCGGCGACAGGTGCATAGGTCACTTTTGGTGTCGGTTTCGAATACTGCGGTTTTCCACCTTTCGGTTCTTTGGTGCTACAGCCGCAGCACAGACCTCTGGATGGCTACTGGTAACATGGACTCAACCACTGCAGAGGACCTCAGACCCTCACCATGTCTGGACCCTCAATACATTTCCCATATCTTCTGGTGGTGGGAAACCCTCCGACGGACCTTACTCTGAACTCAGCTACTCTGGACTCTCTCCCCCAGAAACAAGTGATCCGTGATGATGGCAAGGATATCCCTTGAAATGTTCTTAATCAGTTTGGAACTTTCGCAGCTCTGGGTTTCAAGCAGCACTATGCCAGGGTACCCCCTCTTCTGGTCGGTAGACAGCAGCGACTTCCAGCGGTCACGGATTGCACCTCTGAACCCTGGGCGACAACTATGGACTTCTTTGACTTGAGATGTCCTGGTACTCCTCTTCACGACTCACAAAGACCCCTTCTCTGGATGACAGGCACACAGGACTGGCTTCCAGGTTGTAAGGACTGGAGGGGGTATCTGTACTCCTGCCCTCTATATGGCAGAGTAGAAGCACAGAGCACCACAGCCAAGATTCTCTATATGGTAGTATGGACAAGCAACCCAGGCTTAAGCTTTCAGGAGGGGATGCTGGCTGGTGCTTAAGTACAGTGTAGTCCCCAAGCCCCCACAAAGGAATGTCCACACACTATGCTATTTGCTCAAACAGTTCTGTATATAAAGGTAAGGTTCAAGATATATACATCAATTAATAACACACTTTCTACTCTGGCAATTCTAATATGGCAAATATATACAATGTCTTTGTAGTATCACACTTAGCTATTGACTCCTTTAAAATGCATCAACTGCTGACAGTTATAATGCATACAAATCATACAGCAATGTGTAACAGCATAGATCATAGGAAGGAAGACAAGGTGGGTTAAACAATGGCTGAAGGGTTCTCTTGCTACTAAGACACAGTTCTGAGTGAGGATCCCCCCACCTGGGCAAACTGTAATAAAGTGTATTAACAAGCCCAGTCCATAATTGTTTAAAGAGTCTTGTTTCCTGGTTAAAATGTTCAACTACCCCAATGTACCTGACTTAGATGAGTTTCTTTGATGGTTTGTTGATGGATCCCTCAAGAGTGGACGCCCTTTAAAGCCGGAGCCACAAGGCGTCGAGATTCCTCAAAGAAAGGTGAACACTTGCGTCAAAACGGCAACTTCGACCTTTGCTGTGCTCTTTGACGATCGATTGTGGAAGTCCTATGAAGATGAGGCATGCAGTGCACCTGGGTGCAAAGAGTTTGGTGTGGCAAAGAAGACTCAGTGATGAACGTAGGCCCACCAGTGGGCATCGGGATAGCTTCAGCGATCGGGACTCGCCCACGGGCTGTACTTCAGATCTTCACTTGATGGTGCCTTTGTAGACTTCGGGTGGTGGGAAACACACCGGCAGACTTTCCTCAGTCGTCAACGACCTCAACTTTCTCCGGCCGGACAAATTGTTCAACAGTGATGGCAAGGGAGCCCCTCGTTCAAATGGTCTTAGGCAAGGTGGGGCATTGCGGCTCCAGTTGTCAAGCAGCACAGCTTCCAGCTGTCCCCGCTTCTCGGCAACATGACTCGACTGGCTTCCAGTAGTTACGGAAATCCTGAAACCCGGGTCGAGGGCAAAGGACTTCGATGGCCTCAAAGTCCTGGTGCTTTACTTCAAGATTCTCGGTGGACCCCTTCTCCGGTCGACAGCCTTTCGGGACCGACTTCCAGGGTGCCTCAATGAAGATCAGCTTCTGCACAATGTTACCTCGTAGCTCGGGGAGAGTTCTCCTAGCCAGGTCCTCTCTTGGATCAGTCCTTGACAGACTGGACAGCTTTCAGATTGGGTCGAAGGAAAGCAGCAGCAATTCTTCTTCTTCCAGCTGGGCTTCAAGGATAAAGCAGCTTCACATTTCAACTTCAGCCAGCCAATCAGGCTCACAGGCATTCAGGCTATTTACTTCCACCCATACACCCATAACAAGGAATGTGGATTGGGGCAAGCACCCAGCCTTTCAGCACACCACACTGCATTCATGTCAGTTTCAGGCAAGGCTGTCTCATTCATTGTGTCATAAGCACAGAAACCAGACACCCATAACCTAGAATGCATATTGGTCACACGCTCCATTCACCTAGGTCTGACCCCACGGGTCTACCCACAACAGACAGTCACTTGGAAGGCCCCAGTCAGTCTGGCCTGGACTTCCCCACAATACTATATATGGTTCTTCAACCTAACAGCCAGTTAGGGACAGAGCCAGGACTTCCCAGGACTTTGGGAAAACAAGGTAACATGCATTAGAAACCAAGAGGCCCCAGAGGCCTGCTTGCCTTCTATCAGGAATCTACTGATTCCTATGGCAGGGCCTGGGTATCCCAAAATAGAAGATACTCAGAGCACCTGTCAAATTCAGCATGGAGCTGCCACCAGCCCATACCCTGCTTTGTGGGCCACATAGAGGTGCCCAACAAAAATACACTTGGGGTACAGGGGGTGCCATAAGCGTATCCCAAGGGTCTCTGCTCACCATAACCAAAAAGAGGAAGAGCTGCACTACCAGGAGTCCCAACTGGACTCCTGCGCAGAAAACAACATAGAACACAAATGATAAGGGCGTACAGGACATGGAGCCCCTGTCCCTCCAATGCATTTCCAGCATCACACAGAAAACCTCGTAGCTCGGCATGAGGTCTACTTTGCAGGTCCTCTCTGGATCAGTCCTTGGAAGAACACAGCAGCTTTTGGATTCCACGAAGAAAATGCAGCAGCAGACTTCTCCTCCAGTTGGGCTTCAAGGAACAGCGTCTTCTTGCTTCAGCTTTGACTTCAGTTTCTGAATAAGTTGGTTAGTGAGTGGTCCCCGGATATACACATCTGTTCCCCATTCACTCTGGCTGAGCCAGGCTCAGTCAACCAATCACGCAGAAGGGCATTCATGCAGGCAGGCAACCAATCAGGCTCACAGGCATTCAGGCCATTCACTCCACCCAGACACACATGACAAATAATGTGGATTGGGGTAAGTACCCAGCCTTTCAGCACAGTGCACTGCATTCATGTCCGTTTCAGTCAGGGCTGTCTCAGTCATTGTGTCACACACATAAACCAGACACCCATAACGCAGTATGTGAGTTCACTTCTGACTCCGTTCATAAAGGTACCACCCCTAGGGTGTACCCACAACACACAGCCTCTGGGAAGGCTCCAGTCAGTCTGACGGAAGGCAGTCCCGGAGCAATATATGTTTGTTTGTTTGTTTGTTTGTTTATTTTATTTGTATAGCGCTCCAGACCCAGGGGTAGAAGGGCGCTTAAGAAGATGGTTACAACATTGAGAAGTATCTTGGAGTTGCATACTTCGTACATACATACTTATAATACATATATAATATTTACAGTTTGACTAGAATACAATTATCAATATACAGTTTTAATGTACAGTCATATACAAAACATGAGCTAGTTGCCGAGCAGGGTGTGAGGTCGGGTGTTAGTGGAGCTACTCTTTGTTTAGGAGCCAGCTGATGACTTGCTTCCTGGAGATCTGGAAGGACTCGATAGTTTTCATGTTGAGAGGTAGGGTGTTCCAGAGTTGGGTGGCAAGTACTGTGAAGCTAGCCCCTCCTGCTCTTTTTAGGTGGAATCTGGGCACTGTCAAGCATAGGGTGTTGGAGGATCTGGTGGTTCTGGTAGCAGGTTTCAAGGTAAATTTGTTAGCTAGATATGGTGGTGCTAGGTGGTTGAGGGACTTGTACGTGAGGCAGATGGTTTTTAAGTCAATTTTCTGGCATATGGAGAGCCATTTGCAGGCTTTCCTACTAGTGGAAATATGCTCTTGTCTGGAAATGTTGAGGGCTGCGCGCAGAGCGTTATTTTGTAGTACCTGTAGTTTGTTGAGTACGGATTGGTTGGCACCTAAGCACAGGCTGTTGCAGTAGTCCAGTCTGGATTGTATGAGGGCTCTGGCGAGGGTGAGGCAGCTGTTGGGTGATAGGAAACGTCTGCTGGCCCTAATGAGCTTGCCAGTGTAGGCAGAGGCTGAGGCGATCATATTGGTTCGTTTGGACGGGTTGGTATTGGCATCCAGATAGAAGCCGAGGGTTTTCACGCTTTTGGCAATAGGGATGGTGTGACCATCGATCGTGATGTTATTGTAGCTGGGATTGAGTTTAGTTAGGGTTTTAGGGGAGCCGACGATAAGGAGCTCTGTCTTCTCACCGTTCAGGCAGAGGCCATGCGAGGCCATCCATGCCTGAATGATGGAGAATATTTTGTTGATCTGCTTGGTAATTGCCTGTGATGGTGAGGAGTATCTGGGTGTCATCTGCATAATTTGTGTAGGTGACACCCAGATGGTCCAGTTGGTCAAATAGAGGCTTTGTAAATATATTGTACACAGTGGGGGATACACAGGATCCCTGTGGGACTCCGCATGTGATGGGGATGGGGTCTGCTGCAGATGTTGTTGAGAACACCCACATGGTTCTGTTTGCCAGGAAGGATTGTATCCATGTGATGGCAGGCGAGAAGAAGTGGGCTGCGGTGGCTAGGTGAATACAAAGGATTTCGTGGCTGACCAGGTCAAAGGCCGCTGAGACGTCTAGGAGGAGAAGAATTGCGGCATTGCCTTTAATTTCAACAATCTGGCTTTTGAGATCAACAAGGGCAGTTTCTGTTCCGTGTTGAGGTCTGAAGCCAGATTGACGTATTCCTAGCAATTGGTTGGATTCCAGGTATTCCTGAATTTGGATGTAGGCGACTCTGTCCATGATTTGTAGGAGGAATGGGACTGTGGTGATGGGCCTGTAGTTGGTGGGTATCGCTGGATCAAGGGATTGTTTTTTCAGGAGTGGGAGAACCCATGATTGTTTTAGGTTGCTAGGTATAGAATTATTGGTGAAGGATAGGTTAATAAGTTTGGTGATGAAGGGGGAAAGCTCTCTAGCTGCATCTTTTGTGATCTGGGCGGGGCAGCTGTCTCCTTTGCAGTTTGAAGGTTTTAAGGAGGTGATGATTTTTTGAACTTCCGTAGTGGTGACTTTCTTAAACGTGAAGTCTGAACTGGTGTAGTTGGGCGTAGGTGGGCTGGGGTTGGTGACCTTGTTATTGGAGAGTTGTTGGCGCTTGTCCTCAATTTTGGTTTGGAGTCCTGAGATTTTGTTGTTGAGGGCGTTTTGGATGCTGGTGCACCAGGATTTGTCTTTCAAACAGGTGTCTGGAGGTGAGATAGGGTTTTCTAGTTCCTTCAGGATTTGAAATAATTCTTTGGTGGAGGATCCTGCCTGAGCAATCCTGGTGTTGTATACTTCTTTTTTGGAGCGGTTTATCTCACTTTTGTAAAGTAAGTATAAGTTTGTGAGGTTGGATTTGTTTTCCGCGGTGGGGTTAGTTTTCCAGGTGTGTTGTGCCTTGGCTTTCTTTTTTCTGAGTAATTTGAGCTCAGGGGTGTACCACGAGTTCAGATGATCTCTGGGTTTGTCTTTGCGTAGTTTCAGGGGGGCAACGGTATCCATTGCCCTAGCTATGGAATTGTTGAAGGTGTCAATCAGCAGGTTTAAGTCAGCCTTGTCTGGGAGAGCATTGAGGGTGGGAAGGATCAGTGGTAGTAGGGCTTCAGCAGTGATGTTGCGTTTATTCCCAGTGGGACAGGCTGGTGCTGGGGGGTATTTATTGGGCAGTACCTGCTTAGTATTGATCTCAAGAGGAATCATGTGATGATCAGTCCATGCCAAAGGTTGGGGTCCTTGCAGGATGTATTGCAATTGTGTTTTGCTACCCAGTCGAGGGTTCTGCCCTTTAGTGGGCTGGGTAGTACAATGAGTTGTGTGAAGTCATGATCAGTTAGGACATTGGCTAGGGATGCAGCATGTGCATCGTGCGGGTCCTGGTAACCGAGGTTGAAGTCCCTGAGGATCATGATTTGTGCTGATGGTTTGGAATTTTCAGTGATGAGAGATGTGATGTCTTCTTCAAAGACTCCGGGGGGGTCTGGGGGTCTGTATATGAGGTGGAGGGTGATCGTGGTTGTGGGGGAGTTTTGAAGTTTGGCTGTGAGTAACTCGCAGGATGTGAGTGAGACTGTAGAGGCTAATCTGAGGTCTAAGGAGGATTTGGAGATGATCGCTACACCTCCACCTCCACCTCTAGCGTTAGGTCTATCAGCTCTGAGGATAGAGTATTTGTCCGGGATGGATAACGATAAATGTGGTCCGGATGCCTCATGAAGCCAAGTTTCAGTTAGGGCTAGGAAGTCCAGGTCGTTGGTAAGAATGATGTCTGCAATTTCTGTGGGGTGGGCAGCCAGGGATCTGACATTGAGTAGGGCACCTTTTAATGGGGCGGTATGAGCTTATTTGGCGCATTGTGCTTCGTAGTGGTTTTGGTGTTAGGTTTGGAGTTGGGCCTAGAAGTTGTAGTAGGGAGCCCGGTGCCTAGTCTGTCGTTACAGGTTGTGAGGTTGGGAGTGAGGGAGGGGGGGAGTTAGGCCGGGGGGCTTGGAACGGGCGGGATGTTTGGTATTTAGTTTTGTTGGACTTAGCGATAGGGCTGGGGTGGCTGTGAGTTGTGTTGGCTGGGGGGCCTAGGTTGACATGGGAAGTATGAGGGTGGTGGTGGTTGGGAGGGAAGAGAAATGCGGAGGGTAGGAACGGTGTGGGGCAGGGGATGGGGTGGTGTCTAGGGCTCCCTAGTTTAGGCAGGCCGTCCTGGTAGGCTATGTAGCTGTTACTGCCACAGGGTACATTGTCCAGCGTTATGCAGAAAGGGAACATGACTAGGGCAAACCAGAAGATCATGGTCTGGCAACAGCGGTGTGTAATGCTGGAGGCTGATTCCACTAGTTGGGGGAGCGGGCCAAACTAAGTCTGATAGTGGCTAGATTGAGCTGGTTAGGGTAGGCAAGAGGGCAGTAACTGGTTAGAGAGTAATTGCACTCGAGCTAAGGTGCAGTGGTTTTTCAGTCAGGGAGTGGTGATTTAGACTAAAGAGCGGGGGGCAGCCCTTAGCTTTAAAGGCAGACCCTCCAGAAAATTGCGGCATGAAATGGAAAATATTGCGGCACAAAAAAGAAAAAAATTGCGGCACCCAACTGCGTTTTTTGCGGCATTTTCTAACGTTGAAAAATATATCATTTAACATCTTTTTTAGCCTAAAACCAAGTAATTGCAAGGCTTTTGTTAGTGAGGAACAAAATGTGTTCTGTCTGGCTGCGCTCTGTAGGACAGCCAGGTCGAGTCACCACAGCCTAACATTTTGGATTGTGGTGGGGGAAGGGGGATACAGCCTGAAGAGCTCCAAGGAAATGGTGCTGTGCCACTAATTCCAGCAGACAAGTGGAAAGCAAATAAACAGATAGGCTTGAATTCAAAAGTGTAACCCTGGTTGAAGCCCATAGGTTTGCTTTTCGCTTGTCCTATGACCCCAGGAGAGAGGGGGAACAACTCTACACTTCTCCATGGAAGGAATCCATGAGGCCAAGACACAGGGGCAATGCAGTGGCAGTAACTGCAAGCCCATAATACCTAGCCAAACAATGAACTCTCTTGGGTGGTCATAATTCCTTGGTTATGCCACCCACACATGGTGACTAAACACACCCACAAACAGAAATGAAACATCACAACACTACCAGGGGTCAAGTCCTACAAATTAAAGTGGGGGAGGGAACTCATTAACAAATGCAATGGCATGTGATGTCATCAGAAATTAGCATATCAAGGTGAAATATGCATATATCATTAAATTGGCTTTGCATAACCACCAAAATTGCACAGGACGAATGGCATTTGCCTTTCATAAATTTTAACACCCAATTTTGTGCGTAATTGGTGTCATACAGTACAGCCTTGATTCAAGGCTGGGCTGCATGATACAAACACTCGTAGCTGTATTCGTTTCAAATTGCTTTACAATTATTGTAAAGCAATTTGAAACGAATACAGCTACAAGAGTCTTCAATTAGCATCATGCAGCCCAGCCTTGATTCAAGGCTGGGCTGCATGATACAAACGCTCATAGCTGTATTCGTTTTCAAATTGCTTTACAATTGGTATCATGCAGCCCATGATACCAATTGTAAAGCAATTTGAAATTAATACAGCTACGAGAGTCTTCAATTGGTATCATGCAGCCCAGCCTTGAGGCTGGACTGCATGATACCAATTGTAGACGAGCGTCAGGAAGCATTAAGTTTATGCTTTCTTTTCCGGCGCTCGACATTTACTTTCCTGTCGAGCGCCGGGAATGAAAACAGTCCAGTGGCCTCTTTGGGTGCTCTGAGTTGGGGGCAGATGAGTGGACAGGCCAGTGCTTACCTGGCTAGCTTCACCAACTGTCAGCTCGGGCACTCAATGAGCCTTGGAGGTGCCTGGGGTCACAGCCAAATGCTGTGCATCTCCCAGGCCTGCGTGACCCTCCCCCAATCCTGGGCATGCAACGCAGAGCCGTGGTGTTAACCCTCAAGCTGCTGCAATCAGCATCCAGCTGTGTTCGCTCTAAATCATTAAATGAGCGCGAAAAAAGACACACTAAGCTAACGTGTCCTTTTTGCGCTCATTTAATGATATAGCGGCAATTGCGGGAAATGGCAAAATCGCCATAAGGTGGATGGTCTGTAAAGGGAATGAACAGAGGCAGGGCTCCCCAAGACCGTGGGGGAACAAGGGAAATGGCAATAGAAACCAAGAGGCCATAGGGGCCATCTTGCTTTCTATCAGGAATCCATTGATTCCTATGGCAGGGCTTGGCTGTCCCAAAACAGAGAACACTCAGAGCCACTGGCAAGTCAAAACACAGGTGCCCAAAAACACACATAAGGGGTACAAGTGTGTACCCCCACCCATGGGTGCCATAAGGGTATCCCATGGGTGTTGTTCACCAAAAGGAAAACATGAAGAGCTTCACTGCCAGAGGTTCAGACTGGACCTCAGTGGCAGAAAACATAGAGATAACACACACACAGAGATGTGGTAGGACAAGGACAGGGAGGCCCTGTCCCTCCATAAGGCATTTCCAGCATCGCACTGTGCCATGATAATATGCAGCTTCTCACCCCCTCCTTCCATTGCTTTATCCAGGATGTTGCCATGGAATGAGGCTGATAGGTGGGTCTTACAGAATGGACATATTCTCTAAAGTGGCCACAGTGTTCACAAACTAAATGCTGGGTTGCTTTAATAGTGCATTTGTTGGCCAAAGGCAGACATCGCCAAAAGGCGTTCAATAATTGCACACATGCTTTACCATGCTTTCAGTTCTTCGGTGAGAGGCAGCGATATGGTTGTAGATTGATGAATTGCAGGCTGGAGCTCATGGTATGTGGCCTTAATGATGCAAGCAAGGAAATCATCCACTGGAATGGGCATTAAGAAACATATTCTCCATTTCCATGCATGCACCACCACACAGTTTCCTCTCCCAAAGGATGTCCTTTCCCTATGTTTTAGTAGTAGTAGGAGTTTGTCATTTATACAGTGCCTTTATCCCATTAGTATGCACTCAATTTATTATTTGTATTCTGTGTATTATAAATTGATTGTGTGATTAGATATCTGCTCCTGAATCCAAAACTGTACCAACTGAAAACTGCTTGCATCCCAAAAAACACATTTGGCATTTTTCTATTGCCCTTTTAAAGTTGAAACATGTAAACTATATCAGATCAATGCATTTTTGTTGTTATCATAATCAAGTAGGGTTTGCTGCTGTAAGCAAAGGGGTAGGGCAAATGTTGTTTTGAAAAGTGGCTCCACATATTAATTTCCAGCCCTGCCCAGGCTCAAACTACCCATGAGGGACACAGACGTTTGTGATAGTGTACGCTGTACACTGTAACTTCTGATTTTGGCAGATGAGGCACAGTGAGAGAAAACAATGTGCCCAGGATCACAACTTATTTTTTTCAAGCAACATTTTATTAATCATTTTAACAGGGTGCTACAGTAACATCATCCCTTGCACCTTTCAAAAGTCAGCGGGGAACCTTCCTCCAGGAAATCTGTAGGCCCCCTTCTTCCATGCTGCAAAACTGTGTGGGGGAATTCCCAGCGAGAACTCCGGGCAATTCCAGAATAGCGTCAGCGGTCCTAGGGTGCTGTGAAAAACCTATTTCCGCGCAGCTGCTTTCCAGTTTTGCACGGTATTATCGTTGCTGTGAGGGGACCTAGACCTGCTTGGGTTTTCAGGGTTGGTATATGCGGGAGATCTGCCAGCGGGACCGGGCACCATAATTCTTCTACCTGCCTCCAGAGCGGTTGGTCTGAAGCATGAGCCCACGTATATGCATAGGAGAGCTGAGCTGCTTGTGCATTCCTTGAGACGTCTGGGACTCCCAGTACCCCCAGAATCCCCCCCTGAGCATTATGTTCCTTGCTATTCTGGGCTACCCCCCCCCATATGAACTTCTGTATATTTCTCTGCAGGGAGAGTAGCTCATTTTTCAGGACCTGCACTGGGAGTGCCGCGGATTGGCAGAGAAACCTGGGTAATAGATTCATTTTTACAGCGGCTATACGCCCAAACCATGAGATTTCCTAAGTAGCCCAATGCTCTACGTCGCGCCTGAGATCCCTAAAAAGATGTGGGGAATTGCTTTGATAGATATGGGAGCTATCCTTGGGGATCACAACCCCCAGGTACTCGGTCCCGCTGTCAGTCCAGGGAATCCAAAAGGGTGGGCGCAAGAGCTGTCTTTTGCTAATTCGTGAGATTAATTGCAATAGCTGCCTATTTATCCAGATTCACCCTGAACCCGGACACCCTACCAAACTCTGCAATCTCTTCCCACAGGGGTCCCAGCGATGAGCCTGGGTTGGTCATGGTTACGAGGAAATCGTCCACGTATAGCACAATTTTGTATTCTTGTCCTCCCACCATAAGTCCCTTTATCTCCAGAATCCTGTTCGCGAAAGGCTCCATGGATAATGCAAAAATCAGAGGCAAGAGGGGGCACCCCTGCCTTGTACCCCATGTAATTTGTATTGCTTCTGACCTAGTGCCGTTAACTCGTAACTGCGTGGTATCGGTTTGGTAATTAGCCATTGTCCATTTAATGAAATTCGGGCCAAACCCAAAGTTTGATTGGACATTACGGATATAGCCCCGGTCTACCAAATCAAACGCCTTGTGTGCATCTAGTGAGATCATCAGCATTTCTGCACCCATCCTATCCACGCTTTCTACCAGATCTATAGTACACCTGATGTTGTTGTGTGTCCCCCTTACCCGGAATGAACCCCGTCTGATCTCGGGCTATAATGTCTGGAAGGCGTGTTTTTAGCCTGGCCGCTAATACTTTAGAGAAGATTTTCCCTTTGTTATTCATTAACGTTATCGGCCTGTATGAGACTAGCTGATCAGGGTCTTTCCCAGGTTTATGGATAAGTATCGTGAGTGACTCAGTCATAGATTTAGTGATGGTACCAGTGGTAAGCAAGGAGTTGAACAATGCAGTTAGCTGCAGGGCAAGGAAGTTCGAGTAGATCTTGTAGAATTTCACAGTCAGACCGTTGGGCTGTGTTCTTGAATGATTTTATGGCGTCTACAATTTCTTCAGTTGTGATGGGATCGTCTAGGGATTTCAGTTGCGTTTTGTTTTGCTGCAACTTGGCTGATCGCAGATAGTCAGGTAGGCAGCCAAGGGCGGGGGGGGGTTGGCCCTGTCATTACTGCATTATGGTGGTGTACCAACAGTTCCATTATGTCCCCCGCAGTGTACCAGGACAAACCATCCTCTCAAATAAGGCGGGAATTGTTATTCCTAGCTTGTATCTGTTTTAGTTTATTTGCAAGTATTCGATTTGCCTTATTACTTTTGCTGTAGTAAAATTGTTTTGTATTTTCTAATGACTTCGCTGATCGGTCAGCCCAGTGCATCTCTATTGCTACTTTAGCTCTTTTCCATGCCCTTTCCATTTTCCTAGACCAGCAGTCTTTCAATTCTTTTTCTAAGGACGCTACGCTGCCTTCTAATTTGGCTACTGAGATTTTCGAGATTCGCCGCTGTTCAGCTCCTGCACTGATTAGTGTCCCCCGTATTACAGCTTTCATGGCGTCCCAGACTACCTCCATAGCTGTGTCGGCTGTCGTGTTTTCCACGAAATAGTTGGAGAGTGCTTTACCTGTTTCCCTTTTAATGCACTCGTCTAGCAGCATGGAGTCAGCTAACTTCCAATATCTCCCAAGGAGACGAAGAGAGCCTTTTGTGCATAAAGCAGCAGAAACTGGAGCATGATCTGAAAGTACTCTGTTGTGGATCTCAACTTTGTCCAAACAAGGGTATAGAGTGCTGCTGACCAGAAAAAGGTCTAACCTCGAGAACCCCTTATGCGCGTGGGAATAGTGGGTATAATCCCTGGCCCCTGTGTTAGCCAATCACCAAGCGTCTACCGTCCTCGTTTCACTAAATAACTTAGCTAAGGATAGCGCTAGGGAGTAGTAAACCCTAGTTGGGGGGAGAGTTTTATCCAGCGATGGGTCGGTGACCATGTTGAATTCTCTGCCTACGAGAATGTAGCCCTCTGTAAACGCCTGGAGAGTTGGGATAAGAGACGCCAGGAACTTGTCATGTGTGGCATTCAGACAGTAGACCACCGCATTAATAATAGGTTGTTCCCCAAGCCGCCCCTTCACTAAGAGATATCTCCCTCCCAGGTCCCGCTTGACTGTTATTCCTGTAAGAGGGACATTCTCACTTAGTTAGATTGCGACTCCTCTCTTTTTTTCCCCAGATGTGGTGAAGAATACCTTTTTGAATCTTTTAAATGTAACACGTTTTTCATCGGTCTGTAACAAATGAGTCTCCTGGAGGAGCACTATATTCCCCGCCATTGAATTGAGCTTGTGTTCCACTGACCTACGCTTCCCCGGGAAATTGAGGCCTTGGACATTCCATGTGAGAATTGTAATTTCTCTCTCCTCAACAGAACCCATGGGATACCTTAATGAGCCTAAATTTGCATGCAGGTTTGCCCCCCCACCCTTTGAGGCCGCTGCCTGGGGATGATTTGGCTATGTGTTTTCAAGAAGTCTTTGGATGTCAATGCGTTGGTACATTTCGCTCCCAGCAGGAGTGCGATTATCAGTGCACTCACCACCCCGTAGAGCTCCCCTTCTCCCCATCACTCCCCTCCCCCCCATAACCTTGTATCCACAAAGAATAGAACATTCTACCCATCGGGGAAACTGATGGCGTGCCGATGCCAAGCAGAACTGGCCAACTGGGCCTACGTGTGAACAACAAGTATAATGAGATCTCAGACATGTAAGGCGTATTGGAGTGGTAAAGCGATATACCAGCCCTGATATTGGGACGCCCTCCTGGACCCCCCAACTTAGACTTCCAACCCTTCCCACTCCGCCACACCTCAGTTAGTCCTATGGTTCCCAGATGTTTCTCCCTTTGTGAAGTAGGGAGCATGGTGGTAAAATCCACTGACCCTTGGTGGTTGCCTGACACTCTGGCAAGTCAGACTGGATCAAGTTTTTTATGGTGGGGCTGCGGATCCTGCGTCTTTTCCCAACGCTTGTCCAAGCAGTTGCCACCTGATTTTTGGCAGGACCCCGGGCGACACCCCCCCTCCATCAGAGTCATCGCTCCCCCCCCAACACCCATGAATTTCTCAGCTTCCTTTTGGGAGTGAATCTGTTGCTGGGCTGTTGCTGGGCTCCCTCCCAGGAGAATTTCACTGATGTAGGAAAGCCCCACCGGTACTGTACCTTTCGCTCACGCAGCCATTCAGTCAGTGGTCTGAGGGATTTCCTCTTTTGAAGAGGGCATTGGCCAGGTCCTGGTTACAGAAGAATATTCGAGTCTCTAAAGGAAATTTGCTGCATTGATCTGGCTTCTCTCATAATCTCCCCCTTTACTCTGAAAAAGTGAACCCTGGCGAGGACATCCGGAGGAGATGTGTAGGATTGCCTGGTGACAGTTCTGTGCACCCAAACTAGTTCCAACGGGGAATCGTCTGGGAGAGTTATTATGAATTGGAACAGGTCAGCCACGTAACCCTCCAGATCTGAATCTGAGCTTGAGTATGGGATACCGCAGAGGCGGATATTATTCTGTTGCAACCTATTTTCTGCATCTTCTTGCTTTGCATCCAGCACCTCACACTTGGCTTATAGGGCTGCCAGTCTGTCATGCCCCTTCTCCCACTCAAACGATTGATCATATAGGGTATTCTCAATTTCTGCCGTCCGGCTCTCCACCTCTCCGACCATTTTAATCAGGGAGTTGATCTTTTTCATTACTTCTTCTGTCCCTTTATGGATTTCCTTTCTGAGGGCAGTGAGCAGGTCCTTCAGATTAGACTTTGTGACTGACTGCTCTTCGTCTGGGGTTTCAGGGCGCAAGGTGGAGCCCGATTAGTGCTCGCCAGATGGATCTCCCTTCTTCGCCTTTTCCGAAATGGCATTGCTCATCAGCACAGCGATGTCCGTTTGCTTGGATGACTTTCCGCTCTTCGCCATGATGTTCCCGACATGTAGGCTGGGGGATTAAGACCAAAGATGACCAGCACTGCTGTCCCTGTGAGGAATTGGGCACCCCCCGTAGCGCGGGGGAGCTGAGTCCCTCCTTTAAGAGGAGTTTGATGCTGAGGGCCCACCAGGCTTCCTACCTCTTTGGCTCTTCCATAGATGCATCGTGGTTGTGGGCCTAAGTGGCTTGGGCTAGTCAGCCCTCCTTATTCCGGCTCTGGGAGAATATAAATTGTGCCCCTGGGTGGGGAGGCTTCTGGCTCGGTTCTGGTTGAATCCCCTGCGCTTCTTTGGGCATGCGTGATATCCTCCACTCCGGAATGGGTTGCCAGCAGATCAGCCACCTTGTTTAGCAGAGGCGTTAACTGCTTGCTAGAGTTCAGATGGGGCTCGGGCTAGGTGTGCGGGCAGAGCAAACGTCCTCTCTGATTATGCAAGCTTTCCTGACATAACACTCTTTATTTATTTATTTATTCTCATTTGTTGAGCGCACAGGCAGCCCAGAGGGCATCGTGACGCTTGTTACAGATATGAAAATGACTTGTTGTACATACAGCGAAGTCATTACTTAGTTGCAAGAGAAAAGTAGTAGCTACAGGAGAGTAGGAGAAAAGAGTAAACGACACAAAGGAAGAGGAATTAATTAAACAAGGTGGTTTTCAATTTTTCTTTCCACAGCACCTCGCCCGGCAGCTTCAGCACTCCAGTGTCGGCCTGCTGCGGTTGGAGAATGAGGGTTGCCCGTGGGCCACTACTCCTTGAGGTCCGCTGCAGAGTCTGCGTGGTCAGCCCAGGTCCTGAAGGCACCAGACATCCAGAGGGGGCTACGGAGGGCAGGCTGCGGCACGGCTTTTCCCTGCTTTATGTTCCATGAGGCGAACTTCCTACGGGCACCAAGGAACTGCCCCGCGATCAGAGATCTGTTGACTGCTAGATTTGGGGGGCAGCTCTCTCTCCCGCGTCAAGCACTCCGATGTAGAGAGGAATGGCAGCACTGGGGTGAGCGTGGGGTGCAGCATTCTCTCTGGACAAATACTCAAACAGGACACACTATCCCCCCAGGGCCCACTCACCAGCTCAGCATGTGAGGCCCCTCAGGGTACCGCTGGGAGAGAGACGCCGGAGAGGGGGACGCCAGGGAGACAGCGCTCCAAGCCTTAAGTGGAGCCCGGTCGCAGCGGCAGAAGGTTGCTGAGACTGCAAGTCCAAAAGCAAGTACGGGCAGAGACAGCTACCACATCCCAAATATCTGAGTTCTTGTTGTTAGTGACACGTTAGGCACAGGAGCCTATCTGTTTATGGTGACTCCTCCATGCCCCTCTAGGAAGGAACTCCAGAAAGTTGCGGCCGCCATTTACCCACTCACTTTCGCGCCAAATTTGGAGACTTGAGCTGCAGATTACGCAATCATCACTGCGATTCACTGAGTCATTTAGCTTGCGATGTCCGCTCCTTCCCTTCCTCATTCCATTTGAACAGTTTTTGCAGCTGAACAGAGCAGGGAGCCGGAGATTCAGCGCTCGACGATGGGAGAGCAGGAGCTTCAAGGAAGCCACACCACTCACGGAGGCTCCCAGCCACGCCCAGGATCACACCTTTAAGTTGAGCTGCAATATGAGGTCTGTCTGCCATTTAGGTAATTGACCATATTCTCAGCTGTAGCTGGCTCAAATGTGTTAAAGTTTGGCTTACATGAACTAAAATGATACCCACTCGTATGGCACCTGGGTATGTATACATCACATACATGAACTTGACCATTTTTGTAAGTCCTTATAGAAAAATGTTATAGAAAAATGTTTCATTTGTATTGTCCCCATTCTAAATGGAAGACAACAAGCATCCCAAAGCAAAATTATGTGAGACTAAATATTCTCTGGGGTGTGCAATTTGTACTTTTTAAGGCTGAGACACACAACACTTTGTGATCATGTAGCCTGCCAGGATTAGATTGATTCATAGCTGACATGGGGCGGTTTAGTTATCAGCAAACTCTTCTATGGACTGTGTGCCCGAGACAGCTCTCCTCCCATGCATGCAATGTGGCCTGCGCGCCACTTTTAGAATGACAGGTTGGACCACGGGTTAAGGTTGCCTTGAAATAACCACAATAACCTAATGTTTTTTAAGCAACGTTTGTTTGAAATTGTGCAGAAAATTGCACAGTCTGAACCATGTTTTTCCAAAACGTTCTCTGGTCGAAAGCACCCACCAAACCTCTATTAAGTATTTGGGCTCGCTCGCAAATTTGGTTCCCAAACATAGGCCCCACCACTTTTCAAATAAGCCATAAGCCACTGTCTATATAGCGATGTTCTAGTCCCATATCTCCCAAAACTGAAGAGGTTGCCATATCTTTTATGTCCGGGCTGGACTGTTCTTCCCCTTATGTGAAATTGTAATGGTTGTTTTTAGTTTTGGCTATTAGGCGGCGCTAGAAGTGCTACGTTTAAAGCAGAAACTATTGTCATTAAAATAAGAGCTTGAAATAGGGGCTTTTAAAGTAGGTTTGTAATGCTTTTCAATGCAGATAACATCTGAGGATAGATGTATGTAGTTTGTCCATGTGTCATTGCCAAGTGACATCTATTGTATGTTCCTCCCTTTCCCACCCCTTTTCCCTTCAATCACACTTCTGTTTGCACTCTTTGGCTGAATTTGTATTGTGTGGTGAATTTGTCAGCCCTTTTGACTTCCAAAATGGCAGCCGCCATCTGTTAATAATATTTAAAATGTATTTGACATGATTGATGCTTTAAAATGTGCTTTGGGAAATACAGCAACTTTGCCAAATGCACTTCTGTGTTTGAAAACATTAATGGTGTGTCCCGGGTCCAGATTGCGTCAGAAAGCAGTTATTTGAAGGCATTTCGATCCTTCTGTTCAGGTAAGGCATGAGCACGTACCTGCACCGCCGGGCTGCGCCTCAATGTGCCGTGCAGGCTAGCGCGGCATTACTTTTTTTTTTAAACAATAGAGACCGGGCCGCGTGCCATCTGCCTTCAGCACGGGCAGCTAGCTGCTCGCCTGCGCTGTGAACATTGATCACTGCCTGAGCAGCAGGCCTATCACGGCAGGATCATTTCCATGCCAATCTGTATAGGACAAAACTCCTCCACGGGCGCTATCAGGCTGCCGAGTGGTTAGGCCCTCGAATCCATATAGCAGTCAGGGGGAGCGTGCACAGAAACAGACACCCGAGCTTCCTCAGAGAGTAATCACTGCGGCATGGCACCCTTGGCGTCCTCTTTTATGAAGGGGAATTATGGCGCTGCACAAAACTGAGCCCAGAGCTGGCTTACTCGACCTCAAAGGTGCTTTTTGGCTTACTGCACAAAAACCCAGACTCATTTAAAAGTGGAAAAGGTCGCTTTAATGTGACAGGCCAAAGCTTACAATCATAACGCATAACTGGCTCCATGGCCTAACAAACTAAAATGGCTTATTTAAACAATCAATTAAATAACTTCAACATTTCCCATTTTCCCCCAACAATTAAATAATTAAATAACCCATTTCCTCCCTAATGATCCCAATGCAACTAGTAATGGAAAAAACTCCAAGAACGCTATGCTCCTCCCTTCCTTCAACCATCTCTCCGGCCATTTTTCGGCACACCATTTTCCTCCCCAAAACACTCCAAATCCACCCGCCCCTGCTGCATCCGAGAGAATCTGAACTTCCCAATTCACTGGATCTCCCTGCAACCACATAGACGTTCCATTGAAACTCTCCAAAAAACGCAACCAAATCCTGCAATCCTCCCGCACTGCCCTCGATATTCTTATCCCGTGATGTGGGCACTTTGCTCCCGCCATGGCCCTTGCCATATTTCTTCAAAACGTCCTCCCCGGGGCCACCACCTTACATGCAAAATTCAGATGTCCCACCAATCTCTGCATCTCCACCAGCATCATTTTCTTGGCCCCTACTGTCTTTTCCAACAGTACCACCAATTTGCTCACCTTGTCGTGCGGCAAGCGTGAGGTCATGGCCACTGAATCCAACTCAATTCCCAGGAATGTTAACACCACTGCCGGCCCTTCTGTCTTGTCTTCGGCTAATGGTACCCCCAGCTCCTCCATCAAGTCTTGGAACAACTTTAGCATTCTTCTGCACTCCTCTTCCCTTTTTGCCCCGCTAATAAACAGAAAGTCATCCAAATAGTGCAACACACTCTCCCACCCTGAGCTGAATGAGAAAACCCACTGTAAGAAAGAGCTAAATCGTTCAAACAGTGCACAGGAGATTGCACAACCCATAGGCAATGCTTTGTCTATGTAAATACGGTCCTCAAATTGCAACCCCAACAACCAAAAATCCTCTGGGTGCACTGGCAATAATCTAAACGCCGCTTTGATATCGCACTTGGCCATGAAGGCCCCTCGCCCTTCTTTCCGTATTAGCTCCACCGCCTGGTCTACACTCGCATACACCACCCCACACTCTTCCGGGGCAATGAAGTCATTAACTGACATACCCTCCGGCCAAGACAAGTGATGAATCAGTCTGAACTCTCCTGGTGCTTTCTTGGGCACCACCCCCAGTGGAGATATTACTAGGTCACCCGGTACTTCATCAAACGGCCCCACCATCCTGCCCGCTGCCAATTCCTTGCTCAATTTTTGCCTTACCACTTCCATGTTCTCTCTCGCTGACTTCAAATTTTCCGCCCATCTCCGCACCCTTGGACCCTGGTAACCTAATCTAAACCCCTGCCCAAAACCCTCACTCAAAATCTTAGCACCTTCCCTATCCGGGTAAAATTGCAACCAATCCTCCAGCACCTCCACTTTAATTGGAGTAAAAGCTTTTCCCCCCAACCCCTCTTCCTGCCCCTCTCCCCCTTCCTCTGTCTCCTTGTTGGAAACACTGCGTGAGAGGGTGTTTCCCCCCACACTTGCTGCACTCATGCTTGAACCTGCACATGGTTCTTGCGCAGCTCTCCTTATTATACCCCCAGCATGCTGCTGAGGATTGGCCCCTGCCTCCTCCCCCCGCCCCTTCATGGGCGGGGCGACCAAGAAAGGGCCGGAAAGGCACTGGCAGCCCGCTTGCCGTGTGTAATGTCGGGGCTGGCCTCGTTGGGGCCATCCATTGCAGCCAAAGATCCATATCTATCTCCCCCCAGACCGCCTGACTGTCCTCCGCCATTCTTGCTCTAAATTCCTCGTCATACCTTACCCAAGCAAAACCCCCAAAGCTCGTGAAGGCCTTCCTTATTACATCCATGTATTTCAACAGAGCCACGCAACGCTCCGGGAATTTCTCGCAATACACGCTGGCATAAATGATAAAGGCCGACGTCCAATTCTCAATGGTCACCGGGACCCTCGGGCGTGAAGCCAACTCTCTCTCTTCCTCCTTAGACCCCTCTTTCGCTCTCACCTCCCTATGCAACAACTTGAAGACATCCACAAACTCACCTCCCTGTATTTTCTCCCTGGTTGCTGCCATCAAATGTGCCCCCAATGGCTTCGTTATCCCCATGTATGGCAATTTCTTCTCTTTTCCCTTTACCTCCACCTCTTTATCTTTTCCCGCCTGCACCTCGCGCCCCACTGGCTCCACCACCTTGTCCGTTTGGACCTCCACTGAGCAAATGTTCCTTCCAACCCCTTCAGCTCCAAAAACCTGCACCCCTACTTCCTTCATCACACTTAGTGGACCACCCCGGTCATCCCCCGACCCCCTATTTGTGACCCCTCTCTGCCATGCAGATGACCATTCCCTTTCCCTCTCACCTCTTTCCACGCCTGCCATCTGCGGCCTGGCTTCCACACCGCTGCTCCTCCTCTCCATTCTCAGAGGGCTCCTGCTGCGGGGACAAAACATGTCAGCACAATCGCCCAGCCAATAATTTCCTCGACCCGTTTCGCCCCGACCCCCTTGTACTTCCCTTTCCTTGTCCCACCTTGAACTTCTTCTCTCCTCCGCCCTTTCCCTTTCCGCCCTGTAATCCTCAAATTCCCATTGCCCCCCGTATTCCTCCCAACCAACTTGATCATCCCTTAAATACCATTGAGGATGCGGGCTCCTGCCCGAGATGATTTGCTGATCTTCTTCCGAGCCCGGGGCGTCCGCCCCGCCACTCCTCTGACGTCTTCTCGGCGGGGCTGTGGGAACCTCTGCCTGGTCCTCTTCTCTTGGGCGAGGCGTTCCGACCTCCACCCTGACATCCTCGTTGCTAGGGGCCGTGCTGTGCCCTCTAGGCTCTCCTTGCGATGACTGAGGAGGGGCCGTACCAAAACCCTCAACCTCCATCTGCACAGCGGGGGCTGCGCAGCGCCCTCCGCCCTCACTCCTCCTACCCGGGGGGGGCGTTCCACGCCCCACCCTACCCTCCTCAAGTGACGGGGACCTCTCCCTCCTTCTCCCACCCGCACTCTTCTGCAGGTATTTTCCCCCTCTTCCTCTCTGCCCTGCCACACCCACCTGTCCTCCACCCCTGCCCCCACTGTTGTTCCCTCGGTCTGTACCCTCCCGAGAACTCCCCTCCACCCTGGGGCTATCATACCCTTCCTCCCTTTCTGGCTGACCCCCAGAACTATTTAAACCCCCTTCTGCCCTCCTGTCTATCTCCCTCCTCATCTTCCTGCCCCTAGATTCCCAAATCTCCCCTTTTCCTGCCGTAGGGGTGCAAGCTACCACCGCCGCCAATGCACCGTCTGCCGCCGCTCTGCGCTGCGGCCGGCCCCCACCGCTCCCTCCTTCTCCCGTAACTTCCCCCACTGCACTTTCCAATTGGGCTTTAGTTGCCCTGCTAATGATTTCCAGGGCCTTCTTCAAGGCCCCGGCATCCACCAGCCCCTTCTTGCTCGCCCCCCGGCCTGTCATTGTGCCCACTAAAATGTGTGTGCCAAGCCAATACAGCCCTCAAAAATCGCCCTAAATAATCTATGCCCCCGAGCCGGGACCTACCCGTGGACTAGCCCTCACCACCTTGTAACCTCAGAAACTCAAAAGGAGCAAAGCTCCCCCAAAAATAACCCCAAACCACACACGCACCTAGTGTGAAACCTTGAAAATAGCCTCCCTAGTAGAGACAATTAATAACAGGCCACCAATTTAAACTCCCTGCCTTAACTGTATATTATTTATTTATTTATTTATTTATTTATTTTTTTAAATTCTTGCTTCCCTACTGACAAATTGAAAATTAATAAATTAACCAAAACATTTTTTTTTTTTTTTTTTTTTTTTTTAATATTTTATTATCCCACCTGCCCCCACTACCACTTATAACCCTGCCCTCCCCTTCCCCACCCCTATTACAAAAGCGGGAGCCCTGCAAAAAACTCCCAACAGCAAGCCCTTGTTAGCCCTAAGCAGAACACTGCCACCTGGCTGTGTCCGGAGCGCACCGCACTCCACACAAACACTGGGGCGCGGCTCCTTTAAACCCGCCGCCCAGCCCCTTATATGCGCGAGCGTTGGATAAACAACGCCCACGCACGCGGAACGAAACGCTCGGAGCGGGAGGAGCACAAGGAAATCCCCGTGTGACCAGCTCTGCGGATCCGCTGAGGCTCCGCTCCCCTCTTATTTTATCCCTAACGCCGGCCCGAACTGAGAGGATGCCTAATCCTCACCCGACACGGAGCCCCACAAGCCCTTTCCCCCGCTCGCGTGCCGCCCACCTGAAGGCCCAGGAACCTGGATAGGCCGGTAAGCCTAGAGGGGTGTCTTATTTACGGCACCCCTCCTACCCTGATATACAACCAACTTTTTTTTTTTTTTTTTAAATAATCCCCTACCCGCCTAAAGCTCACCAAATCCCCCCTCTCACCTGAACTACCTGACAGCTAGGCCCAGTTACCCAGGGAAGGCTCGGGAGCAGGCAACGGGACCTGTGCAATCGACAAATGGCCATGCGTAAGAGGGCCAACCAGTACTGGTTTTGCTTTGAATTATGGTTATTGTAGTTTTCCTAACTCTCAAATGGGAAATAAAAAACGACAAGTCCCAGAATCCAAAAAGAAACACCAGGACTGGACAGCCTTCTCATTTTGAGATCGCTGAATTAAATGCAAAACCATTTAATCCTGGTGCCGCAGAACCTGCTGTTTACATAATATGTGTGTTGTGTGGGTGAAGCATTCTCCCCTCCTCCATTCCTCTGCTATGTGTTATGCTGTGCAGGGCTAGTCAAGCTTCTTTCATCATCTCAGCGACTCTCCACAAGTCGTGTGTGTCTGTGTGCTACTGTGTATGGCTCCCCATAAAAGGGTCCTGACTGACAAGTGTTTTTCTCTACTCATATGGCACACTGCTTACTGTACAGGACTAAGGGAGTCATTCCGAGTTGAACGGTAAGGTTTTACGGGCACCGGTAAGGATGCCAGTGACGGTAAACCCTTACCGCCCTATTCCGAGGTCCCTTAGCGGGTCCCAGCAGGAACGGATGGTTTGACCAGCCGTTCTTGGCGGGACCCGTTATGGGACCTTCAACCTAATAACGGGCCCGCAATTTGTGGGCCCGCTATTAGCGCCTTCCCCATTCCCATTGAGCCCTAACGGGACTCAAATGGGAATGGGGAATGGCTTACTGAATCGGGATTTACCGGGTCCTCCAAGGTCGGAATGACCCGGTAAGTCCCCATTCAGTCAGACCGGACCCGGCTTTGGAGGCAGACATAGCTGCCTCCAAACTCGTAATGACCCCCTAAGTCTCTAACATTCTGTTGTCCTCTATATTTATGCGGTTTAGGTCAAGACTAACATGGGTGTCTATTTTGCGTGTTGTACAAGAGATTCCTTCTGCCTCTGTGTAGGTTTCAGCGTACCGATTGCATGAGGGTTTCCCAGTGCTGCCCCCCACCCCTCTGCTGCCGGATTACTGTCGTTCTGCCGGTAAGAGATCGGCACAGGAAATGGGCTGTGGATGTGAAGAAGATTCCAATATTCAACGTCGAGGAATACTGACAGCCAGCTGTGTGATCAAAACATATACAGCCTTGAGAATATTCCAGATAACATTTGGCATACCCCCATCAAACATATGAACATGGGGTACTAGCCAAGGCCTGTCCAGGGCAGACAAGACACCCTTCTTCCCAGCAAATGTAATGTTACAAATAACATTAGCCATGCATCACACTTAGATTGTGAAATGTAACCATGAGTATCACTCAATATAATTGTGAAGATTAGTCAAGCGTTTCCTAGATGGTTTTATTAGACTGCTTAGACATTACAGGTTGCATATGTGTTGCTTTATTTGTTACCCGCTCACTCTCACCATTTCTCACTCATATTTCCTCTAACTCATTATTGATGGAACCCCCTTATCAATGGCTTCCTCCCTTGCTCTTTGTCCCTTCTTATTCTATTTCACACCTGCACCCCTTATTGAATCCTCCTTTGAAACTTTGCATTCTCCTCCTTGCACCCTGCTGCCTATAAATGCAAAATGCAAAGAACAGCAGTAAACACCAACACTATTGGCTTTGCCAATGCTTGTTTCCTTAGGTGATAGCTGGAGTAGATTTCGCGTTGGCTCTGTGCCAGCTGGACAGCTCCCCTCCGAACTGGGACGGTTGGACTGGTTGCCTCCTCCCAGGGATGAAGGCTGGACTTCTGTGACTGTCTCTGCCTGCACATATCTGTAAAGGCTCCAGGAACCCTCCCTTTTATCTCGCGAGAAATGGCTCCCTCCTGTATGCGTTTGCATCAGTTGAAAGTATAGGTTAGCGCTGTTTTCTTTTGTGTGGAATTCAGTGGACAAAGGTGAAGTGCTCCAGGCTGGGCAAGCAAGCGCACCGCATTCACCATCCCAAGTGATGAGCTGATGCCAGGTGCCAATGCGATCTTGGAAACAAAACTGCAACTTTCATGCTGGTAAAAATATTGGGCCTCTACTGTTGCTGTGAATGTTCTTTGTTGATTTTTAAGCACGTGCCACTTAACGCCCCCTTTAGACTGTTATAAGACTTCGGACAATCACAGGGTCATTAAGTTCGATATAATCATCCCGGGATGCCCTGGCAACGACCCGGAACAGAAAGCTGGAGGGCACGTCTTATCTCTGAGTGACTGAGAGGTGATAAGGCAGTCACCTGAGGCGTGCACCAGCAGAGCACCCCCACCCCCCCCCCTCTGCCCCGCTACAGACGCACAGTCATGCCCCAGAAATGCCTTTCTGGGGAAGCTAATCCGACAGGCAGCGATCGCTGTCTTGATTTGCAACAATGGCTGTATTCTAAACGACCTTCACTGGAAAGGGCTGATCACTGCGTGTGATGGGGTGTGGTGAGGAGTCGTGTGAGAACCTTCAGTCGCTGCGTTCACTTTATATATGTAGCAGCCGTTTTATGAAATCTTAAAAAGCTTCACGTGTGCCTCACAAGGGTTCTTTCCGTTAATGATCATTGTTGTTTTTTCTTCCTTAGAAAGGCGTGCGTCTAGGCTCACTCTGCTAAAACTGTTGGGCTCTGGCTCCTCTAATCAGTGCTTTGAATGGGATGAGAAATTGAGAACACTCCTAGCAAATCTCAAAGTAATAATTAAAGGGGAACTTTGCTCATAAATTGTATTGTCCCAATCGATCGGGCATGTATTTTTGAGCATACTGCAATCGATCTCGAAACAATTTCCTGTGCACCTTACCTTAGTTTTTCTCACATTTACACATGTGAAAACAACGTCTAGGTTGCTGCTATCTTGTGCTAATCTTATCCATCGATCCATCGCCCTAAATTCAAGTGCCCTCGCGGCAGTAATTCATATCACCCAACCCTCAAGCAGACATCACCAGATGCTTTGATATTCTCCACCTAATTTCATGTTGTTTGTGGCCAGCATAGCCAACCTGACCCTTGTCATCACCCACGCCATAAGGTTTCCTAGCAGAACCAGGAAGATAAACACACACATCCACACACAGCCAGGAAGATAAACACACACATCCACACACAGCGTGAAAGTTTTGTTTCTTATCACGAAGTGCTTTTATTTTTTACATAATGCTTAACAGAAATTATGCATACGAAAACATTGATAACTTTTGCCACTAGAAGTTATAGCTAGCAAACATCGCATGCTTCCAATTTATTCTGTAAATTCATCATATAATGCCGATTGCATTCAGCACTAAGACTAATCCCAGTTTTTCAGTTCATTTATGTATGTAATGCGCTTATGTTACATCACTGATGTCTCTTCGACGACGCAGATGGTGTTCCATTAGTCATAAGATCGGAGTCATTTCACTTTCCAACGGCAGGCTTTTACATCCGCTCGTTTTCACATCATAAACACTGACAGGTTGCTCCTTATTAGGGTTACTGCTAAAGGACAGATTGGTCCCTGCCGATCGTCCCACATAACGGTTATCAAAGAATCGCCAATGATGATTATCATCCAATTGTGATTGAAGAATCCATCACACGGAAGCTGGAAAGCATGGCATGCGCAGAACGGTAGAACATATTTATTTATTTATGTATTTATTACATTTATATAGCGCGCAGGCAGCCCAGGGGCATTGTGGCGCTGTTACTTGTAAAGGAACTTAGTTACAGGTACAGGTATAGGTTGTGCCTTGGGTTACAGTGAGGCAGGATCCTGTGTCAAGCGATAAGGAGAATCATACAACAGAGTACATCATACATTATAGTACATCATGCATGTTAGTCATTAAAGTTTAAAACATGAGAGGTTGGTTAGGTGAACAAGGTAGTTTTCATGGCTTTGCGGAAAGCAGTCATAGAGGGTTCAGCTTGCAGAGAGGTTGTTCCAATGTAGTGCGGCAAGGTAGGGGAAGCTGGCGCCACCTGCTCTAGCTCTTTTTACCCTGGGCACGGAGAGCATATTGGCATAGGGTGTCCTGGTGGGTCTTGTGGACGCGACTCGGTGGATTCTCTGAGATAGGTACACTGGGGCTGAGAGATGGACACATTTGTGGGTGATGCTTAGCGCCTTGAATATAACCCTTTCCTTTATGGGGAGCCAATGGGATGCTTTTCTGGCAGCATTGATGTGCTCTCTCTTGGCAATGCCTGTGCAGCGCACAGGGCGCTGTTCTGAATTATTTGCAGCTTCTCAAGGTTTTTGTTGGAGGTCCCTAAGAAGAGAACATTACATTAGTCTAGTCGGGAACCAGTTATGGCTCTGGCTATGTTGGTGCAGGTGTCTTTTGACAGAAAAGGCCTGATTGCGTTGAGGAGTTTTGCATGGTAAGCCGCAGAGGAGGCGATTGCGTTTACTTGTCTGGTCATGGATAGGTTAGAATCTAGATAGACGCCTAGCGTTTTTACCGTGTCGAGTACCGGAATTCTGATTGAGTCAATGGTAAAGTGGCTAAACTGGGAGTCAAGTTTCTTGAGGGTGTCGGGGGATCCTATGAGAAGGAGCTCAGTTTTGTCAGAGTTAAGGCAAAGGCCGTTGATAGCCATCCACATTTGGATTGTGTTGTATATGTTGTTAAGAGTTGCGCAGTCAGTGTCATAGTTACCTGTTAGTGTGAGGAGGACCTGAGTGTCGTCAGCGTAGTTGGTGTAGGAGATGCCCATGGCGTCGAGGATGAGGAAGAGGGGGCGGGTGAAGATGTTATAAAGGGTAGGGGAGAGGCAGGAGCCTTGGGGCACACCACATAGCATGATGGTGGGTGACGCAGTGGCTAGGTCAGAGAAGACCTGCATGGTTCTGCCTTGGAGGAAGGAGGTGATCCAGGTGGTAGCTTCTTGGGAGAAGTTGGCTGTGGAGGTTAGGTGATGGCAGAGGATGTCGTGATCTACAAGATCGAAAGCTGTAGAGAGATCGAGGAGAAGGAGCAGGACAGGTTTGCCTTGGTCTTTAGCGTCATCCATTTGGTTTTTGAGGTCGAGTAGGGCGGTCTCTGTCCCGTGCCTAGGCCGAAAGCCAGATTGTCTCAGTCCTAAGAGGTTATGCTCTTCGAGGAAGTGCTGGACCTGCAGGTAGGATGCCTTGTCTAGAATCTTGAGGAGGAATGGGACTGTGGTAATGGGGCGGTAGTTGTTGGGGGAGGTGGGGTCAAGTGTAGGTTTTTTTATGAGAAGTCGGACCCATGCTTCCTTGAGGCACGAGGGGACTCTCCCTGTGGTGAAGGAGGCATTGACGAAGGCTGTTAGGAAAGGAGCAAGGGTGTCTGAGAAGTCTTTGATGATGGAGGCGGGGCAGGGGTCCCCTTTGCAATTGGAGGGTTTGATGTTTTCCATGATGTTGATCATGTCTTTTTCCTGAATGGTCTTGAAAGAGAAGGTAGGGGTGGCCTCTGTGGGTGAGGTGAGGGGGAAGGTTGGGGGGGAGTTACGGGGGTGGGGAGCGCTAGTTTAGTGTTCAGAATTTTGGTTTGGAGTGAACTTGTTTTTTTTGCGCATGGCTGTTTGGATGTCATCACACCATGCTTTACCTTTGGTGAAGTTTTGAGGGGTTGGTGTAGGGGTCTCGAGTTCCCTGAATATGGCGAACATTTCCTTGGTGTTTGATTTGGCCTCAGAGATTCTATCTTCAAATGATTTGGCTTTAGCTTTGATGATGGCTTTCTTATATTCGTTTGCGAGGGATTTGAAGTTAAGTTTGTCTTTGTCATCACGGGATGTTTGCCATTGAGCTACTGCTGCTCGCTTGTCTGTGCGCAGTTTGAGGAGGTCTTGGGTGAACCAGGCATTAGTGTGGCTGGTAGGTTTGGTTTTGCGCAGCTTAGGTGAGGCGATAGCATTGATTGCTGCCGTGATAGCAGAGTCGTAGTTCTTGGCAAGGGTTTCTGGGTCGTTGGAAAAGGGGGATCTAAAGGCAGGTCCCTGTAGGAAGGGTAAGACTCTTTCTTTGGTCAGTTGGCGGGTACTTCTTGTGAGAGCTGGTGGTAAGGGTTTGGGGGGGGGTGTGGAGGAGGTTGGGATGTTGAAGGTGATGTTGTGGTGGTCGGACCATGGGGTGGGGGTATTGCCTGTGACTGTGAGGGGGCAGTTGTGATGGGCTATCCAGTCTAATGATCTGCCTAGTGCGTGAGTAGGGTCTGTGATGGTGTTGGCGAATCCTAGAGTGGCTAGAGCTGTGTCAAGTGATTTGGCACCAGGGTCTTTGGTGTCGTTATGTAAACATAGCTATGTAAATGAGAGAATAAAAAAATATATTTCAGTATCCAGTTTGCAATACAATATACACAGTAAATAAATATGTTAACTAACAATTTACGTTATAATCTACACGTACAATTTGCATTCCTTTCATCTAATCGAACATTCATCCTCCACATGGTTAGTCATTAAGCACACAGCACACATACCATCTTCAAACACCTAAATATTATGTAAAATTAGGCTTACATTATATCACGATTTTCCATTCTCTATATGTGATGGTGATCAACCACTTTGAATGACAGATCTCACAAAAAGAAACTAAAGTTTCTTATGTCAACTTTCAATATAGTGAATCTTATCAATTTGTTTTGGATATTTGATACGTTGTGTCCTTCAAACTGTTTGTGCGGTTCATTCAAGGATACATAACAATGGGACCCTATGTTCAGTGCTTTAAGGCAGCCAGGGGTTGGTTTTGTTTTTGTGAAAAGCTGCCAAACAAAAAGACAGACAAGACGTTGCTGCAAACAGAAGTTTCAGAAAACTAAGTACAATAAAAGGCAGGTCCTGAAACTTTGAACCACAACTAGAAACCAAAAATAGCATGTTCTGTCCCAATTGTAGCATTTTACAAATGAATGTAATTAGTGCACCTCCAAAAGTACTTTGCCTTTTGGACAGCATACATCAACCAGAATGCATCAGCTGGTTTAACCCAAAACTAGGAATGAAACATGAAAGTAGTTTGGTCCCAAAGTGCTGCAGTAAAACAGATAAATGCATGCCATGGCCGTTTGTGGGTTTTAACTTGGGAGTTATGCTATGAACAAAGTCGATCAATGGATGCATACACTGGCACTGGGTACCAGGCGGGATAGATTCCGAACAATACTGCAGCAGTGTGATCGCGGTGCAGATCTGTCTGCCCATATGGTTCAGAATGGGCTAGTTGGTGATCGTAAAAAGGCTTTTCCACCTCTGACCCAAACTAAAGTCCATCGGTTACATTATTTCACCCTTGAGACTCTGCAACCACTTACAATATTACACAATGTACCTAATTGCCAACACCTGAAAATAATCTATTGCTGTTAGCTCCGGGGCTATCTCTGCGCTGCAAGATAACAAGATCCATACCGCTTTCTCGCTCGGCCTGCACTCGTTCATTGCCAAAAGCATATCCCTCCTCCTAGTCTCCAATAAACCTGCCAACCTTCCTTATTTTATCTATTTATTGGGTATGTGTAATGCATCTATACAGAAAATGGTGTTTCATGGCGCAGCAAGACAAGGGGGGGGGGGGAGGGAGAATAACAAAAAATGGTCCTACCATGCCAGTCCGAGCGGAAATGCGCTAAGCTAAGGAGAGAAGCAAGTGCAGGTCAGAGTGGAAGCGTGCAAGTGCTTGAGGGGGAAGAGGGGATGAGGGCCTCTGGACATTTCTGATCTGCAGAGAATTGGTGCTAGTAGGCTGAAGGACCCTGGTAGGGGGGTATTTAGGGAGAGAGAGTTGCGTGTAGTGTGTTCCCAGGCCCATTAAGCCTTGTGGATGATGCAGAGGGTCTTGATCCTGATCCTCACAGCAACCGGGAGCCAGTGGAGAGATTGTAGGGCTGGAGAGATGTGGTGTCTGGGCTTGAGGCCAAGTATAAGTCTTGCATCTCTATTCTGGATTAAGTCGAGAGGGTGAAGGTAGGAATTAGGCAGATTGAGGAAGGGGCTGTGGCAGTAGTCCAGCCTAGAGAGGACCAGAGCTCTAGAAACATTGAGTTTCGGGGGTAGGTGAGAAAAGGGAGAATGCCCCTGAGGAGGTGCAGCTGAAAGTGGCCCTTCTTAGCAAGGTCTGTGATGTGACGAAAGAAGAAGAGAGAGGAGTCAAAGATGACACCTATGTTTTTGCCTCACAAGAGGGTGGGGGTAGAGGGGTGATTGAAGGCAGACAGAGAGTAGGATGGAAGGAGGGAGCTGGGGTCCAAATGAGAAGGGTCTCAGTCCCGAACCATGAGGTGAGGCTCTCCAGAGTATGTCAACACAGTCCACTATTATGCTGTAACCATGTGAACAGGTTCTTGCACTTTGTTTCTTACTGTGCTCAATTCACCTTCAGTGCGAAATGAAGATGCAGAAACACATTTCCAAAAACATATGGAACATACAGAGATGGTTAAGCCTGCTGAGCAAAGGAGCGATTCCCTGCAGAGTGGGAGTGGGCCTCGACAGTGTGATGAAGTTGAGCAAAGGCCACAGGCTCATGTTCAGAGTGCACATCTGCAAAGTATGCATTTGGATAACCTATTCTGTCAACCTGGATTTCAATGCAGCCTAACAATGTTGCCCATAAGCCATGGATAAATTGCAATTGGAATGAGCACATCTTCGATGCCATCTTTTTCAGTAATTTGAATGGCCATTTATGTAAAGTTTAAGTGTAGAAGGAAAGTTCCTGCACTTTGTGCACAACAAAAAAATACAAATTATTGGTCAGATTTATACCCTCTACATCAGCATATCCAAGGATGACACCCCACTTTGTTACCTCTGCTTCCATTAATTCAAATTTGCAGCAAAGTTTAAAACAAAGTGCCGTATGTCAGTACAATAATTGTCAAGCACACTCAGTGCCTTATTCATGGAATATTTGAAAAGTGACTCTGCACTGCTGCAAAAATCACTTTGCACTGCCAACACACACTCTGAATCATGGAACTGTTCAAAGTGTATTTTTGCAATGCAAAGTGACTTTGCACCATTCCGAAAAGTCCATGAATCGGGCCCTCATTGTCTTTAGCTCAGTTGGTCATCGGTAGTCCCCATAGCTATGATTACCATCAACTGCACAGTCACAACTTCTTCTCATGTCTAGCATAACATGAATGGTAAATACATGTGATCTACCATATACATGTGAACCCGGTCAACGGACGGTGGAGATTTACAAACAAATAGTCAATGGGCAATGTGGGCAAATGAAGTGTGGCTACTACGTCCAACATTAGTGCCCCTACGATGTCTGCCCGGTAAGAATGCTTGATTAATATCAACCACACAACTGATAGTTATTGTTCGGTGAATCCTTGTTTGGCAGTCAAGATACAGTTTAACGATTATAATATTACATCTTGCATCTGTTGTATGGTAAATATTCAACTATGTGATTGCATTATTTGCAATTGATGTTTTAATAGTCGTAATGAACATTTCACTGAGACCTTTTACAAATAGTTTGAGAATCGAAAAGGATAAGTATCTACAATTTCAATAAAAAAATAAATGTCTATGATTTTGAAATAAAGGAAAACATTATATATATATATATATGACACAGAGGAGAAGAAATATAAAGAAGGTAGAATGAAACTATTAATGCATATCTTGCAAGATTACATCACCAAAAATAAATACATTCAAACAAATGATTGAACATTAACATTGCATTATACTATTACATTATTTGTATTGTCAACACAGTGTAAAAAGTTGGGTAAAAGATTGAAACTTGCTTGTTAAAAAAATTGTGAAGACAGCTTAAAATCATAAAAATCGGGAAGTCAACCTTTCAACAAGTTCAGGTTTTGGAGGACTAATCTCTTTTGCAATGTTCCGTGGCATAGACAGGGCCCTGGAATTTGTTTGGGGAGCCATTCCATGCTATGCCTGGCCAGCACAGTCAGTGTCAGATCTTTCACAAATTCAAAATCCATCTGCTGGAATATTGGCTTGGCCACCCACTGTTTGCTTCTTTTTCTAAACGTTATGCTGTAACGAAGCATCCCAAAAGTTCTTGCAGTTTTTGGTTGTTCTCTACGAACAGTCTCATTATGTGCAAGTACAGCCAGTCTTGTTCTGGCCTCCATACTGTCTATACTGAAATACAACCTTTTAGGCCTGTACTTTTGGCACATATTATGGAACACCTCTGAATCGTCAGAATTTACTGAGTCCCTTCATGTCACTTGAAAGCGTTTTGTCATTTACCATTTTCTCGAGTGCTGTGTGAGGAGGGGAACCTGACAGCAACCACTTTTTCTTACACTCAAAGGTACGTGTCCACATTCATGAAAATGTTTATTTTGTCCCCAAGAGTGTATGTTTGAACAATGGTGCAGCATTGAACGCCATTTTTCAAGCAGAATTCCTACAGATCCATCACACATTTCTGGAGTTCCACCAAAGATGTAGACTGTGACCACTTTAAAATGTTTTCTGTACCCTTTTTTTCCAGCAGCTGTAATATTTTAGAAATTGATTTCATTAAATTGATGCTGTATGTGTGGGAACTGCTCTCGCATGGTCTTTGCTATTCCAACGTGCCTGTCGGTGGCTATCAGGACTATTTGCATTCCCCTGGACTCCAGAAGTTCGACGGATTGAATGAAACCATATTTCTCCATGGCAACAGACAATGTACTTTCAGACACCTGCACAACCACCAAACTCATGATTTATTTGCTTTGCATGTCTTGAAAGTGGTAAGTGCAGTATTTAGCAGAAAACCCAGGACTGTGACACTATCCATCTTCAGTAAGCCTGCCCTTTTTGGCTGCAAGTGTACTGTCAATTGATATCTGTTGAAGCCCTGGCTAATAGCGGGGAACAGGAAATCCTTCTGATATTTGTATTACTGGGTTTTGGCAAGGAACTTAAGTCTCACAAATTGAAAGAAACATCAAAAATTACTGAACATTGGTCTGCTGAACAACAAAGTGGATGAACAAAGTACATTCACAGCTGGAAAATGTATTATGATGGTGGACACGGCTAACTTTGATCTTCAAGTTGGTGCCTTTGATTATACAAGTAAAATTCACCAATGGCTCCCCACATATCCTGCTATGTAATTTATGATCACAGTTAATCATTTGTATAATCTCTAACAGGCAGCAGTCGAATACAATGTATTTTTCCTCCTTTAATAGCAATCGTCTAGCAGTACAGTGGTTTGTGATTTGATGGTAGTGGGCAAGTCCCCCACACTAGGAATAGTGAAGTCTAGCTCATGAGCACATTTGTCTATCAATTGCGAAGATGCTTCAGTTACTTCAGTCTGTGATCCTTCTGGATTTCCCACATGTATTGGAGAAACAGGGAACATTGTCTCTTTCTTTGATTTGACATTTTTAGATGTGTGGATTGTGTGAGTGGGTCTGCAAGCAATTCTGAAACATCTTCTGTGTTGTCTGTCTTTTCTGGGTGATGTTCTGCACTGTAACCATGATCTATGGCTACTTTGTATGGATCACTGGTGACATTCCATTCATATTCTGGCCACTAGACATCTGCATCACAACTCTGAATCATGAGTGGACCAGGCTAAGCCTCAAAATGTAATTTCTCCAAAGTGACATCAGTTTGTCAAGCAACATCATTAGTTTGTGTTGTTGTCTGAGTCTTTATGCTCCTCTCCTTCCTTGGTTTCTCGTCTATAAAAGGAAATGCTCAATTTATAGCACACATACAGAATATATGAATTACAACCTAAAAATGTAATATCAATCAAAGAACTGCAAAACAAATTCTTTAAAACAAAGAGGTTTGTTATGTACCCTTGTCTTCTTAGTTTGCATTGAAACAGTCCATTTTGATTTGCTGACCACAAGAGCAAGATGAAAAATAGCAATTTTAAAATGTATAAACCAAGCAATTTACTCTTCCACTCCAAGAATCTACTTTCAGTCTGTAAAAAATGTAAACATATTAACAATTACATGTAAATCAAAAGGGATGATAACTGATATTTCACAATATGTTATCTATACCTCTGGTCCATATGTCTCTTCAATTTCTACCGCTTCAGTGGTACATTCCTTGAACATAACATTTGCCCAAAAAAATTCAATTGTTAAACAAATGCAGTGTTACAATCTTTGATCTAACATAGTACTTCTTGAGAAAGTTGTTTCAATTGATTGTCGACCTTTCAATAAAGGTTAAACATGGAAAAATTATAAAGTTAATCATTGTAATATGATTTAGACATTCTTATCAAGAACAAGTCGAACACTTGCGATGTTTTAAAAATCTATATTTGAAATTGTACCTTTCGATATTTCACATGGAGTTGGTGTGAGATCATCTTGCAAAACATAGTGATGACATTTCTGCCACCCAAATTAGTTTGAGTTGTAATGCTTTCTTTTTAATCGTTTCAAATTTGTGCTGGCAGGTAATGACTATTTCCAAAAACAGAAAATCATGAAAGGTTATATGCATTTCAGTTAAAACGTTTTTTTTTTGTTGATGGTTTAGTTTCATTGTTGCATGTCTATGGGTGATAAGTTAAACAAGTTTGTTGACTGAATTTTGTGCAATTGGCTGAAAGTATTTTAACTTGTCCAACAATTAACACTTATCTTAATTTCATACAAAATATTATTAACCAACAACTGCTAATACAACTCAATAAATTCTCACTTCTCATACCTCATCCTCCAGAACGGTTGCAATAATAGAAGCATACATCGTTGAAGTTTCAGCATCGCCCATATCAAAGTAATTGTATTAATAAGGATGTTAAAGAAAATGGAGAAAATGTTTTGCAATGAAAGCATGGTCAATATCGAGATACAATCCTACATGCCACTTTGTATCAATAGCTAATATTATACATAACTGTGATCCATATATTTAAAGCGAAACTTGACCATATACGCATCTGAAGGATTAGTATAAAGAAATTACTTGGAATATGAGTTAGGTTGCTATTGACTCAGGAATAATGGTTGATGTTGAATCTCGGTGCTTTATTTAATGTATATATTCATAACAGTTTTAAAAAAAATGTACATTAGTATTATAATTTAGACCACATCAACATCTCTAGAGCAAGTTTACGTGCATGTCGCTTGGCCTCACCATTTGGATATTTGACGTGTCTGTGTTTTCCTCTGTAGTAACGGTCTGCACTTTCATCAGTGTGGTCTATGTGTCTCTTAACCAACAGATTTAACAAAATGACCTATTATTAAAGGATGTTATGAAAGTGTTTTTCTAGTCTCTCATTGTACTGAACTATTACAGTATCCCCAAAGTAGTGATACCCAAAGTAGTCTAAAGTGAAAATTGTATAAACTACAGTGCATTGTGTAGTGATGGCAAATTGTGTAATATACCATCGATGGAAGTATTCCCCAAAAACTCAAAACTGTTCATCATCTTATCTTTTCAAACACTATTTCAAGTAATTGAGCGATCGTTTAGAAGACATGTATACAGAGCAATTTTATACATACAAACATACATAACAAATGAATTGTCCACTACTCACCGGAGCCATCGTGTGCTGAAAAACAGTTGGAACTGTATTGGGAATTAATTTGCAAAGGAGACTGGGGCAATGCTTTTTAGTGTACTTTGATGGTTTGTACATATTGTCTGAGAAGTGCATGGCCACAGGGGCAAACTGCCATTGATACCAGAGGGGGGATGGATGTGGACAAAGCGAGTTCAATAGGCCCGGAACATAGTCAAAGGACACATATATATATTGATTGTAGGGACCGGGTCTTCAAAGGGCAGTCTGGAGACACCGGGTCTGGAGTGGCCATGTGGACAATGGTCCCCATGGGAAAGAGCCCTTTGAGGTGTACATGGTTTTGGAAACCTTGAGTGTTCCCATCCACCCATCTCCCTCACAAGCACATGGACACAGGTATGAACTGTCATTGATACCGGAGGGGGGATGGATGCAGATGAGGTGAGCGCAAAATCCCACTAAAGCACATCAATCTTTCATGAACCTCTTAGATGGTTTGATGTTTTGTTCACTTACTGAATAATTCTACCAACTATTCATATTAACACATTTTTTTAATCTTTTATTTAGCTTGGTAATGTTGATGGCACAAACAAACTACAAATTGTACTGATGCGGTTGAGGTACTGGCTGTAAAGATCCTTTGTATTGTCCTGAAAATCACACAGAACCTTTAAAAGAAGTGTGGGCTATGTAACCAATGGAATGCCTACCAGTAGCAGACAGGGTTTTGATTTTGAACTAATACAAAATATACCTAGAATGAAAAGGAAAAACAAGGATGTTAAATATAAAATATGTAATCAGCCATTAAAATATCCTCACACAAAACATCTAATAAACTAGCAGATCAAGCCACCCTCCAAATAAGATTACTTAGGGTGTTAAAGTGCCTGCTGCAATGAAATGCTGTACCATGCAGGTCAGTATGATAGAGCAAGGGTTGAATGTGACTGCTGCACTGATCTTTGTGTAACACGCACCACCTAATTCCCTCCTCCATAAAAGCAGAAGTGCTGTGATCCCCTTCTCACTAGTCCTAACAACAAAAATAAAACACTTTCCAATTTTCTGTTCATAAAAAAATGAAAATATCTTCTCTTAGAAAGGTGCAAGTTTTAACAAAGAAAATGTTTTCTTTCCAGTGTACAAATAACTCCTTATGGAGGTCATTTTACTTCTGGGTGTACATTGAACATAGGGGGCATGTTACGTTGCTCTGAGTGGAACAAGTAGGTGAAAAGAGCAGGTGAAATCACCTTTATGCTGTCTTTTTGCACTTTGCAGATCAAACATGCTAAGTGCTGCCTGCCAATTCGAAGCATTTACAGCAACATGAAAATGTCATGCTGGCCTAAACGTGTAGGCATTTGTTTGGGCATCAGGATGGATGTGGCAAAAGCAATAATTCTCTTCCGGGTTCCTTTTCTACTGCACAAATGTGTGAAAATGTGGAGTGGAGTAAAAACCATGCATACAATTATTCTGCATGTATTTTCTGCATGATTATTACTCTTCTGCTCAACAAACATGAGCCTCATAGATTTTGGCAAAAGCACTAATTGTCGTACCAACTAGTGACATAGTTTGCACCAGCCAAAACCTTTGCACATGGCCTTCAGGAAGGTGAACGCTCCAACTGATTCTAAGTTCATGCACCGTCACACACGAAGTGGTCCCCAGGTGCTCTAGCAGATCTATACAGGAGAAAATGTTGGGGGTGGAGGGTTAGTAGAGTGTAGTTGGGAATAGAAAAGTGAGAGTTGTTATGTGGTGTTGGCAGCTTCAGTTCGGTTTGCACCGCTCGCTGAGCTTAAGCATGGTTTACGGGTTTGTGCGAACTCCCATGTGCCGTTGTGCCGGGTTATGTGTTGTTAGTCTGTTGTTGCAATGTGGTGAAGTGCATGGGGAATGCTGTGCAGAGAGGTTTTTGTCTGGTTTTCTGTATGAGAGTTGTATGAGGAAAGTTGAGAGTTGGGTTAGTGGTGGGGTGGATAAGGGGCACAATCTATCTAGATGCAATATATGGCTACAGGGCACAATCTATCTAGATTCAATATATGGCTAAGGGGCACAATCTAGATGCAATTTAAATTCTTAGGGCACAATCTATCTAGATGCAATATATGGCTACGGGGCACAATCTTTCTAGATGCAATACATGACTACGTGGCACAATCTATCTAGATTCAATATATTACTAGGGCCCAATCTATCTAGATGTAATATGTGGCTAAGGGCCAGTATGTAAATACAGTCAGACCCAACAATTTGAAGATAGGATAATTTAGATGAGTTGGACAGTTTAATGGGGAGCAGTAATTGCTGGTCCCCCCTGTTCAGACTGCACCTACCTTTTCAGTCGCTGCTGGTTGACAGCTGCAGGTGCCACAGACTAACACGGGCGAACATGGTATGCAGTTGTGCCTATAGGTGCCATCCTTTGCGTCAGGTCCTTCGCCACAGGGGCTGCAACGGGCAGTAGGCTGCCCTAGAATGATTATTGTCATGAGGGCTCTGGACCAATCACGATTGGTGTTGGAATGGGAGGTGGCAATGGGGCTCGGGACAGGGATGTGGGAGGCATGTGCGAGTAACCCACAAAGAGGAGCACTAGGAAGGGGCTGGGAGCTCTAAAGCACCACTCACTTGCACCAGGAAGCAGGCTTGGGAAGCTAAATCTGCCTTGCTCAGGTGATGAGGCCAAGGAAACCTTTGCAGATGGAAACTCGGGCTGGAAGATGGTGAAGGGGCTAGCTCAGGGGTATCGCGTTTGTCTTGGAAGCAAGAAAATAACAATTATAATTATAATGCCAAAGGTGTTCATCATCATGGCAGAAGTGCTTTTGAGAGATAGATCACTTGCACCACCAGCTGGCAACACTGAGTGCCATTGTTTATTCTGTCCTGTCTCTGCCCAGTACGCCGTGTTTTGGCACAGCACTTTGGGGGCTGGCTGTTTCGGCACAGCGCTATGGGTGCAGGTCACTTTTAGGCCCCCACTGTTGGTCATGGGCAGCAGGGTGCAGGGACCTGCATGCCGAGATATTTATATTTTACTTAAACCAAAGCACAGGAAAATTCAGTGCTTTAGTCGATAGTATATTTAAGGAAACAGTAGCCACTCAGCACAAGGCGTTGCACTGTGAGTGCATGCTCCATGCAGAAATAGGTTGCTGTGTGCCGCATGTTATTGTTTGTAGGACAAAGCAACCTATTTCTGCATGGAGCGGGCACTCACAGTGCACTCACAGTGCACCTCCATTTGCTTAGCGGCTACTGTTCGATTAAATATATTGTATTTGCCCGTGTTGGGGGAGTGAGAGGGGTTCTCAAACGGCGCCCAGTCAACTCATGAGGAGTCAAATGGTGATCGGAGCCAGGCTTATTCTGCAGCACATACAGTGTAAGGGGTGGGCAATGGAGACATCTCTTTTTTAAAGTAACTTTCACCTTCACTATTCTTGATTTCAAATTCCATTTAATTTCTTGTAAATACCATTTGCTTTTGGAAGATAGGCTGATGCAAATGCGTGCTTATACCTAATAGTAAAACTATATTTTCAAATAGTTAATTCATGAAGTGCGGCCCATTAACAGATCTCAACACTTTGCATACACCCCATCTTGAAAATACTTCATGCATAAGGAACTTGACAGCACACACAGCATTATGGTGCGTGCATGGACCCACCTCGATCCATCTGGAAAAGGGACATAGTCCAACTATCATATATCTGTACCCATTACAAGTCTACATGATCTATATGTAGATGCTGAAATGGTCCATTTGGTGTGGGGATTACTCCTATCACTGTTTGCAAAATGTGACCTGCAGTGAATTTCGCGCACACAATACAGTTTATAATGAACTGTGCCACAAGTTCAACCAGGTTCGGTACAAACCATTCTTGTGCAATAGTAGCAACTAGACTCTCTCTTTCGAGTCACATGTGCTCGTTAGCGAAGCTACTCCAACAGCACCGTCAATAATGCTAGAGGCATAACTGGCTTTCCAGTGCTATTCTTCTCCACATTGTCTCAGTACAAAATAAAGAACATCCCTGTTTTCTCCATAACTCATTTTCTTCCTGAGGGACGAGCTTGTATTTCAATTAACTGTACAATGGACGTCATATTCAATCCTTCCCTGACCAGCATTCATCGCCTGTTGTTTGCCTTATATTTTTAATTTCACTTTCAAATGTGGTTGGGTAATAGGCCGCTTTCTTGTTTCCCAGAGAAATTAAATCTGTTCCCTTTGAATGTGCTGCACATTTTACAATAGCTATGTCTCTGGGAAACTCAATGCTTCAATAAGCATTTCTAATAACCCTGCATGTTGCACTGAAGTGCTGTTTGCACAGAGGAAGCCCCTCCTTTTCCAACGAGACAGACCTGTGTGTACAGTTGATGTCACGTAGGTGGACTCAGAGTACACCGTCACTTACTCATCCTCAAAGTCCCGTAGCGCATCAATAAGTGCTGCTAATTCTGCATCCTGTGCTGAGTAAATTGGGGACAATCTTCTGCTGATCATTACCTCAAATTGACCATCTCGGTTCAGTTTTGTCACTGCCAATCCTGTATGTCTCACCCTGTCTTTTGATCGATTCTCGATGATCCAAAAATGAAGGCCATGTCCGCCCTTCCTAGAGTATTCTCTCTAACTCTGGGAATATCATCATGACATTTGGTATACATAATACAGTCATGCACATCATCATCTTCTCCTACTGATTCAGCTATAAACATTGCTGGATTCACTGTGCTACACTTATTAATTATAATTGCAGGGTTTGAGTTAATGAACTCATACCCTGACGATCTTTATTTGGTCAATGTACTATTGGGCTTCCTTAGAATGCCAAATAATGTTTGCTCTACGAATAATGTTACTGAACACCCCTTGGTTAAACTTGAGGCCTTTTCAATTGCAAATGCAGGTGCATCTAAAGATTACTCACAAGGATAATGCCCCTTCATGGCTGGATCTAGGATCTCACTATAATAAGCCAATGGTTTATGACCACGTCCTAGTGTTTTTTTCTGTGTAAGTACTGCTGTCATGACTTCTCCATTTGAATGGGAGAATAAGTAAAATTCTTCACTATAGTTTGGATTCCCTTACGCAGGATCTGTGCTGATTGCATATTTTAATTCATGAAATTCCTAAGTCATTTCTTCTCTTCATATTATTTTATTCTTAGCCATCTGTGCCTCTTTGAGTCCATTTAAAAGTGGACGAATATACGTACTGTAATCAAACACCCAAGCCTTGCTATAATTGCATAGGCCTAAACATTGTTGCAATTGTCTCACTCTTTTCGGCTGTACTGTTCTCATAATAGGCTCTGTCCTTTCAGGTGTCACTTTTCTTCCTTAATGCAAGATCAACTGACCTACATACAGTACTTCTTCCTTGCAATATTGTAATTTCTCCTTATCTACTTCCTCTGAAGGACTCTATTAAAAATTGAAAGGGACTCACAGTCCCCTTGGGGCAAACAAGTGTGTTTCAGGCAAATCATTCCATACGAAAAGGAAGTCAAATCTTGTGAGTCTTTATGAAGGGGCATTTTTCACATCTACAATAGTGAAATAGTTTGCTTTTGATGTTATATTGCACAATATTGTTGCAGGGTTTGGAACTAAGGGAAACTCTGCTTTGACTACATAGTTCAAATGGCTAAAGCCATGAATAAATCTCCACGACCCACCCTTAGATTCTTTGACAGGGTACACGGACGTGTTACCCGGGGAATCAGATGGTACCAAAATGCCTTTCTTCATTAAAGCTTCATTAAAGCGGATATGGTTTCGATTATATATCTTCATCTGCTTCGCTGGACATCGGATGCTGTTTTGCAGGTCACAGAATTGCTCCTGGTTTAAGCTTAATTTTAACTGCTTCTACTCCTTTCAATAAGCCCACATCGCATGCACTTGTAGTCCATAAGACATTCAGACCCTTTTCCAAATCTTTCTGAAAAAATGGCTGTTTCTATTTTACCAATGCCATTCCCTCTGGTATTTCTATATTCTCTATTGCAATCCAATAAGTGAGATTTATAAAAAATACTGACTCATTATTTGAATTGTCATCCCTAAATAGCACCTCGTCTGTCAATTCTGTATATTGATGTCCTTCATTAAGGGCTATCACTGTTCTCCATCCCCTTCCCTCATCGTCTGTCCCATGAAGCACCACCCTTTCTTCTCTAACTATTTCTGCTTCTAGTTTCTAGTTCTAAAGGGATAATTTGCCCTTCCTCATTGTCCATAGGGATCTCTGGCCTGAACAAAAATGTATCAGGTATTCGCAATAATTTACCAATCATTTTAGACAACCATGATAATAAGATAGTCACTCCATACAAAAATACTTCCTTGTCCAGAGGTACTCCTCGTAAAGCTTTCTTTCCTGTAAACGATAATAAGAGCTCTCTCATGTTTACATAATGGATCCCTGGAATTGAACACACTATTCCCTCATCAGTAAAAGATATATCGTCATGTTAAGTTTTGTCATCAAATCACTTCCAAGTGTGTTTACTGGTGTTTCTCTAGAGTATGTGAATGACATAGACATGTTGTGTTCACCTATAGAAATTGGTAATTCGTCTGTGAAAGGAACTAAACTTATCACCCCAGAGAACCCTTGAGCATTCATGGCAGTGCCTGACATTGGGTATTTTCCCTTGTGGACACAGGAACCAATAGCTCCAATGTCTACGGGAAATGAAAACGTCTTGCCTCCTATCGTCACCTTTACCGTTGGTTCCTTGTGGGGGTATGGAGTCACAGATAATATTGAACACATGAGGTCGCTCTGTGGGCTGTCCTATTGTGGAAATAAATCCATCCCCATAGCTGTGAAAGGATTCCCTCCTACCACAGTCATATTTCCGATTTGGGGGCGTCTACTTGTGTGGCTCCCATATCATTGTGCCATTGTGATGCACCTGCCTGTTGCTTTGGAATAAATTGCATGTGTTGCATTGGTGCCTGCTGTTGTCCGCCCCTGCTGTGATTGTATTTGCATTGAGACATGCTGTATTTGCTGTGATTGCATTGCATATGCCTGAGGTTGCATGTGCTCTTGGGCGTATTATCCTTGTGAATCTGTATTATGCTGTGGAACATATCCCATTCCCCCTCTTGAAGATTGCCAATTCTGTTGTTGCATGCCTCCCCTGCTTCTGCATACTCTAGCTAAATGTTTGAAATTACCACAACTCCAGAACTGCAGTGCCTGTCTGCTATTAAATCCTCCCCTTCCTTGAGGGTGTTGAAATCCACCCTGTCCTCCTCATCGTGGCCCATTCCCTCTGCCTCTTGGCATAAAACTATACCCATTCTGATCCATGTCATTTGCCACATTATCCTGCTGTTGTAACTGCACTATGTGTGCCGTTGCTCCCTCATTACTTGTCAGTACCACTCCTTCTATAGCATACTTTGATAATTCTTTCTGCACCAACTTCACCTCTTCATGTTTTGTACTCTCGACTTTCTTTTTAACTTTCTCTCTTAATAGTCTACAGTAATGCACAATTGCCAATTGTATTTCTGTTCGTGGTTTTGCTTCCATTCCCACCTGGTTCTTTAGTTGCCATTTCTCTGGCAGCCCTTCACATAAAATGTGATAAAATAATGCTACCGTTTTGTCCCATGATTCATGCGCCTCCAAATTCTATCTATCGTAAATCTCCTGAATAAAGGCAATATGGTCTTCAGTCTCTCCCATTTTCCTAGTCATTATTGCCCCAATATCTGATGTATCATTATATTGTACTCAGAGTGATCGCTATACATCTGCTTGACAATGATTAAATGGCGCTCCATCATGCGCTGTATTTTGCGCAGTGACTTTTGGATATCCTCCTATTTTCCAAATGGCATCAGCTCTCTCACCTAGAATAGCTGATAATTGCCCTTTAAAGTTGCCTATGGCTGAAGCCACACCTGACATTAATTTCTCTAATTCAGAGATTAATTTCCCCGCACCGGAAGTTAAACTTTGTAGTGTGAATTTTAAATTCTCCTCATCCATTTGTGACCATAGTATACATTCTGGTCGACCCCCTCCTTTCTCTAATAGTGGAAATTGTGACACACCTGGTTCATAATCATACACAGCCACACTCCATGTCTTCCATGCAGCGTTGTCTTCGCCTGTTCGTTTCCGTCCTGGCAATGCCCTTAATCTGCTTACATAAGGCAGTATATTTCCTGCACTGTGCAATCGTACTTGTGGTCATTCAGTATATGGTGTTGGTTCTGATGTTTTTGCTATGGAGACCTCTAAATCTGACCATTTTAAAGACCTCTAAATCCATATGCACCTTTTCTTTGTGCTTTCTCATTTTCCTTCGTTTGTCTGACATTATTATGTCCCAACTCGTATGAATGTTATCTTTTTCTATGTCATCAAGGTCTAACCTGGTTAATAATATTAATAAAAATAATAATTTGGCACTTATATAGCGCTACGAACCCTACGGTATCTGAGCGCTGCTTGTTATTAACCACGGTGTGTGGTGCTCATTTATCGACCTCGGAAGGATGAAAGGCTGAGTTTGGCCCTGCGTTAGCAGGCTCTGCACGGATGTCAAAGTGAGCGCTCGACTCGCTGTGCCACTTGACCGGCTTAAAGGATAGTTCCGGGACTTTTTTTTTATTGTCCCTACGGGTCGGCCATGTGTTTGTAAGCATAAATCGGTAGATCGTAGGAAACTTTCCTATGGACCTTACCCGACTTTTCGCCCATTATCGCACTCGAAATCAGCCTCCATTTTGTGATAATCCTATCATTCCGCCGCATCGACCTGGCTCACCTGCCTTTGCGGCACTAAATCAAATCCCCCGCCCCTGAAACAGACTTTATCAAAACATTCATATTCCCCGCCTCTATCCGTGACGTGACTGAGCTGCGTAGGCAAACGCGCCCAGGCGTCTTCTACGCGACTCCACACAGACCCCGGAAATCAACACAGATCAGCTCACAATACAGCGCACCACAATTCGGAATATGAAACTGTACTTTGAAATCAAACCGCAAGATTGTAAATGTGGTAAAGTACATTTATTTGACATCAAATGTTTAGAGAATATTCAGCGATTTGCATTTTTATTTGCTCATGTTCCAAAAAGTTCGTATTGAGGAACGCGATGGTCCTTTGCTGTACACAGGGTCTTAGAGCATCTCACAATACAGCACCACAATTCGGAATGTGAAACCGTGGTTTAAAAGCAAACGGCAAGATTGTACATTTGGCAAAGTACGTTTATTGGACATCAAATGTTTAGAGAATATTCAGCGATTTGCATTTTTCTTTGCTCTCGATCCAAATTAGTTCGTCTTGAGGGAAGCGATGTTCGTGTGCAGTACACAGGGTGTTGGTTTACGATAAAAATAAGCTCTTCGGTCGCACTGATAATCGCATGGCTGTTCCAACAACGAGGCACTAGGCCACCACAACGGTAGGTATGTTGCATCTAACCGTTAGTACCGCGTAAGGGCATACTTGTACTTGGCGATCGTCCCATAAAATGGTCAGGGTGGTAACGTTGTTCACGCGGAGAAGCAACTGGCGGCTGTAGAAGCCGTCCGCCGGTGTCTGGTACTTGTGACACAGACAGTAGTGAATGATGTACCTAAAAACATAAAAAATGAAATTAGTCTCACCATCAGATCCTTATTAAAATCATAGTGAGGACAGCGCTACTGGGTGTACACAAGTGTTTAAAGGCGTGGCGAGGCAGGGAGGGGGGGGGAGTGGAGTACAAGGTAAGTAGCATAAAATAATAAATAAATAGGGCCAGCTGGTGGCAAGTGCAAGGTAAGTGCAGAACAAGTGCTGGGAAGGGGGGGCTGTAGGATACTGAGACAGTCCCCCAGTGCAGGGGTTGACAGGGAGGCAGTGCAGGTGGAGAGTGGAAGGGCCCAGGACCGAGGTCGCAGACAGTGGACCAGTTGTAGCAGGGGAGAGGGAGAGAGAAAGCAGAAGCAAAGAGGAAGGTTTTGAGGTGCTGCAGTAAAAGCAGATGTTTCTCCTCAAGATAGTGCGCGGTAGAAAACAATATGCCACATAGAACGAACAAGTACAACTGAACCCGTCTTTAAAGCCACTGTATAGTAATGAAATTGCGGTATAAACTCATCAAAAGTTACTTACATTATATTTGCATTTTCCATTGTGTCTCTGTGTAGGGCAGACCCGAAACACCACTCCTTCTTTGCCGACGTTACTTCTTCTAATGAACGTGGCTCATCGTTTCGTTTCTGAAATTTTATTCATTATCTTTTCTTAGTCTTTCAGGATGGTCCCGGCCTGTCAAGGTCAAATCACAATAGAACCTTATATTGGGTCGTGGGCCGTTCCGCCACCCGAGCAAAACATCAAAGCAGCTGACCTTCACTTTGAGCGAGCACACATTTCTAGTTAGCTGCAGTTAGTGTAAGGGCATCTTGTCTGCGTGCCTTTTTTTTTATTGTCCCTATGGGTCGGCCATGTGTTTGTAATACGGAAACATTCTATAATTTTTGTAAAAATGATTTATATTACTGTTTGGTTTAATTGCAATGGGCCTGCAACATGAGGAGACTCGAGAGAACAGACAATCAAATTACAATCATTTAAACCGTGATGTGTATTTCTCAATGAGCTCTGCTTTAGGTGGACATGGAACAGAGGCAATGTTGGGTGGCAATGCAGTTGTCCCCTGCATAGGTTCGTTCACCACTCCATGTATGTGCCTATCGAGGACATCTACGATAAGTCTCTCAATAAACTCATATTGCATATCCTCAAACACTGGTTTGATCACCCATTGTTTACTTCTTTTAGTGAAGGCCTTATTGTAGCGAAGCGTCCCTAAAGTTCCGGTCGTCCTACTTTGTTGACGGCCAACATTATGGTTATGTGCCAAGACCGCTAGAAGAGTCCGATTTATCATGCCTTCCATGCCAAAATGCAATCTTTTGGGCCTGTACTTTAGGCACATATTGTGGAACACCTCCAAATCTCCTGTGTGGCAGAATTCCGTGAGTCCCCTCAAATCTCTTGTTATAGTTTTATCAAATACAATCTTTTCAATGGCCTTGTGAGTGGGTGATGAAGGAATCAACCACTTCTTCTTCCGTGCCTCCTCTGTGGACAAATGGCCATGTTCACATTTGTGGAAATGCTCATTTGTCGACCATCGATGTACGTTGCTACAGTGCAACATTACTGACCGCCATTTTTCCAGTAGAATTTCCAACGACCCTTCACATGTTTTTGAGCTCCACCAAAGATGGTTGCTGATTGACTTGGACCACTGTGAAATACCTTGCATATCTTTTTTTTTTCCTGCAGCCGACAATTTTTTATTGATTGTTTTTGCAAGATGCCATACGTCAAATTGGTGATTTATATTTTTGTACTCTTCTCTCATTGTCTTGGCAATTGAAACGTGTCTGTCCGTGGCTATCAGGTCGATCACCATTCCCCGCGATTGTAGTTCTTGCAATGATGCTACAAAGCCAACTTTCTCCATGGCCACTGAGGATGTACTTTGTGACACCTGCACGACCACCGAACTCACAATTTTCTTACTTTCCATGTCCTGAAAGTGGTAGGTGCAGTACTTGGCTGAAAATCCTGGGCTGTCGCACTGTCCATCACCGGCTAGCCTGAAGCGTTTGCCCGCGAATGTACTTTCCATTGACATTTTTTCCATTCTCCAAGCTTCGCTGATGGCTGGAAATAGATAATCGGTTTGGTATTTGTAGAACTGACTTTTCGCAATGAAATGGATTCCCACAAACTGAAAGAAATACTGTAACTTTTTAAAACTTGAACCACTAAAAAGTGCGGCCGCTGCACAAAGTAGATTGCCTGCTGGCAGTTGCCCCAGCATGGGTTGTGCAGACCATGCGAACGGATGATATTGTGTACAGGTGGCATGTATTTTAAGGTTAGTGCCTCGAATTGCACGAGTCACATTAATCAATGGCTCCCCACATACTTCCCCACCAACCCAATGCCCACATTTCATCATCATAATAATATCCATCAAACAGCTATCGAATACAATGAATTTGGCCTCTTTCCTTATACTGTCACTCTGCATCCCAGCTGGTTCGGCCTGTAACGTTGAGGACATGTCACTCGCATGAAAGGTACAATCTCTGATATCGTCTTCCGCTATGCTGAGTGATATTGATGGTGTTTCATTGTCGTCCACTTCATTCTCTTCCATTGCAACATCTGTTCCTTGTCCGGAGATGGGAGAAAAAAACAATGTCTTCAACTTTCGCGCGCTCTTATTTTTTGCGGGTGTGGATTCTGTGAATTGATCTCCGACTGCATCCAAACTACCAGGAGGACATTCACTATCAATGGCTGGTGGTGGTATAGCTCCGTTGTCAATCACTTCATATTCTTCCCATTGGCACGATGCATCTCCAGTCTCAAGTCCCTGCCAAAAGGTTTGACAAGCAACATCTCTCGTTCGCTTCACTGTCTGTGTAGATCTAGTTCTTACACCCACTCGCAACTAGAGGACAGATTAGAAAAGGGATGTTCAGTTTAAACACAACTTACAGTATTGAACTATTGACAGTGAAAGACAACATAATATAGTGAACAGGACACTAACCTTCTTTTGCTTTCTTTTCTTTGAAACTTTCTTTCCTCGAACTTCAACATCTGGACGCTGTTGCTCCGACTCGTGTGTGCATGTCTCCACTTCCTCTCGCGCTGCAACGACTATATTTTCATGATAAGCACATCCATCACTCACTGAGGCTCCACCGACTCCCTGAAACATAGAACTTTCATTAGTATGTATAATAATATTGAAAACACAAAATGTACTTGGGGACCAATACCCATACGTACATCTCAATAGCAAAACACGAATGAACGCATTGTGTAGAACATTCAAACGACAATAGTTCACGCATTGTTGATCTAGTTAGATTGAACTGTCAAGATCCATACCTCGGGCTCCGCATAGACTTCCATTGATGATATTATTGAAGATGACGCTTCAGAAACTCCCTGAAACACAGTAATTGCATTAGTATGGTTTTCTATTTTGTTTAAAAGAACATAAGCTTTCTGCAGGCGTCAACGGCTCATCTAAATAGACCTGCACAAATGATCAGTTGTCTAAAATAAATAATGGATATCTAAATATGATTCGATTTGCTCCATCGTTGGAAGTGTCACCACCCAGAGATCTGCATCAACTACTAGGGGTGATGTTCTTGTTGAAGAAGCTCCGTCAGCTCCCTGAAACATAGTACTTGCGTTAATAAAGAAGGAAGTATAGCGGATGTAATCACGTCATTTGATCTCGCATGATTGATCTGTCAGTATCCATACCTCGAAATGCATAAGAACATCAAGGGACGCTGTAACTGCGGTGCACACTTCTGCAAGCTGTTGCGCCGACCCGTAACTGCATGCTCCCCCTTCTTCTTGGACTAATGCTCCATCGACTCCCTGAAACATAGGACTTTCATTAGTAATGAACACAATATTGAAAAAAGAAGACACATAGGAGGGCGACGACAGAAGGACATACCAATGGCTAAAAACGAAAGAAACATTGTGTGTAACAATCACGCTACAAGAATGCAAGATCTGATGATCTCCATCGATGGAACTGTCCGGAAACGTACCTCGAGCATCTGAGTGACATCTACGGTTGTCGTCAATGCGTTGGACTCCTCAGCATCTCCCTGAAAGACAGTACTTGCATTATTTTGGATAACAATAATTATAACTGAAAACAAAGACTAGAGGACGAGTACTGTGGTGTACCATTAGGTAAAATAATTACACGATCAATTAAAACTATTGATTTACATGCCTAAAACAAGTCAGTGTCAGAATAGCTAAGTAAGATTACCCGATAGGCGCTTGAAGTGGCTGATGACTGCAATAAAGACACGGATGGAGAATCTTCCGCCTTCATATTGAGTGGATACATAAATGGGGAAATTATTGTTAGCTAATGCTACACACTACCGCAAGGCCAAGAGACAAATACGTAAACTTGACTCACCAGTGGAGGGATGTGGACGAATAGAGTGGGAATAGCGGTTGAGAGCAATTTTCGCCTCGCTCGCGGTGTTTTCTTCTTTATTAGCAATGATGTGGAGTACATGTCTGGGCTAAAGTGCCTGCTGCAGATGCGGTATCGATCACCCCTCTTGTCCGCAAAGACTTCAAGGACTCTACTTTCTAGCTCAGAGGCTGGATATCCGCAATATCGGACCCATTCTCTTATCTGATCTATTGTCTTAGGGAAAACATGCATTATAGTATCTTCAGATTTGTTATGGGTCTTCGAAGGGCAACCGCCAATGGAACAGGCAGGCATTATGGAAAGTTCTGAAAAGTAAAGATCAACAATTCTCTATGAATACCAATGTGTTAAAACATTAAATGACACATAAAAGGTTCAATGCAAGGTCCGTTTTGGTTCTTGGAACTATACACGTTATTCACATGCGGATAAGTATTTCAATAACTTTCAAAAAATAGAAAAAGTAATTTGACTAAACTCAGAACATGTGACTAGTTCCTTGCATGTACTGTCGTGAACGAAAAGAAAACATGGATGCAATTTGATGACTACTAGCAAATAGATATAAATTAAAAAATTGGACGCAAAATGATTATGGTACATGGACTTACCTTGACGAACAAACAGTTAGATGCAGGGATCAGAGTAGTTTCTTGTCGTAGAACAGGGAGCAGTTCACAGGTTGCAAACTGACGAGTTTGCTCAAAGTGGTCACGGAAGTTCACAGAGACGAAGAGCAGATAACCAGCACCTTCATGGGTTGACTAGCAAAGCGCAAAGAAGTTCTCATTAGAAATATGAAGTGGGTTATAAAGAATTCGAAACAGGGGTGTGTTTGTGAATGAATGACGTGTATATGTCGTGGCATTATGCGGTCTGCAGGGGGCCGTCCAGCGTGAGGGGGGATGCTTGGCAGGAGACACAGGGTCTGGAGGTAGACATGGGAACAACAAACCCATGCTCTATAGACCACTTTGAAGTGTACATGGTCTTTGGCACCTCTTGGCCTTTATCGCTCCCTGACAGCTCCACTTGCCAGCAGCGCAAGTACCCCGGTGCGAACTGCCTTTGATAGGGCGGGGGGTGGATCGGGGCGGTGGTCGTGCAGACAAGACACAGGAAGACTCGTGAATGGAGACACACTTATGTGGATTGCAGGGGGCCGTCCAGCGTGAGGGGGGATGCTTGGCAGGAGACACGGGGTCTGGAGGTAGACATGGGAACAACAACCCATGCTCTATAGACCACTTTGAAGTGTACATGGTCTTTGGCACCTCTTGGCCTTTATCGCTCCCTGACAGCTCCACTTGCCAGCACAAGTACCCCGGTGCGAACTGCCTTTGATAGGGCGGGGGGTGGATTGGGGCGGTGGTCGTGCAGACAAGACACAGGAAGACTCGTGAATGGAGACACACTTATGTGGATTGCAGGGGGCCGTCCAGCGTGAGGGGGGATGCTTGGCAGGAGACACGGGGTCTGGAGGTAGACATGGGAACAACAACCCATGCTCTATAGACCACTTTGAAGTGTACATGGTCTTTGGCACCTCTTGGCCTTTATCGCTCCCTGACAGCTCCACTTGCCAGCACAAGTACCCCGGTGCGAACTGCCTTTGATAGGGCGGGGGGGTGGATCGGGGCGGTGGTCGTGCAGACAAGACCCGTTTGCCGCAGGGCCTCACCAAGGAGAGGCCATCTAACTGAATGTAAGAGGATGGCTGCAGGATCTACTACATGGAAGGCAGGGGGGTGAGTTTATAAATACCTCACCCTCCCAGGAGAATATATGGGGGTCATCTCTGTACCCGGTGCCCAAAAAGAGGATTTATTATGATCAACCATATTTATTATTTACCTATAACCATGTTTTGTATCAATAAAATCCAACAGCTTTTTATTGCCAACGCTTGATGCCAACCCACAAAATAATATATGTATGACTGCTGCATATATGGGTTCAACGGTTATGTGGATTGAAGGTGTGCGGCCAGCGTGAGGGAGGATGCTGGCCGGAGACATGTGGTGTGACAAGACAAGGCACTGGAAGGCTATTCAACGGAGACACACTAGATTCATTTAAAAAATCAAAACAACCATTGTTAAAATATATGTTGGGCTTTATTTTAGATTTTAGTTAAACATAAATAATAAACATTACACATTGTAAAGTTGAGGTTGCAGCACATCGAGGGAAAATCCGCGGTATTGTCCACTGTCACTGGGGAAATGTTGTCTAATGGCAAGTACCGCACAGGCAGGTATTACTCTCCGAACGCGGTGTCCGAGCCTCCCGTGAAGCCACCAAGTGAAGCAACGATAGGCCACCAGCCTGTACCACCTGTGAAAAAAAAAGATGCAAACTGTATTAAACTGACCAAACTTTCTTATCAATGTCGATTCAGGTAACACATGTCATTTTTCTTAGAAAAAAATTATATCTAGATAATGCACTATATGGAACCAATTTACATGCGTTCGAATGATATGTAAATGTAATTTTATATGTGGGAGACGACCATGAAATAGTGGTGGCATCACTGACATCACAAACAGAGTATACTTACTCGTTACTCGGATTACGCGGACGAACAGTGCCACGAAGTTCGTGCATAAGCACCATCATCATCCTCAACACTGTCCGTGAGAGGCAGGCTTCCCTGAACTCTGGCAGCTCGGTGATGCATTGCGGACTTTGCTCGCCTTCCTGCAGACTTTGCTCGCTTTCCGAAATGTAGGCCAAGCACCCGGAATTTTCACGGCAGCAGCAGTTCTCCTCCTCAGTTGGCATTAGCTCGCACCGATTGCACGTGCACCAGGTGGAGACGCCGTCCATGCGACATGGTCCAGGCTCTTCATCCGTTGACTGGTCCTCCCAACTGCCGTCCGAATCCCCATCGTTTTCGCGTGCTTGCCTTTCCAGTAGTTCCTCCTCGGTGTACTCGGGCTCGTACATATACGGCATTATTGTGGCCATTGTGCGGTAAAGATAGTAAAATAATTTACAGAGATGGTACAGGTGTTCACACGGGCTACAAGCGGCGAAGGTAGCTGACCAGAGCACTGAAACGAGTCACAGAATACTCAAAGTAACACAGAGAGAGGAATGGAATCGAAAATCTGCTGCTGTATGTTGTGAAACGGTCTGTTTATACTTATTGGGGAAAGAGGCGTCCTGCCATTTCCATGGCAACACGTCAATAGCTGAGGCGCAGCGATTGTTGACACGAGACGTGCTTGAAATGGGCAGTACGCGTCTGCTGATGTCAGGCTCAGGGGCGGGGGATTTGATTTAGTGCCGCAAAGGCAGGTGAGCCAGGTCGATGCGGCAGAATGATAGGATTATCACAAAATGGAGGCTGATTTCGAGTGCGATAATGGGCGAAAAGTCGGGTAAGGTCCATAGGAAAGTTTCCTACGATCTACCGATTTATGCTTACAAACACATGGCCGACCCGTAGGGACAATAAAAAAAAAGTCCCGGAACTATCCTTTAAAGACATTGTTCTATGATCGTCTATCATGACATCCCCTGATCTAGCCTCAGTTCCCTTTAACAGAGAACTTTGAGTATTTTCTTGAGTTCTATACATTCCTCTATCACTCATTTGCCTATATAGGTTCCCAAGCCTCTGCTTTATGTATTCTGCATCCTGCCCACCAGTCCATGCTGATCATGGCATTCCATGCAGCTCCCTTTGGGGCTGTTGTGACCCTCTTTCTTCTTCCTATCGTTCTTACGTTTCTGTGGGTACTATGCTCTTATAGCATAAATATTCAATCTTGTCATCTGTTAATCCCCTGCTCCGATTCATTTCTTCCTCTCTTCTCCTCTTTTCCCTTAACTCTTCTTCCTCTCGCCTTCTTTGCAACCTACGTACATTCAATCTTTGGGCTTCTGACTCTTTTTGTTTCTCTTCTACTAATCTTTCATTCTCTTTTCTGATCTCACATTATTTTCATTCCTCCCTTTGCTTATACCCTTTGTCCATTTCTTCTTTATATAATCTCTCTTCTTCTTTCTCTCTCTTCTCTTCTCTTTCTCAAACTCCATTAATGCCTTTTTCGTCTAGTTTATGCAGTATTTGTCCTCCCATCCATTTGTTCTGTACTATTGTCATACTCTTAGCTGTATCCTTTGTTCCCTTCTGTCTTTCTGCCTTTTCCTCTATTTCCGTCTGTCCTTTCTCTCATCACGCTGTTTGTCTTCATCACGTGTTAATATATATGTGCGTTCTCGATTCCCAATCTCTATTCCCTTTCCTTTGACTCCATTTGTGCCTTGCACCCATCTGTCGAAATAGCTTTCATGATCCTCGGCCAAGGTACACCCTTATTCTGCATGTGAAAACAGCTTCTTCACTAGTTCTTCATTTTGCAATCCTGGGCACGTATTTTGAGGTAACAGGGATGATTCTTAACACAGGCCATTGTCCATTTTCTTCCAAAGGCCGTCCTAAAGGCTGAATGTATACCTCTTTTTAGCAAGGTTCTATGTATCTTTTCTACCTTGGGTTACAGAGCATATTTACAGTTATTTGTCAGCATGTTATTTCATCTTCTTATATTTACAATTACTTTGACTTTAGGTACATGTTTCTCTTTGTGCTTCAGTTACATAATCCATTTAAGTATTTTCATATAGTTTCAGCATAGGTTCATACATCTCCTTTATCACATCATTCTGTCATCTTCAGACTTTGTTTAGAGTTTATCCATTTTACTCGTAATCACATCCTGACGGTTTATAGTCATAATGTCTTAAAACATAATGTCGAAAGTCAAAAAGTCGAAAACATAATGTCGAAAAAAAATGATGTGAATGTCTTTTTTACTTTGTTTTTTGTTCTAAATGGGTGGGTTCGTCCCCCAACCCCTCTTTTTTATGTTTTAACCTTTTTTTTACATGCAGAACCCAAAAAAACATATAAATAAAAAAATAAAGCATTCAATTATTTTTTTTCGACATTATGTTTTTGACTTTTTTGTAATTCGACATAATTCTTTCGACATTATGACTGCACACCCATCCTGACATCTTGGTCGGGCACCCTTCCTGGTAGCATTCCTGGCACTGTCTCAACAGTCAACATGAGGGTATCTTCTGAATGGCTGTCTGAATGCATATTTATTTTATTTTTGTATTTGTAGCACGCACTACAGCCTACAGGCATCGTGGTGCTATAAGGAGACTTAAGAAGGCTTGCTTGAGGGTTACAATAAGCAGCCCAAGAATAAAAGCTTAGATACAGTTAGATAGGTTACAGTTGTAAGTATGGTTACATTACATAGTATCGTATATAGCATAGCAAGGTGTGTCATATCCATCCAATATCATCTTTCATACAATCAACGCAGTATGGATATGTCACATAAACACATGCATGGGTTCCCAACTGTAGCTCTTCGTCTGATACTCCAATAGGACAGTGGTGAGGGGGTGGGGATCAGAGGAGAGACATCCACTTGCTCCTCTACACAGCTAACGTGTTCCCATCTGTACCAACCACAAAGAACACAGAACCTTTTGAAAATCGTGCACAGGTGACAGGGTGTACAGTCTTTCCATTGAAGAAACATCCATAGACTCCTTTTCCGTTGAAATGTATTGATTGAAATGCCTTTCCATCAAAATGAATATTCATTGCATTTTTTTCATAGATTTTTAAGAAATAAACAATAAACAAAACTTGGGTTTGGTGTGTTTAGGCGGACCCCCTCAATTAAAAAATAAACACCACACAAGTTAGAGCGAGCTATTCAGTGCTGAAATACATTGTGACTGTATTGAAGCAATTTCAGCACTGGACAGCTCCCTCTGACTTGTGTAGTATTAGTGACTGTGGACTTTTATTTTATTGGAGGGTTAGGGGAGACCCCGTCAATAAAAAATTAAATTAAAGTGTTAAGTGCCCTCGCTGACACTGCACAAGTTAGAGGGAGCTGTCCAGTGCTAGATTAGATTAGTACTTTTTGTACTCGACTTCAGTACTGTAACGTTATGTTTCAGCGATTTTCCATGCTTAAAATGTAAAGTGTTTATATAACGAAAACCTATTCGATGAAAGGGTTTTGATGCATAAACACTTTACACTTTATGTATGGCAATTTCGATGAAACATCTTTCAATAAAAAAGATTTGATGGAACAAATCATCGATAGAAACATTTCAATGGAAAGACATGTAACCAAGTAACAGGTACGGCTGACCTGCATCCACCAACACTGCAGGTTTCAACATCTGCTTTCCTGCTATCTGATTAACACACCCTGACAGAGCTATGTTCAGAGGCTAACCCTATTGCCAGAAGGGTGCATTATAAGACTATTTATCTTTACACTGTGCTTTTTTCTTGTTTTGGCTGAGCAGTGGCACATGTGTTGCTTGGTCTGAAAGAATATCTTCAAGGAGAAGAATTCCTTCTTTCAGGGCTTGATGGATCCTGGATTTGTAACACAGATCTCCAGTCTCTGGTTTGATAATTTGCATCATACTCCACTTGCCAGGGCCTAACCTCCACACCAGAGGCAGTCAGAATGCACTACTAGGCTGTGGCAGGCTTAACAGCAGATAGTACGTTACCTAATGCAAAGCTCCAGAGAGAGTTGGATATCTGCACTTAATGGTAAGAGAAACCTCTACCATTGAATAGCTGGAAGGTTTGCTATTAGCAAAATTGTTGTGGGCCTACCCCAAAATATCTCGGAACAAACTTGTTCTGTGACTGGTACGTGTAAATGTTTAACATATGTCATCAATCTTCCCTGCACAGTTTTGTCACTAAAACAACAAGCTTTTACACTTGCAATATAGTACCTCTGAGCACTAATAAAGTAGGGACAAAGTGTGGCATATCAATTGCAGTCACACTGCAGGGCTGAGGGTTGAGAAGTGTTTTTCTGGATCAGAGAGCGAAGCACCTGACTACGGGAGGAGGAGCAAACCTACAAAAGGATACCGGGGCACTTAGCATCAGCATGAAGTGTGGTGCGCCATGTGCAGTCACACTTCAGAGCTGAGTGGTTGAGAAGTGTTTTTAGGGATCCGTGAGCGAAGCACCTGGCTATGGGAGAAGGAGCCAATCTACAAAAGGACGCTGGGGCACACAGGGATGTCATTTCACCAAAATGCCAGGGGTAGCGGAAGTGACATCACACGACCCTTGATCCTTAATGACATCACAGGAAGTGATGTAATTTGACCCCACCCCGAAGTGATATCCCGGGAAGGGATGGGACACAACCTTTCACCCGTTGACAAAACATGAAGTGGCATCACATAGCATTGTACACTATGAAGAATATGGTTACAATATCACTATAATGTGATGTATACATTTCATACAAGAATGTATCGCCATATGTATCGTTTAGATCTGTGTGTATTGGCCCATTTTACCAGATTACTGTGAATGCAAGCAGACGTCCATGACCAAATGATAATGATGTGTTATTATAAAGCATTTATGCGTAAGCACTTTATATAGAAAAGAATATACACCCAATGTGACCCAACCTGTGTTGGTACTCATTTATCAACCTCAGAAGGATGAAAGGCTGAGTTGAGGTGTTTAAGAACAGACTAAATCAGTGACTCACCCCCTGAAGTGTGCCTGAAATAAACCCTTAATGAGTCTAGTAATTATTGTATAGAATTCCAGAAAGACACATTATTTGGTATTCCTATTCTTTCTTATTTGGGTCAATGCTGAAAGTGTTAGACTTGTGGCACTCCTGTTCTTATTTTTTTTTTTTTAAAGGGCCTGAAAAAGAAAGCCAGGCACTCCAGAAGTAAAGAGCCACATGGCGCTGGCCACAGCCCAGGAGATTGCATTACAAAAAAAAAAAAATAATAAAAATAAAAATTTGTAGATGTCAGAGGTCGCAAGATAGACCACAGAGGTCGCAATGGAGACCTCAGAGGTCGCAGTTGCGACCTGTGGCGACCCCTAAATGACATCCCTGGGGGCAAATAGCACCAGCGCTAAGTGCCAAGGGACAAGGCTGCTGTATGTGGGTTAATTAACACTTGTGGAATGCCCAAAGCCGACCAGTGAGTGACTCTGTGGGATTTGACAGTGCCCTTTCTACACTGCCACACCATGATTTTCACTTGCTGTAGGCCAGCACTAATGAGAAATGCTAATGAGGGGAGCTGAGTTCGTGGAGCAGTCTGCAGCAGTCTTGCAGCCCATCTGCCTCTTTTTGCATAAGTAGCCTTTATCAGCCCAATCCTACTGCGGAGCGGTGAGCGGAGTTCGGGAGCTGAGTTCGTGGAGCAGTCTGCAGCAGTCTTGCAGCCCATCTGCCTCTTTTTGTGGAAGTAGCCTTTATCAGCCCAATCCTACCATGGAGCGGTGAGCGGAGTTCGGGAGCTGAGCTCGTGGAGCAGTCTTACCGATACCAGCGAGGTCTCTCGCCCGGTGCCAGTAACACCAGTCGCGACGTCTGACGACTCTTGTGCGGTCGGGTCTGAGCCGGAGCAACCTTGAGGAACCATCGCGGGTGTAATCCAGGAGGAGAGGCCCACTGAGTTTGTCAAACTGACAGAAGAGCCTCTCTTTACCCCACCCGCAACCGCGAGCAATTCTCCACCCGCCTCCTTGGCGAGCGACCTCGACGCAGGAGCTGTCGGAGGACGGCCCCTGTCCGAGTCGGATCAGAATGCCATAGGCGGAGCGGGGAAAAGTGAACCCACCAAAGTACTGCTCTCACAAAATGGTGAAAACAGTCCGGAGTCCACAAAAGAAGCCGGGGAACAGGGGCCACTCCCCATGGGAGGCAGTGGGGGAACAGCCCACCCCACTGCGCCCCCCCCTCTGGCAAAACAAGCAAGAGAGGAAGGAGGGGCAACGATCTCAAGCCCACAGAGACCCATAGAGTTCATAGCGGCCGGCAAAATGAGGGAAAAAACTGTTAACCCAGTCCTGAAACTCCACAACATCGACCAGCCTCGAACGGGCAAAACAACAAAGGCACTGTTGCACCGGCCGGAAAAAGCCAAAGACACCTCCATACCGCCTACACAGCAACAGAAGCCTTCGACCACCACGCAGACTAATCCAAAAACGAGTGTTAATGAGCAGGTCTCTAACACACCCAATAACTGCGTGGCCACAAGCCCGACGATAGAAGAAATTTCCGACCCAGAGTCAGCCTACGATTCGGAAAACTCTGGAAACAACTTTGAGGAAGGACAGCCAAAGTCAACACTAAAAGCATCAAAGAAAAAAACCAATAAGAAAATTAAAACAAAAAAAGACGTAAAACAACCACTACAAAAAAAAACTAGTACCCAAAAAAGGGTTGGGAAAGCTTGCAAACAAATCAAAACAGGTCACAAAGGAGTACGAACTTGTCAAAGTTATCAATAGAAGGAGAAAACTCAACAACACCCTACCAAACCCCCTTCTTTCATGCCCCTTAAAGGCCTTCTTCACACAACAATACAAAAGGAAACTAACCTCAGAGCTCGAAGTCTCCGACGCGGAGATGCTGGAAATAGCACACGATCTGCCCCCAGGCAGCAAGCAGAAAACTACTGACTCAATTTGGACCCAATAAAGTGAATCAGCCAGAAAACCCGCCGCTCCTCAGGCAACTCTGGAAAAAACAAACGACAACTTAGATTTAACTCAACCACAAATAACAGCACAACCTCTACTCGAAAACTTCCCAGAGAAAGAAAAAAGTAACGAACACGATCACCCCACCGCAAAGCTCTAAAGACGATGAAGACCTAAACCTATCAACAGGAGTGAAAGAGCAAAGATATGCATGGACCAAACCACATTTAGAGATAGGTTTACTAAAGACGCTGCCAGCAACGACTACGGAAGGCGAGGCGCGCCAACATGGCTTTGAATTACCTAAACAAAGACTCTCCAAAATCCTAAAAACAGCAGACCACGATTAAAGTGCTTCAACCGAACACCCAAACCAAGATCCTTTAATTCCACAAAAAAGGTTCGACAATACTTATTCTATGCCAAAAAACCGCCGCCTCAGCGACATAACAGCAGGAATTCAGAAAGCCACCCCGAACGACAAGCCGGACATGATCACAATCATGTCAGCAATGTCAGTAGTACTAGCACCCTTCCGCAAATTGTACGAGGCAATAAAAGAAGATATTCGAGACAATACGGCAATCTTGACAAACATGATTACGAAAATTGCCCACGTTGAGAGTTACCTAACGGCGATTGAAGATCAGAAAAACAGGCAAACACAAACACGAAATACAAGAATCGAAGAATTGGAGAAAAGGATTGCCAACTTGGAACGGCTTTCCAATGTTCAACACATTATACTGGACAGGCCATCAATGACCCAGTTGGTTCACAAACAGCTGTTAGATGAAACTAATATATCCTGCCAGAATTTAGCGTTGGAACAAAGCCAAACCAAAGCAGTTCAGAACAAAAACATTGACTTGGAAAAAACAAGGACTAAAAGGGCACACTCGGTATCAACACCCAAAGAACCGATAGTACTTCCGACCGAGTCCCAAACAGAAGAAATAATAATTATAAGTTCCCCACGAACCAAAGAAGATTTTATGTTAGACAAAGTCCTAATGAACTTATCTCAACATATGAATGTTTCAATCAATACAGAAGATGATTTTACCCCACAGAGAACAACCGAAAGGACGCCCAAGAGGGACGATCTCACCAAAAAACTGAAAGAGATCCCCCACCTCGAAACAAACAGAGGAGAACGTCAAGAACAGCATCATGCTAACACACCTAGGGTAAAAAAACAAGATGCACATAAGGAACAAGAAAAATCAAAGACTAGATGGAGAAGTAGGACCGATGTCCATCATCAAAACATAAAGGGAGCGACCCGTCTCTTTAAACTTGAACAACAAGAAAGAGAAAAAGATTATCTCATCCGAAACCGTTCGACCGTAATTCAACTAATGAGAAAAACTAAATCCCTAAGGAAGATCGGAACAGAAGACTTAAAGCGTGTTGAACCTTACCACAGTGGAAATTTAGCCAAAGCATATTTACACGTTAAAGCTGAAGCCATTGAAAACATTGACTACCTAGCTTTCAAAGAAATCAAACAGAATGGCTTCCTCTTAACGGAATTAAAATCCTCAGATAAAAAAGAAGAGAGAGAAAAACCAAACTGGGGATCACAAGAAAAAACAAGGTATATAACCTTGCCAAATAAAAGGTATAACTCCACCAACACGACGAGTTACCAAGACTATCACACGAGTCACTCAATCCCAACTAAAAGACATGAACAGCAGGAGCACAAACACAAAGAATTAACTGGACACTCAGAAACATGAAGGAAAACAAGAAAACTGGCAGAAACAGATGAAGACAGCCATCCAGGAAATACATGGTCCTGTCTACTTAAACTAGAACAAATAGACCCAAAGAAGGACCACGTTCCTCTCAACCGCCCGACGATACTTCAGATAATGAACAGATCTGAAACGTTAAGGCACTTGAAATCAGAAGATATCAAACTAGTAGAACCATACCACAGCAACAAAAGAGCCAAAGCTTTTATCCATATAGAATCAGAAAGCGGGAAAAAAGTATATCACCACGCTTTTCAAGAACTAAAAGACATGGGCTTCCATCTGACAGAAATAAAGAAACAGGGAAGAAATAAAGACGAAAAGCATCCGGCCCTCACAAATGGTCAGGAAACAATCCTCAACCATCCTGTCCAGCTTCAAGACAAAAGCCCGAGAAACGACGAGCACCATTACCGTTCACGAGAGGACTCATCAGTAAAGCCAGACGAGAGTAAACGTACAAAAAAACCATTTGAATTGGGCAAACCACGAGGCCCCTGGAATTGGCTGAGATCAACGTGGAACATGAACAGCAAAAAATAGCAACGACCCGGGCCAGCCCTCTCAGACTGCCACGTCTCAAACGTTAAAGAGGCCCACAAAAGAAGTTTTCTGCCTGGGATCGTGGAACACACGAGGCCACGCACACCTTACTCAGAGGAGCGACGTGAACCTTGGCAATTTTGACATAATATGCTTATAAGAGACATGGTTGATGGCTAAACCAACACTCGACGGCTTCAGAGTACAAATCTTGCCAGCAGTGAAAGGTCTGTTGGGAAGACTATCAGCGGGCCTATTGACGGCATTCAAAATAGGTTTGAGCCTGGAAGAACCAAGGAAGTGGAAGGATGCATATGAAATGCTGGTGTCTTTGACCACTTGGTCCCGACAGGACATCAAACACGGCAGAGGTCTCGCAAAAAAGTTAGCCATCATCAACTGTTACTGGAATCCACAGCGTATGTCAACCGAAACGTTTTGCTCAAACATGGGCAACACGATTGACCAGCTCTATGAGGACTTCGAAGACATTGAAATCATAATCTGCTGAGACCTTAACGCAAACTGCAGCAACCTCCAAAAGTCAAATCCCCCTACTGATAAACATTCTACAATATCAGACGCCACCAGGAACAGAGGGAAAGCTTGGCAGGAGCTAATTGCAGGAAGAGATATTCAAAACATTGACATCCTGTTCCCGAACCAAATAAATATCCCAACCTGGGAGCGCGGAACGTCGAGCACTACACTAGACCACATCTGTATTCCGTTGGGTCTAATTGAATTCATAACAAGGTTCCGAGTTGAAAGAACCAACAATAGCGACCACAATCTGATCACATGCTCTTGGCAGGGATCGAGACCAGCAAAACTGATATACCCTTTAGAAACAGAAGTTAGCAGCCAGAGTTCTCGACTAAGGCTAACGGAAAACGACATTCTGAAAATCAGGTTTGCATGGGAGAAGAAAGTTTGGTCCGACAAGCAGAAAAACATAAGAGAAAGACCGGACTAGACACCGCTCCTATTGCCATACAAAAAACCTTGGGGAAAAAACCATAAAATAGCCCAGCCATCCCACGCCTTTAACGAACAAGTGGTCAAACAAAGAAAAATGAGTCGCCGTCTGAATAGAAGAGCAAAAAAATTGAACAGCATAGAAGACTGGGAGATCTGGCAGCGGGAGATGAAAAGGTACCGCAACTGGCTAAGACAACACAAGGCACTCCAATACCAACAAGACGCAGAGGATATGATGAAAAGACTTGCATTGAAAAAATCAAGTGAATTCTGGTCATTGATAAAAAAGTCGGCTCATTCACAGACCTCTCAATTGTGTAACGCAGTTGATGAGAAGAAATGGATATCCTACATAACTTGGAATTCAAAGAGGCCAAAAAACCATCACCGCCAAAACAAACAAACACAAACTTAAGCTGGGTAAATTTAACTAATCAAGAAGACATAGAAGCAAAAATCAAGAAATTAAAGTCTTCCAGAGCACCCGGCCCCGATGGCCTGACAAACGTAACACTGAAGCAATTTCCCGACCAATGGTCCGTGGTGATTAGCAAAATCTTTGCCGAATGCGAGAACAAAAAGCAAATTCCAGATTCCTGGCTGAAAGCAGTATTCGTGCCATTTTACAAAAAGGGTTGCCGCGAAGATCCGGCCAACTACAGGCCTATCACCTTACTGGACGTCATTGGCAAGATTTATGCTTCCCTTCTCCTGGATCATTTCAAAGTGTGGGAAAAAAGCGGCCCATCGAAAGACAATCTCCAAACGGGTTTTCAAAGAAACGGATCCACCTCGCTTAACATCATGATTATTAATATCCTAAAGGCCAAGGTAAAGGAAGGGGCTCCAAAGATCCACCTAGCCTTTATTGACCTATCCAAGGTTTTCGACAAAATTGACCGCAACACTCTGCGGGCCAAATTACAGGCTTGGAACTGCCCTCAACCAGTTTTGGATCCGATTAAAGCACTTCACTCAGAAAACACCGTAAGAGTGAAACACAGCCGACAAGGAACTGTATCGGAAGAGATTAAGGTAACACGTGGGGTCAAACAAGGCTGCCCCCTGGAACCAGCCCTTTTCATCTCTTTCCTAGGTGCTTCCCGCCTAAAATAGGAAATTCAACCATACCGAGACTCCTATACGCAGGCCATAATTGGTCTACAGCGAAAACTGAACAACTTGGCCAATTACATTGCCCAGAACTGCCTCGTCATCAACAAAAACAAAACCAAAGTTTTGACGATCGAGAAAGCGCCAAACAAAAAATCGAAGAAACCAGCATGGTTCTTGGAAAACGTCAAAATCGAATCAGTAAAATCCATCAGATATTTGGGAGTTGACCTGGACAGTTCAAATACATCCTTGATGATGCAAAAGACCCTATGGGACAAAGCAAAAAGACTAACAGCACAAATGCGTCTCATCGATAAAAAGTTTCGCAAGTTTTCCCTGACTCCTGCCATAAACTTCTACAAGGGTAAAGTGGCCCCTGCCCTGATCTACGGAATGGAAGTCTCGCTCTCCATCCCAGCCAACATTTGGACCAGATTAGAAGGCCTAATTTGGAAAGCAGTGTTGGGAGTTCCCAAATCAACGTCAATGGTGGTAATCAGAAGGGAGCTAGGCCTAGTATCTCTCGAATCCATGGTTGACCAAGCCACCATGAATTTCTTTAGGAAATCTATCTTAGAAGAGTCCCTGCCAGCCTTCAACATTATCAAAGACGAGATGGACAACGCAAAATGCGCAGCCCTGGAAAAATGGACGAATAAAAGGAGAGAGAAACTGCAGGAAATAGCGTGCTCAGTTAAAGAGCTCAAAGAAAACCCTGACAGAATCAAGCAAAAAATCGTAACGACGGATTGGATGCGAACTCTCGATCTCGCAACAAATAACAAACTCCTTACTCATCTCCCTCCGACTTTTAACAAAGCAAAATCCCCAATCAAGTACTGTAAAAAATTTCCCGACAAAAGAAAAAGAAAGCTGCTCATGAAAGCAAGACTAAACATACTTCCGACTCAGGAAATAAAAACCATCAGAGCCGCCTCTGACAACTTTGAATGTCGACTATGCAAAGAACCGGAAGTGAAAGAAACTTTGAAGCATTTAATACTTGACTGTCAAAACAACAAACATAACAGAACAACCCACCTATTACCGTTGATGGAGAATCCATGGATGTTCAAGAAAACGAGCTGTGGAACAGATTAATATCAGTGGAATCCACTAGGTGGTCGGTGGCAATGGTGAATCTAATTGAGGCAACTTTCAGACAGATCGGCGACAGAACCTCACCCACGCAGAAAATCAAGAGAGTCCAGACTATAGGGACAGAGGCAAAGTCTTGATGATCCCAGATCTGTCATCTGTCACGCAGAAGTCAAAAACATAGCGCACCTGGGAAGCACGAAATGTAGAAAAGCGACGTTCGCTAAACTAGAAAATCACTGAAGCTTTCGATAAATTTATCAGGGATCTCCTGAATAAAAAAAAGTTTTAAAAAAAGTAAAAAAAAAAAAAAGAAATGCTAATGTCAGCTCTGTTAGATAAAGCATGAGCCTGATCTTTTTTTGCTGAAATAACCCCTGAGACCTGCATAATAGTGAGGAGATTGCGGCTGAGGAACCTGTGGACCATTTACCATGCCAACTAACCAACTCCACTAAAAATGTCCCCTTCTGCATACACCTCTCAAACTCCAAACCGAACACAACCAAAACCTACAGCACAACAAACCGCACAAACTTTAATACATTGCAACAACAAAACAAAAAACACACATAGACTCGTACACGACGACTACCGACCACAAGCACCCCAGACCCCAACGGACCCACAGGGCTGAGGCCGCCAACAGCACATCACTGCTCTCTTGCACTTTTCCTGCTTCCTCCCACTAACTCAACCTCCCCTCCTCTTTCAGAGCTGCCAGAACGCCAGGGGACCACTCCGGTTGTGATAGTGCGCGGTACTAATGTCCTGTAACATTAACATTAACATCTGGTATTGGGCTTTTGAGCAACCCCTGTGCAAACTCCTAATGTAAGCTCTTTGGTGTTAGCACATTATTCATTTCTTCATGTCGTAGGGTGCTATTTGCACTGTGAAAACCTTTTGAGAATGACCAGCTCCACTCTTGGTGGCGTCTGCATATTTTGTTATAGTGGTGCAGAGAGCTGACCCGCATCTTTTTCTTCTGCCGATGAACATGACTCGAGGAAAAGGAAAGAGATTTTAATTGTGCAGCACGGAGTCTACGCCGCTGGATCACAAAGTAGCCCAGGTGTTGGGCACTGTAAATGCGATAATGTCTCCTCCACCACCGAGGCACAAAATTGCCTCCTTTTTTCAACTTTAGCTGCCTAAATGTCAGTGAAGCTCTCTTGAGAGGTGTTGGTACAGATCGTCTGGACGTAGTATATAATGTGTTGCCTGTTGACTGCAGAGATTTGCCATTAGCAGGCAGCCTTAACGCCTCCCTAGCCAATTCATCATCAATGGATGTGTGTTTGAGTTTGGAGGCTGAGATCACTGCCCTGGACCTACCGGCGACAGTGCTTCTCCCAATTTGTCCTTACAAACTCAAAATACAGCTGCTGGCACAAAGGGGCCAATTCATAGAATTCGGCGCACAAGTGGGGCACGCGGCTGGCGCACAGTGTGCGCGTGCGGTAGTCTGCGCCAGCCGCGTGCGCCGAAACACATTCAGGCGCACAGCGTATTCATGGATTCCAACATCCACAACCAGCCGTGGCACAGAGTGGCGCAGCGACCCTGCAGCAGCGTCAGTTACGCCCCCAAGAACGCCCCTTGCGCAGGGAAAAGCCATCAAAATCCCCAATCCAGCGCAAAGGGCAGCAGCAAACGCAGAGCGGGGAGCGTGTATTTCAGGGGTGTGCGGGTGTCCCCACACGCGATAGGCCTGGGTACGTGTATTACAGGGGTGCGCGAGAAAATCTACACGCGATTGGCCTGGGTACGTGGATTTCAGGGGTGCGCGAGAAATTCTACACGCGATTGGCCTGGGTACGTGTATTACAGGGGTGCGCGAGAAAATCTACACGCGATTGGGCTGGGTACGTGGATTTCAGGGGTGCGCGAGAAATTCTACACGCGATTGGCCTGGGTACATGGATTTCAGGGGTGCGCGAGAAATTCTACACGCGATTGGCCTGGGTACGTGTATTACAGGGGTGCGCGAGAAAATCTACACGCGATTGGGCTGGGTACGTGGATTTCAGGGGTGCGCGAGAAATTCTACACGCGATTGGCCTGGGTACGTGGATTTCAGGGGTGCGCGAGAAATTCTACACGCGATTGGCCTGGGTACGTGGATTTCAGGGGTGCGCGAGAAATTCTACACGCGATTGGCCTGGGTACGTGGATTTCAGGGGTGCGCGAGAAAATCTACACGCGATTGGCCTGGGTACGTGGATTTCAGGGGTGCGCGAGAAAATCTACACGCGATTGGGCTGGGTACGTGGATTTCAGGGGTGCGTGAGAAATTCTACACGCGATTGGCCTGGGTACGTGGATTTCAGGGGTGCGCGAGAAATTCTACACGCGATTGGGCTGGGTACGTGGATTTCAGGGGTGCGCGAGAAATTCTACACGCGATTGGCCTGGGTACGTGGATTTCAGGGGTGCGCGAGAAAATCTACACGCGATTGGCCTGGGTACGTGGATTTCAGGGGTGCGCGAGAAATTCTACACGCGATTGGCCTGGGTACGTGGATTTCAGGGGTGCGCGAGAAATTCTACACGCGATTGGGCTGGGTACGTGGATTTCAGGGGTGGGCGAGAAATTCTACACGCGATTGGGCTGGGTACGTGGATTTCAGGGGTGCGCGAGAAATTCTACACGCGATTGGCCTGGGTACGTGGATTTCAGGGGTGCGCGAGAAATTCTACACGCGATTGGCCTGGGTACGTGTATTACAGGGGTGCGCGAGAAAATCTACACGCGATTGGGCTGGGTACGTGGATTTCAGGGGTGCGCGAGAAATTCTACACGCGATTGGCCTGGGTACGTGGATTTCAGGGGTGCGCGAGAAATTCTACACGCGATTGGGCTGGGTACGTGGATTTCAGGGGTGCGCGAGACATTCTACACGCGATTGGCCTGGGTACGTGGATTTCAGGGGTGCGCGAGAAATTCTACACGCGATTGGCCTGGGTACGTGGATTTCAGGGGTGCGCGAGAAAATCTCCACGCGATTGGCCTGGGTACGTGTTTTTCCGGGTGTGCGGGTAGTTCCACACGCGATTAGCCTGGGTACGTGTGTTCCGGGGTGGCGTGAACTTTCACACGCGATTGATTGTAATCCACGTGTGTTCTGTCATCACGTGCAATGAGGGATACACCCTCGCACGACACGTCACAGACGCGCTCACGCGCTGAGGGCCTTTCCTCGAATTACACGCTGACGTGCAGATTTTTCACGTGCCAAATCACTCCGTATCAAGCTGGCCACGCGAATACACACGGAAGACCACGCTCCTGCCCAGAAGGCCGAATCACTGCCCCCCAGTGCCCCGAGCAGCCTCCCACGTGCCATCTGCTGCTGCCTGCCTGCCTGCCTGCCTCCTGCCACCGTGCCCTGCCATTTGGTGCCTGCACATCAGCCATCTGCAGGGGTCCAGTTGCTGTGTCGACCCCTGCTGGAACAGTAGACTCCCGACTGGGATACCATCGCTCCACAGCCCAGCCCCAGGACCAAGTTGCCCACCCACGCCTGCCTCGGGGGTCGCCATGTCGGGGCAAGCACCATCTGAGACCAGTGGCGACCCCCAGCCAGAGAGGCAGAGGGCCACCAGCTTCAGTGAGAAGGAAGTTGGTGTCCTGGTGGAGCATGTCCTGGGGCATTATGATGCCCTCTTCGGAAGACCACGCGCCAACAAGGAAGGACGGGAGAGGATCTGGGACGATGTAGTGGTTGCCATCAACGCGGAGGGGGTGGCAACCCGCGACATCAAGCACATCAAGAAGCGCTGGGAGGACTTGAGGTCCAGGACCCTCAATAAGGCCCGGCGCCTCGCGGAGGGGGGCCGGGCACGCCTGAGTGACATCGAGATGAGGGTCCTGGAACGCGTAGACCCAGCGCTCAACGCCCAGATCCTTCGGAGGCAGGTCCATCTGGAGTTGGCCGGTAAGTGGCCAAGCATTACTGTGTGAGACAGGGCATGTTGCAGTGTGCTGGTTGTCTGATACCTGCCTGTATGTGTGACATAGGCCATGTACGTATGTGTGTGTGCAGGGACATCATGGTCAGACATGTGAGTACAGTGATGTGTGAACCACATGGTTGGTGCATGTGTTCTATTGCAACATGGGGGGCTCTGTGCGGAATGGACACATGGAAGCATGGCAGTCTCTGTTCCTGGACATGGGTGGGGGTGAGGGATGGGTGCTGGTCCCATGTACATGTATGGTGCCCATGTGTGTGTGTGTCTGAACTGCGTGTCTGTGACTTGTAACTGCCATGGATGCATGACACATGTCTTTGACAATGTTCAGATTCACTGATGCAGCCTAGTCATCCTTGTATCCACTGCGTCTGTGGTGTACAAGGCCAGATGGATGGAACTACAGTGAGGTGTGTGCATGTGATGGCAAGACCCATGATGCATGTGAGTTTAAAACCAACATTGTATGAATCATGTGTCCCTTGGTCATGTATGCCAATGTCCATGGCATGCGCCATGCCTGTTACTGTATGTGTTTTGCCTGCACTGACCCATGTGTTGTGGCGGGACATGATGGAAGTGATGTATGACAGTGCCACTCATCTGCTGTTGCTTCCTGTCTAGGGGACCATTGTACAGTACCCTGATGCTTGTGTTCTATGTCTCCCTCTACACAGTGGCAAGTGAAGAAGAGGGCGGAGAAGGCGCTGTGGAGCAGAGCGGCGGGGATGCCACCACGGCTGCAGCGGAAGGGGTGGGTGAGCCCCCACAGGGGCTTGCACCGGCGGAAGACGGCGCGGAGACATCCAGGTTGGTGGTTTCCACAGAGGGGGAGGAGGCCGCTACTGAGCCACACATGGGGCCTGGTGGGGGCATCCCCGCTGGTGCAAGTGGTGCAGTCCAGGGCCAGGGGCAGGAGGCAGCACAGGTCGCCGTGGAGGTGCCTGTGCATGTCACTGTCCCTGACACTGTGACTGCACCACCATGCACCAGCAGGGATGCCCCATCCCAGGCCCGTCCGCAGGTAGGGGAGATGTCCATGTCATCTGACACTCCTCTACCTGCGGACGAGGGGACCCCTGGCCGTGTGGAGAGGGTCCTGATTGGTGTCGCGTTGCGCACGGCTGGCATTCGTGATGAGGTGCATGCTTCCCGGGAGGAGCATGCACATCATCACGAAGAGCACCGTGCGTACGTGAATCATTTGGGAGCCGCCATGGTCGGGGGTTTCCTACATGTGTGTGGCCTTCTGGCGACCCTCTCCTCCTCTGAGGAGGCTATGCGCCAGTCGTGCTCCATGCCGTCTTCCGGCCCAGATGCCACCAGGGCCCCCTGTGGACCTGCCCCGACCAACGCAGCCAGCTCGGTGGGGACCCCATCCCTGCCACAGTCGGGAGTCGAAGGTCCAGCAGGGGTGGACACACCAGCAACTGTCCCCCTGCAGATGGAGGATGTGCCGGCATCATCTGGCAGGGCACGTGCACGACGGCATCGGTGGATTCCATCAGCCTGGATGCCGTCGTGCTGGCAGAGGCAGTGGCGTCGGAGGCAGCAGCAGGCTCGACGTGGGAGGCATCATGGCTCGGGGCCATCAAGATCAGAGGGGCAGGCATCGGCCGGAGGGCAGGAGAACCCTGGGATGGCAGTGTCTTCCGTGTGGGAACAGTTGGTCCAGCGGATAGGTGCGGAGCGGCAGCTGGCGGAAGAGGAGCGGCTCACCATGGTCAGGGCGGAGTTCTCCATGCGTCGGGCGTTGAGGCGGGCTGAGTGCCTCGAGGAAGCTCGCAGGGAGTTTGAGGTGGACACGGGGTTGTCCCTGCGAGACCTCGGGGCCAGGACAGAGTCCCGCCTCCGGGACATCGACATGGAGTTCGAGGATGCCCTGGCCGGCAACATCACAGAGTGAGCCGCAGGACTTGCCCGCTGCCATTGTATATAGTTCTTTAGTTAGTTAGTGTTAGGTTTCCTTTATTTTTTAAGTTTTTTTTGGACCGCTCGGACAATGGCCACTTTTCTGTATATATTTTTAATATTAGTTAGTAGTAGTAGGTTTAATTTATGGTGTTGGGCTCATGGACCCTGGGATATTCTTGTACATAGTTTGATGTTTGGAAAACATTTGTTGGATTTATATTTGTGTTCACCATGAGGCAATGGTTTTTCCTTATTTTTCCCCATATTATTTTGCTTTGGACTACATTATTTTTTGGATTCCTTTGTTTTTTGGTTTTTCTATTTGTTCTCGGACATGGACCATTTGTTTTGTCATCCCCATTGTTGTGTGTTTTATTTCTTTACTTCATTTTCATCTTTAATACATATATTTATTACTTACATTTGTGGTATTTTCTCATTGGTTTCATGCATGTCATGATATGGGTTTTGACATTCACTTGCACCCATTGTGTATGTGTGTGTGAGGGACATGTGTTCATTTACATACTTGCCATTGGGGTTGTATCATGTAATTGCATCTACTATGTGGGTGGATGCAATCCTTGCCTGGGTGTTTGTGCTGGGTATGCTGCCCATTACTGCCATGATTGTGTTTCGTCAGGACCTGGGGGCAGGGGGACATGAGTGGGGGCCTGCTGGGGGGTGGGGGTGCAAGGGGACATGGTTGGGGGCCTGCTGGCAGGTGCCCCACAGTGCTGGGGGGTGGGGGTGCAAGGGGACATGAGTGGGACATGGTTGGGGGCCTGGTGGCAGGTGCCCCACAGTGCTGGGGGGTGGGGGTGCAAGGGGGACATGAGTGGGGGCCTGCTGGGGGGTGGGGGTGCAAGGGGACATGGTTGGGGGCCTGCTGGCAGGTGCCCCACAGTGCTGGGGGGTGGGGGTGCAAGGGGGACATGAGTGGGGGCCTGCTGGGGGGTGGGGGTGCAAGGGGACATGGTTGGGGGCCTGCTGGCAGGTGCCCCACAGTGCTGGGGGGTGGGGGTGCAAGGGGACATGAGTGGGACATGGTTGGGGGCCTGATGGCAGGTGCCCCACAGTGCTGGGGGTGGGGGTGCAAGGGGACATGAGTGGGGGCCTGCTGGCAGGGGCCCCACAGTGCTGGGGGGTGGGGGTGCAAGGGGGACATGAGTGGGGGCCTGCTGGGGGGTGGGGGTGCAAGGGGACATGGTTGGGGGCCTGCTGGCAGGTGCCCCACAGTGCTGGGGGGTGGGGGTGCAAGGGGACATGAGTGGGACATGGTTGGGGGCCTGCTGGCAGGTGCCCCACAGTGCTGGGGGGTGGGGGTGCAAGGGGACATGGGTGGGGGCCTGGTGGAGGCTGCCCCTGGTGACTGGAGGGGTGGGGGTGGTGGGAGACATGGTTGGGGGCCTGCTTGGGGTGGGGGTGCAAGGGGACATGAGTGGGGGCCTGCTGGCAGGTGCCCCACAGTGCTGGGGGGTGGGGGTGCAAGGGGACATGAGTGGGGGCCTGCTGGGGGGTGGGGGTGCAAGGGGATATGGTTGGGGGCCTGCTGGCAGGTGCCCCACAGTGCTGGGGGGTGGGGGTGCAAGGGGACATGGTTGGGGGCCTGCTGGCAGGTGCCCCACAGTGCTGGGGGGTGGGGGTGCAAGGGGACATGAGTGGGACATGGTTGGGGGCCTGCTGGCAGGTGCCCCACAGTGCTGGGGGGTGGGGGTGCAAGGGGACATGTGGCTTGGCTGGGGGGCATGCCCATGGTGGATGGGCTGCCTGCGGGACATGACCAGGGGTGCAGGGTAGTCCCCTGTGGTGTGGCTTGCCTGCAGAGGTCATGGAGGGGGTAGAGGGGAGACCTGGGAGGACCCACACTGGCAATTCACCTCTTCAACTTCCCGCACACCCACGTAATACACTGCCCCACTCGCACAGGCCCAATCGCGTGTAGGATTTCTCGCGCACCCCTGTAATACACGTACCCAGGCCAATCGCGTGTAGATTTTCTCGCGCACCCCTGAAATCCACGTACCCAGGCCAATCGCGTGTAGCATTTCTCGCGCACCCCTGAAATACACGTACCCAGGCCAATCGCGTGTAGATTTTCTCGCGCACCCCTGTAATACACGTACCCAGGCCAATCGCGTGTAGATTTTCTCGCGCACCCCTGAAATCCACGTACCCAGGCCAATCGCGTGTAGATTTTCTCACGCACCCCTGTAATACACGTACCCAGGCCAATCGCGTGTAGCATTTCTCGCACACCCCTGAAATCCACATACCCAGGCCAATCGCGTGTAGATTTTCTCGCGCACCCCTGTAATACACGTACCCAGGCCAATCGCGTGTAGCATTTCTCGTGCACCCCTGAAATCCACATACCCAGGCCAATCGCGTGTAGATTTTCTCGCGCACCCCTGAAATCCACGTACCCAGGCCAATCGCGTGTAGATTTTCTCGCGCTCCCCTGTAATACACGTACCCAGGCCAATCGCGTGTAGAATTTCTCGCGCACCCCTGAAATCCACGTACCCGCTCAATCGCGTATTTAACTTCCCGCGCGCCACTTTTTTGATGCGCTGGGACTCTACCGCCTGCCTTCGTGTGGCGGCCGTGTTTCAGCTTGTGCGTGTCTTTGGCTGTGCGTGGCTTTGCCCTATTCGATTCCATGAATACGTGTGGTTCGAGTGCGTGTGGGCGTTCCGTCTGCTTCCCTGCAGTACATCCCCAGCTACGCCCTTATTTTCGCGTGTTGTTCCCCATTCCGCGCGTTACGCCCCATGTCCCGCCCACTTTCTGGTGTGTGCGCTGCGGTTGTGCGCTTTCACTGTGCGCGTCGCGCACGCCTTTCACGATGTTGCAGTGATGTGTGCGCCATGCACGGGTTTGGCGCACATCCCGAGGAAGACACGCGCAGGGACTTCCATGAATCGCACGCGTGCGCGTGCGCCTCTTTTTTTCCGCTTGCGCCTGCTTGCGCCTGCTTGCGCCTGCTTGCGCGTAGATTTTCGGCGCACGTTTGTTCCATGAATCGGCCCCAAAGATTTGTAATGAGGGCTTCAAGTAGGCTGATGTGCATGATAAGTCAGATTTGTCCTCCATCCAGCAGGATCAAGAATCCTACTCGCATGACTCTACTATGCTGGGCGGTTCCTCTTTATCCGCCCTTAATGTGGTATTACAGGCATTAGCTCGCCTCTACGACAACATCAGTGTGGACGTTTGTTCTTATACAGGGTCTCTGATCGAAATTAAGTCTATTTTAGGCCTCTTTGAATCCTAAATTCAGGATCAATTCGACTACTAAAGAGAACAGAAGGGATGCAGAGCCTGGCTCTGTTCTGAACCACAATGTTTCCGCCTTAGGGGTGAGCTCTGCAGCTTCAAGTTTTGTTCTGGGAATAACTCTACTGAACAGAACCAAAAATCGAAAAATCAGCATGCACGCCCTCAGGCCGGTCATAAAAGCCCCAGGAAATGTCTACAAACTCTGCTCCGTGCCAGTGAAATTAGTGAAAAGCAAATTTTGTTGCCTGCACCTCGCCCTCACTGTACTGAGACAGAGCCTGTAAACCTGGTCTCCCAGAACGAAGTATGACTTGAGAAACAGCAGAGGGTCTCTTGGGAGTGTGTTTAGAAGATGGTCGAATTTATGTAGAGCATAAGCGACAGAAAAAAAGGGGAAAAGCTGGCACATCAAGTGTGGTTTCATTGAGT